>NC_134838.1:106430122-106784074 GCF_965363235.1 Mytilus galloprovincialis
TTTACTGAAAAGTCCCACATCAAATATATCAGTTCATAGCTTTTGACCCATACTATCATTTTATGATAGACAATTTATGGGGAGAATACAACATAAAAATTGTCCAACCCTTACACTTAACAGCAACTATAAAATATACATGCCCCACGTCACGAACCGTTTAAAAAGTGCTTTTTACACTTATTTTATGTTTTTTAGCCAAAAAAAGGTCCCAAAATTTCCCAAAAATTAAAAAACTTCGCCCCCCCCCCCCTTTGCAAAATCCTGGATCCACCCCTGGTAACAACAACAATAAAATAACAGAGTTGAACACACACATATATAACGCAAACCTTTGCGTTACAACGCAAACCTTTGCATTATAACACAAATATATTGATTTCAATTATTCATTAAGTTTTGTATACATGTCCGTCTGTCATTCATTTCGAATGTGATTTACTAGTAGATAAAAAGGAACATACATACAAGGCCAAATCATGATAATAAATATGCATAGGAATAAGGGAATACTTGATTTTTAATCTAGCGTCGTAATACAGTACATGATATATAAGGCATGGAGATGTCATTGTTACAGATCAGCTCAATTATCTATTGTAAAGGATCCTACAAATTAATGCAAGATACAAATACAGTACGTCTGAGTCAGTGACAACTCTACAACAGATTTGTCCATCGGATCACCAGCAATGTAAATATGGTACGTTTGCGCGCATTTGGGGATTAAAATATTTTACGTTTGCGCGCAGCTTTTGATGACATTTGCTACGTTTGCGCGCATTTGGGGATTAAAATATTTTACGTTTGTGCGCAGCTTTTTGATGACATTTGCGCGCATTTATTTTACAGGTAAACTCAGTTTTAACAGTTACCATTCATACAATACTCGGGTACAACTACCATGATTTTAATGCGAAAGATATCGGTTACCGAAAAGGCGATGTACCGCTGGCGGATAGCTTGCAAACCTGCCCGCTCAAATATCTAAGGTTGTCACATGATAATAGATACGTAATTACTATTTTATAGAAAACAAGTAATAATATGATGTGGTGTCCTATCACTGCAAGATTTCGGATTTCTAGAAAAATATACGAATATCTTTGTGGACTTTCTGTAATAATTGATTTATACTTATTTTCAGGTTGTTGTATCAGTATTGATTGTCCTACAAGGCGTTAGTGGGTATCCTTATCCAGGCGATGATGCATCGACCGAAGATTTAGTTAAATATTATTGCGTAAACCTCAGGGGTTAATGCAGTATATATTGGACGATGTCCGTAGTCTTTCGGAACACCGGATGTTATTCGGAATGCATCTGTTCTTTCTATCTATAGCCACCTTTCATATACAAACCCGAATAATCCAGTCGTTATATTACGATCACTTCGATCACTCCATTACTGTTTGTCTTTACGTCGTTTGCCATTTCTTGCCATGGCTTTGTCAGTTTGTTCCCACATTTGAGTTAAATTGTCTTTTTGGTATCTTTCGACTCCCTTAACCAAGTGGGACCTAACAAATAAAATTGAAAATGGAAAAGGGGAATGTGTCAAAGAAACAACAACCCGACCATAGAACAGGCAACAGCAGAAGGTCACCAATAGGTCTTCAATGCAGCCGGAGGCGTCCTTCAGCTGGCCCATTAACAAATATAGAATCATATTCAAAACAGTGTGGCTGTGGTCATTGATTGACGACCTAAATTATCCCATTGACTGGGATAGATTATGTGAACGTTTGTCTGTGATGACCACTGCTCACTACTTACTTATTATAAAATTTAAACTGTGGGGTCACCAAAGGTTCTTAACGCCTTTAATATTAAAATAATTCGAAAAATTAATAAGTAATAACTTTATGTTTTGATTTATATTATTGATATAAATCAAAACATCGTGTTATTCCTGATTAATTTTTCGAATTACTTTATTTAGGTGTTGAGAACCTTTGGTGACCCCACAGTTTAAAGTGTCTTTAACAAGTACAGAGTGAGCAGTGCTTATTACAGACAAACGTTCACATAATCTGTCCCGGTCAATGGGATAATTTAGGTCGCCAATCAATGGCCACAGCCACACTGTTTTGAATGTGATTCTATATACTAGTTCAGTGATAATGGACGTCATACCAAACTGCAAATTATACCCTAGACACTTAAATCAAAAATAACACAAGAGTAACAAAGGCCAGAGGCTCCTGACTTTGGACATGTTTAATTAACCCTACCAGATATTTTTAGCCTGTCGTAAGCGAGGACCCTATATTCTTTGCAAGACTTGTATAGCATTTTTTTTTTATTTTATTTCAGTTCATCTATATGGTTCGTAGTGTAGATTGGCGTTCATATTCCCGATCTAGTATTTATTAGTGTTTCAGGGCCTTCTCAATCCCGTCTCTGGGTGCGGAATTTCTCTCTGTGTTGAAGGCCCATTGATGGCCTTGTGTTGTTTTGTACTTTTGAAGGATTTGTCTCTTTGATACATTCTCCGTTTTCATTCTTTATTCTAAGTTAAAAACAAATATACGGGGCTACCTCTTTACTTACTTAAAAGAGTTATCTTTTAATGCTTTCATTATAATCATGTTATGTAGAGTTAATGCTGAGGCACTTTCTAGTTAAAAAGGGGCGTTAGAAGTATATTTGGCAAGCTAATACGTATTCATTTTACATGTAGTTGACAAAATACCAAAGACACTATCAAGTTGAACATATAAAATAAATCAGAAACAATAGCCAACTATTATGCAATGCCTTTATATAATCATTTCAATAACAGCGTGGCTCGACAACAACAATACTTACACCAGAATGTCGTTAAATGTAGTTTGATACCCTGTATTTATCATGCTTTCCTATGAATTGAGATAAAATTGCTTGAAGACCCCTCCTGAATTATAGAAACCTATCATTTTACATAAAAAATATATCTTGGGGTGTAAATCTGATACACTTACTAGTGCTAGCGCCCTCGTGGTGTATCTAATACGTATGTTGGTAATACTACTGAATCATGACATTACCCTTTAACTTGTTTTTCATCGGCTATCGATAATACTGATGTTAATACGCTTACTCAGTCTGTCAGAGTCGTTTGGAACTTCGAATGGGAATTTGAATAGAATAAAAAAAGTAAAGTACATGCAGGTGCGCGAGAAGACAAAAAGGAAAGTTTAAGTATTTAACATTTAAATCAACCCACAAGGTTTAGTCCTCTACTTGTTATTCGCATTATTTCATTTACGCGTTTAGAACCTTTGGTGAACCTTCAGTTTAAATAGACAATAATAGTGCATGGACTTGACGTATCAACGATATAAGGATGAGGCTTAAAAACGGGGAAATGCTATGCTGTGCCAAACTATTTCCCCCGTTTCGGGCCGAATCCTTATATCGGCTATTATTGTCTTTATACTGCAATCTAAAAAACATTTTCAATTGTTGTTTAATGCGTTAAGGTTATTTATTTGATTTGAATATTTGGGGAAATCCCCTTTAAAAAGGCCTCATATCATGCTCACGGAGAAATTTTCAACACAATGAAATGTACATTTACCTGTTGAAACCCACACTCGATGGTGAACGAAATCATTTGAGTATGGAATAAAATGTCAACCATAAGCATAACAAATTAATGATTTATAGGTTGCAAACAAAAACTATTAATAAATGAAATATGTTTTTCCAATAATTGCTAAAGAAACAAGGTTGAGTCGTTCCACGCATCGTTGTATGCATTTGAAACAAGAATAGGTTGAAGAGGTCGTATGAATAATTTAATGTTATTTCGGCAACTTCTATTTAAGTATTCATGCGGAAAAGTGATATCGGGTAGGTGACTGTATATGACATAGAAATATACAGGCAACGCATTTTGACTGCTCAAAAAGAACGAGTCCAGTATAAATGTCTATAATACGAACGATATGACAAGTGGGCGTTACAGAAGAACGTGCACCTAATCCGACCCAGTAAATTGATAATCTGAGCGCGCCAAGAATTGGTCTTGTCAACGCTGTTATGAAAAGGATCCTAATATCATTCTACATATTTGTTTAAACAGAAAGTTGTTTGAGTTTGTAATGATTAAAAAATGTCTGTTTGATACTGTGTTTAGTATTTTTGGTACATGTTGTCCATGCAACTTATGATCATTTTACAGCTTTGAGCTCGACTTTCCATGAAAATCCGGGTACGATTTTCTTATTTTTCATCTGCAAGTAGCAGAATGTAAAAATATACGTTGCAATATGCAGACAACTAAATTAAAATAATGTTACAGCCGTATTTTTCTCACAAGTTAGCCGGACTAGAATATGGACGGATTTAGAAAGTGAACCATATATATACCGTCTTGCTTGCAAAGCGGCTGTACAATTAGTTTTATTTAACGACTATAGATAAAAAGTTGAACTAAATTCAACAATATGGGGGTGGTGGAGGGGTCTGTATGCGCTCCGCCGAAGTCATGGCAAAATATTCAGTAAGTTGATTGTGGCCATTATCCGGTAGAAGTAGAAGTAGAACGTGTCTTAGCAATGGCCGCCATGTTTTCGTTGACAAGCACCTCGGTATGGTTTCTGTCCCTATTCATTCAGCTATTGCTCTGATTTAAAAATCGAATGTACAAGATGACAGATGATGGACGTAACATTCATGCATCACCTAACTAAGGTGTAATAAAATAAAGAAATTTGAATATTTACCTTTAAAATATAATTATGTGCCATGCTTACAGACAGGATAGAGTTGTACGCAAAATATCCACTGAGACCACGTGGTTAAAGTATCAAGCCCTGCCGACAGATTTCAGACCAAGTTGACTTTCAACAAGTAAACTTGCAAAATTTCTAAAGCAAGTGAATCTGTGAAAAGTACACTTAATTAGATACAAACAATACAAGTATACTTTTAGTAAATGAGAAAGGTGAGAAAAAACTCGACAAGTAAACCTTCTTAGCAAAGAAAGTGAACAAAAAACAACACCACAAGATGAGAATAAACATTTTGTTCAATTTGTTGATATAAACTTGTTCAGAAGAAGTTAACAAGTGCACTTTCGGAAAGTCGGAAAGTTTAGAAAACAACTAAACAAGTACACAAAATGAAGTATACAAGATGTGTTGCAATGCTACTAGCAGACTAGTTGTATGTTACAAGTGAACAAAGACCATGTACACAAGGCGAGTCTATACTTTTTGTTCATTTTGTCAAAGTCAACTTCAGATCTATTCATTGTGTCTTTTTGTGTCGGGATGTGTAAGTACCGGCCCACGTCCACTTGTACATTTGTCCATCTGATGAGTTAAGCCTTTTTCTACTGATTTTTATAGTTCGTTCTTATGTTGTACTGTTATACCACTGTCCCAGGTTAGGGGAGGGTTGGGATCTCGCTAACATGTTTAACCCCGCCACATTATTTGTGTATGTGCTTGTCCCAAGTCAGGAGCCTGTAATTCAGTGGTTGTCGTTTGTTTATGTGTTACATATTTGTTTTTCGTTCGTTTTTTTACATAAATGAGGCCGTTAGTTTTCTCGTTTGAATTGTTTTACATTGTCTTATCGGGGCCTTGTATAGCTCACTATGAGGTATGGGCTTTGCTCATTGTTGAAGGCCGTACGGTGACCTATAGTTGTTAATGTCTGTGTCATTTTGGTCTTTTGTGGATAGTTGTCTCATTGGCAATCATACCACATCTTCTTCTTTATATATTTTTCAGAAGAAGTTAACAAGTACACATTCTGAAAGTCGGAAAGTTTAGAAAGTAACTAAACAAGTACACACAATCAGTTCACAAGGTTGGATATAATGCAACTTTACCACTTATTTATGTCAACAAGTTGAGCTGAGAACTGATCAACTCGTGACTATTATAAGCTTTCATACTTCTCCCCTCTTTTTCTCCTTGATTTTCTGATTCTTTCTGCTCTTTGTAGATTGTTTCTTCTCTTCCTCAGTATTGATCTAAGCTCATTCAATCCTTCTTTTTCCTCCTCGTTTTCTTTTTGATACTGCTTTGTGACAACATTTATTTCGGTTCTGAGTGTTTGTATTTCTTGTTGATGTCTGTTATGTTTGGTGTTACCCTGAGTCCTTTCTCTGATTTTGGTGTTACTAAATCCATATCGTTCTTATCCTACTGCTATATAATTGTTGATAATGATGATATTTTTCTCTGTACATCTCCAGTTAGTGTGTTATCTAAAATCTTGTCTAGGTCTTCACCAAAGATCCCCCATCTCCTATCATCTGTTGGTGGCCATTGTACCTTTTCTGTCCTGCTGTCTGTTGAAGGTACTGTCGATGTTCTCTGCTGGTTTTGATTCCATTGCTCCTCCTCAATGTTGATCTGAGAAGCTTCATTAGGTAAGAGGTCACCAGCACTGTGGTGTGCTTCCTGGCTGTGGTCCTCCGTCGTCTCATCCGTGTTAACTCTGCGTTACCTCTGCTACTTCCCAGATCCACATTTAGTTCTTGCCTGGTGTATCTTTAAAACTTTTAAGTTCTTGTAAACCTTCCCACAATGACACTTAGTTTCTGTCGTTGTTCCAGTCAAAGTCAGTTGGATTAGGCGAGTTATCCGTTGTCCTGCTCAATTGGTCGCTCATCCTACCCTCTCTCGGAAGACCCTTAGGATATTGCTCATTATTCTGTGTTGTAGCTTGGTATGGTGTTCCTTCGCAGGAACAGTGTGTAGGGGTGCCAACCCTTCACACCCTTGTTTCAGTCTTCCCTGAATGTCATCTGTCTCTCCTGACGTCACCATTCTATTAATGGTTGTCAGACAGTCTTTTCCAGCAGTCACTGGTAGATCCAGGTTACAAATTACTTACATACAGTAGTGGTGAAATTACTGCAAACACCATCAATGTCCTCAGCCGAGGCCATCTGTCATCATGTTTCGGCCCCTAGCTCGGAACACTCTCAGGAAAAGGGGGGGGGGTCCACAGAGGTGATCAATCATTGTGCATTGGTGGTGGGTTTCAAGTTACTATTGTCTCTCTTCGTCCATATTAAGCAAAACACTTTGCAGAATTGGTCAACAACTGTTCAATAATGTAGTCTTTTTATTGTACATTTGAATTAACTTTTTGTATTGAAAAATATCTTCCTTGTAACAGTCATGTTTGTCTGTTAACAAATTTACACAGTGAAATATTAAAGTTAAATATAGTTGGTCATTACGATAATATTCCGAGATAAAATATTTAATGTTAATGTTGTAAATGTGTGTTATTTCAGATGAATACCATTTTGTTCTTGTTTGTCCAGCTTATGGACCTGTACCAACATTTTTTTCGTCAAAGTTTTATTGTCCTTGGCCAATTAATTACAAACTTTTGTGTGTACCACAAGCGTCTTATAAGTCTCTTACTATCAACTTGTGTAAATATGTAAAAAAAAAAATAATGCACGGAATATTCGATCAAACATAGTCTCATAATTGTATATGTCAGTGTATTATATATACTATTGTTCTATGTTGTTAATTCATGTTTTATTGTATTTTTAATATCTGTTGTAGCATGATTATGCTATTGCAATAAAGATCCATTCAATTATTTTTTTTTTATCAATTTCAAGCATACAATTTAATCTTTTCAAGTTGATAAATGTGCTTCAGGCAGTTGTATCACACTTATTTGTACGACTTTGCCCCCCGCAGAGCTATAGAAAAACAGTACATTAACGGGTGTTACACGGACTCTTTTTAGACGATACACGGACTCTTTTTAGTTGTTACACGGACACTTTTTATGAATAGAATCACTCGTGCATGATCAGTGAGTTCATGGGCACTTTAACTTTTAATTAGATTTGAACTTTTTGGTTCACCGACTTATTTCTTGTCTTTTTATTGAACAAAATATTTACGTTAGCATCAATATCTTTGTTTTAAACATTTCCAGTTAAATACTATTCATATCAGTACACTTAGGGATTAGACATTAAACTTCAATAGTGGGGGGGGGGGGGGTTATGGTTTTCTCCTAAAATAGATATTATGATCCCAAATTTTATGAGAAACAAATTATTATGGTCAAGCAGATGACAAATTAATGTTTTGCATGATTCCTGATTTTCCGAATACCGTTAATAGTGCTCATTAGCGGATCCGGGGGGGGGGGGGGATTAGCCCCTCCCCCCCCCCTTTTTCCCCGCTTTCCGTTTTATTCATAAAAATCAAACGTTATCTTTCTTACCACTAAAATATTTCTTTAATATATTACTTTTTTACGAAGTTGCATTTTAAAAAGTCTTATATGTGTAAAACATTTATCTTTTACTTGAAATGGATCTTTTTTTTTTTTTTTTTTTTTTTTTTTTTTTATCAAATTATTAAATTCCTGGTTTTTTTTTATTTTTTAATGAAAAAAAATCTCGGTTGAAGGGAAATGAAAAACAAATGTGTTTATGCTATAACTTACATTTACTGCTTTATGGCTGTCTACGTTTCTCAAATGTTTAGTCTTGCTAAAAGTATTATTACTTTCTTGAAACGTCGTACAAGTCAGATAAAAAACAAAAGTAACAAAAGAAACAGGCCGGTTACAACCAGCCGAATAGTTTTTCTGCACTTGTAGTCAGGTCAAGGTCCTCGGCTATCGCCTCGGACCTTGACCTGACTACTCGTGCAGAAAAACTATCCGGCAACGGTTGTTACCGGCCTGTTTCTTTGTTACCTTTGTATTTTATCTAATACATAAACTCTGTGTTTAAACTGTAAATAAACCAAACCCATGACGACAGAAAATACAAACAAATTATAAAAAATAGTCCTAGGTATACAAAATCAATGAGAACTGGTATTCATTGTTATACGCTTGTCTGGTTTTCGTTCGCCTTAGTGACCTGGATTCATTTTAAATTGAAATATGGTTCTGTGAAAATATAGAATTTGATATATAAAGGTATGTTGACTTAATGTACAGTATTTTAAATTTTTAATGAAAACGTTTGTCTTAGTAATTTACATTTGAAAAGGAATTAATGCGAGGTGGATAATGTTTTCATAACTATTTGACAATATTTTATAATGGCTGTGATCACGACATTTAAACATGTGCAATCGTTATTTGTTTAATTTCAAAGTACCCGGATAGCACCTAGCTATATAAAACTTGTATACATGTAGAGCCTGTTGTTAACATGTGTCATTTCGTTCTCTGATGGAAAATTGTCTCATTGGCAATCATAACATATCTTCGCGATCAAATTATCCTGCCCCTGATGTACCACTTTACCTCTTTTGTGTTTAAAAAATACATAAAACCTATGAATGATTTAAGCCTCGGTCACACCTTAACGGATAGCTTGAACGAATGCCTAACGCATAACCATTTTTTCAATCCGTTCATGTCCGTTAGACGTCCGTTCTTATCCGTTAGACGTCCGTCCAATATCCGTTGCATGTCCGTATAGCGTACGTTTTATCCGTCGATGTCCGTTCTGTCCGGTGGAAATTTTTGATCATGTTCATAACTTTGAACGGACGCCCAACGGATGAAATGTCCGTTGAACGTCCGGTAGGCGTCCGTTTTGTACGTTACTCGTCCGTTTCGTTTCTGTTTTGTATCCGTTGCGTATCCGTTACACATCCGTTGGAGGTGTGGAAGATAAATTCACCAACGGAATTCTACCGGACGTTCAACGGATAAAACTGATGTTGAACGAATGAGAAACGGACTTCTACCGGACGTTTAAAGAATTAAACGGATGATGAACGGGTCTGAAACGGATAAATGCCAATTGAAAGTTTCGCGTCAGAAATGCCAATTATTTGTATGTCAGATTTCTTAAGGTTCATGAATTCTTATTATTCATAATCGATCTTAGAGTAAGGGCACGTCTTTCCAATCAAGCAGCTCTTTTTCAGGCCAGACACTGCCCTTTGACGGCATTTTGAAGAACAAACCAAAACCAGTTACACAGAAACATTTTGAATATTTATGATATTTACATGTATTATTATTGTCGCCTTTAATTTTTCCGTATGTCTTGTTCATCCGTTTTATCCGGTACGCTTCCGTTAGGTGTCTGTTTTATCCGGTACGCTTCCGTTAGGTGTCCGTTTTATGCGGTACTCGTCCGTTGGATGTACGTTTGACATCCGTTCTGTCCGGTACGTTTTCGTTTCTTGTACGTTAAATATCCGGTGTGTGTCCGTTATGCATTCGTTACACGTCCGTTTTATTTGGTCAGTACATCAACGGTCTCCCAACGGATAACAATTTTGTCAACGGACAACTTTTATTTTCATCCGTTAGACGTCCGTTCGTGCTATCCGGTAAGGTGTGACCGAGGCTTTATATTTATACTATTTAAATTGTACTAGTCAAACAGCTTTTAAAGATTTTAGTTTGAAATTTTTGATAAATGGTTTCGTAATAAAGCTGTTACAATCTATTACTCCAGCTTCTAATAACCAATACACCATTTAACCAAACCTCTGTGGGCACACTGTTAGTATTTTGATTTTGATTTTTTATGATTTTTTGATTAGTTGATTACTGATTTAAGACTCATTCTCCAAAAGATTTAGGGTAGACCTAATAAGATCTATTAGAATGTGTTAAAAAAAATCTCAGAAAATCAAGACCAAACTTGTTGGTAAATTATTTATCCTGAAGATTTACTTATGGTATATATATTTTTGTTTTAGATAGCTGGCAGTTTTAAAATGAACGAGAAAAGCACATGTGTCAGAGGTCTCAAATGTTTATTCAATACATGGATTCCGCATATAATAACTGGAATATTATTAATCTATATAACGTTTTCTGGTGTTCTTTATATACGACAATTAAACACTACGACTGTTCATGGCGAAAATGAAATCTCAAACGAACAACATTTTAACACACAGATTTCACAAGACACCCGGCCTCACATAGTATTAGGGATTTTAAGTGGGGAAAAGAAAATTCTTTTTCGGGATACGCAAAGAAACACTTGGATTAAAACAATGCTACGCTTACACAAAGTACTACCTTTCAAAATAACGTACAAATTTTTATTAGACGAGCCATCTTCTGAGTCAATCAAAGAAAATAATTTACACAAAGACATAGTGTATTTAAATGTGTCCCATCATGGTCGAGCAGTTAAATTTGGTGAGAAAATGTACGTGTGGTGGAAATATATACATAAGGTATACCCAGACGCTCTAATGGGAGCAAGAATAGACGACGATGCTTTTGTATGTGTTCCTCAAATGTTTCACAGATTAAATACTTTAAAAGCCGACAATCTTTATTATGGTTGGAGACACGGGAAAAGTAGGCAGATCAACAGAGACAACAGAGTTGATGAAATGTTTTTAGTATTAGGAAAAGATCTCATTTCGCTTATTTCTAAAAGGACTTACTGTGGACAAAAAAAATGCAAAAATAAGGACGACTTGATTGATATTGATTTTGGTGATACTTCTCTTGCCGAATGGCTGTCTGTTTACAGTGATAAAATAAACTTCAAAGCTGATAATGACAGAATTGTGCAATGTGGAGCTAATTCTCATGCTATTTATAAGAAATTTTTAAAGCCTGGTTTTTGTGACAAACAATTAGTTTTTCATAAATCAACATGTAAAATGATGCAACAGCTACATTCATGGAATAACCACGGTGGGTAGCTTCATTAAACCCTCTTGCTGCCGAGTTTTTTTCTTGCTTTGTCCCGCCAAAAGCATCTTGACGTTTCTTATTTGTGACGTTGCAAAAATTGTGTAGAACAACGCTTTCCAGCCGTCCATAGTTTTTCCCGCGTCAATGTAGCCGTACTTATGAAAAGCGATGTATAAGTAATTTTACGTTAGTTATTGCTCTAACATTGTCATTAACGATGTTTTTAATACAACATTATTTAAAAATACAACTTTTAACCTTGGAATATAGTTTTTTTTTATCTTTCTTGTCTTAAAATAAAGTGAAAATAATATACCAATTGCTATACTGTACTAGCTTTAAGGTGGTACCTAACACAAAACTAAATTTAATTTGGCTCGTTTAATTTTCTTAATATTTTGATAAATTATTTACTTTGACCCTTTGACAAAAATATAAAAATTTCAAAAAATTTGAACCAAACGTTTAATCAAAAAAATTACACTGGTGATATAGCAGTTTGACAAACACTTATTTTGATCATTGAGAAGCTTAATATTCCCTTATGAACACCGTCATTAAAACAGTCTGCTGATTTTACAGAGTTATCTCCCTGTAGTGTTAGGTACCACCTTAAAGGCGACTTTGTTTTATCTTTGTCAACTGAAATGCATAAATGATTCTTAACCACCTATAAAATACTAAAATATTTATTCTCGTTTTTTTATTAGGTAATTGCGAGCAGCTGTTCTGTGATTTTATGAACTACTTCTTGTTGTAAAGTATCAAACGTGTCAGATTGAAATTATCATGATTTCAATCCTTGTTTCGGTAGGCGAGAAAATATTTTATATAAAAAATGTTATCCATATTCATTTTGCTTATTTTTTTAATCATGTTTTAATATTATTATTTTGTTGACCACTTATTGCTCAAATTTAAAGACATATGAATAAAAAAAAAACGTAGTAAAAACGAGGGAAGAAATTCTCTAAAATGAATTTCTATTGTCTACAAGTGAACCTGAATCAATAATAATTCATTTTCATTTACTATGATAGAGTACACACTGTAATTGACATACACGAAATATCTTTGAAATCTGTTAATTGATAAATTGTTCTCTTCTTAACGTTCAGTGACAAATATTTCATGCAATATTAAGGACATCTGAAATTCAATATACAATAAATCTATTGATCAGTGGGTCCTACAAAGTAAAAGATCTGTGGTGAATGCCAGAAAAAAGAGGTTGCCACTGGGAAAGGATATCTATGCTATATATGATAGGAATAGAAATCCCCATTTCGAATAAAAAATTTTAAGTCAGTTCTTCCATGATGAAACAGGTTTAAAATATATTGAAATATCGTATGGCAATACAAGTACATCGGTTAACATGTGTGTACTTTAACAAAAATAAAATCCTAAGATTTCAATTGTGGTATTTGAGCCCTAAATAAATTATCCAGTTCTTTAAATAAAGCGTGTATGGTGTATTGTCAATGAATCTTAATATTCGCGTAATCAAGTATAACAGTTACTTTTTTTATGATTATTTAGGGCATTATTTATCAGGGATAAGATTTTTGATTTATATGACATATTCTGACTGATAGATGTACGAAAAACAAAACCGTAAAACAAATTTCTCGAAAGAATGCAACATTTTACATGAAATGACGAACTAGATAATAAGTAAACACGTTAAATAAGTTGGTATTATAGTACTAATATGCCAGCTATGCTGGCACTTATGGTAGAAGCATCGTTTTGGGACAAAGAACGATAACTCTTTCTAGACGACCCATCTGAAAAGTTTCGTCACTCTCGTTAAATCTCGTACGATTTTTTTTTTAATGGCGGCCAAATTTAACGTTTCAACGCGATCTTGTAAAAACGGGACAGATCGGAAAAATTTCAATGTTTAATACGACATGAATTTCTATTTGTTTGCAAAAACAAGAATTCAGAAATTTTTGTAACTTGTGAAGCTTATTTAAATTTAATTGTACCACGGAAATTACCGAAGTGAGGACAACAACATCTGACGCCATGTTTCGTCTGCTTCAACATTCCATTATCGGTGAAGTCAAAACAAATTACCTAAAAATCACAGGTACTTCATTTAAAAGTCACACAATCTCAGTTAACGATAACATATTTAGTGTAAAAGTTCCGTCCAGGCATGGGAACACAGAAAAGAACTCCGCAAGTAATACATTTCGGATTTTTTTTTATAATGGCCATGCGGCATGCGGGGTAAACTACGGTGCACACTGGTTGACCACGACTACTTATGTTCATCTGCCACATTATTCCCCAAATCAAGGAACAGTGATAATTATACTGTTGACTGGTTGTCACGGTTATTCATGGAGTCAATGGCGAATCCAGCATTTTTCATAAAAGGGGGGGGGGGGGCGCTGACGGGGTGCTCCAGTCATGCTTCAGGCTTCAGTGATTACCTATATAATCAATATTTTTTCCCCACGGACCGCCCCCTCTGGATCCTATGGTAGCCCACAGACTAATTCAAAACTTAACAAAAGTTTAGAACACAAACAAATATTCAAATAATTCACAATCTTCTAATTCTGTACTTCTTTGGCAAAATCTCAACAAATCTTTTCTATGATTATGTCACACCTTATACAGCATGTACAGTCCCAGGAGATGGAAACTGTTTTGTTTTCTCCCTCTTAGTTTATTCATAAAAGGAGACTTGAGTCTGAGTAGTACATTTAGAACTGACTACTGTATATGTTCCAGACCATATGAGTATTTGGACCGTACGCGTAAGGTCCGGACGTATACGTATACGCGTACGGTCGGACCGTATGAGTATACGCGTACGGTCCAGCTGATGTTTTGGGATCATATTGGTTAAATTTAAACAAATATTTATCAAAATCATTATTTTTAGTTATACAAATTGATTTTATTACATGTATATGGATGAAATGATTAAGCGAACAATTGAAATTAAATATGTGTTTATTTTTATATCCGTGATTCCTATTTTGGTACTCAAGGTGACACTGACTTCCACAAAGAACGTATTATTTTTTTTTACAGTAACATAATTTGTTCATGCACGTTGCTTTGCATTTTTTTTGTAAAGTTCCTTAATATTCTAAAACGATTGTCCTCCCACTCTAAGTTTACTTCCGATAACTTCAATTTTAATTAGCATACTTGGCTTCAATATATATGAATTACTGACATGCTTAATACAGGAGATTAACAGATTAAATAAACGTGATTTTTTAAAATAGTTATAACATTATTGTTTTATTTCAATTACTATTGAACTTTATACATTAATTTGAGATGTAAGCTATGTTGATCTGTTATATACATTTGTATCTGATAAACATGACCAACTTCTTAATATTAGTCAGACCGTACGCGTACGGTCCGACCGTATGCGTATTTTGAAAATATAGGCATACGGTCCAGACCGTACGTGTACGGTCCAAATACTCATACGGTCTGGAACATATATATTGTATGCTCCCATAGTGTCCAAAATTGGATTTTATTGGAAGATGGATTTATTTTAACCCATGAGAATGAGAACTTTGATAGGTATATACAGGGCATGTTACTTGGAAGTATGTGGGCTACATCCTTTAAAATTCAAGCTGCAACAGTGGCCTGCATATTTTATGCATCAGTTTAAACCTGATCAAAACATTTTCACTTAGATACCAAGTACTTTATCGCTATATCACTATCAGGTTCACATTTCAACCTATTTAGCAATACACACTTATGGTTATATAACCTCACAGTACCAAAATTATACTCAGTAACCAAATTGCACCTATTCAGCAAAAAAACCCTTCAAAAATTTTACTAAGTTTGCTTTCACCATGTGAAGTTATCTTATTATCATCTTTTTAAAATGAGCAAATTAAATTTGTTACCAGCATCCTTTTCTTAAAAAAAAATAGTTTAAAGTATTAAATAATGTCAAATTGTTTGAAATATTTGAAGAAATAAAACAAAATTTATGTTTATATCCCAGTTTTAAGGATTTGAAAGTAACCATACATGTAATGATGTATGGAATTTGGGTACTCATCTCATTACAGTATCATGGATTGTTTAGATGTAATTTCAAACCCATTTTTCAATGACTCTACATGGACTCAAAATTAAAATGGTGTATCTATATTGTAAACAAGGATAGTCTACAAAATTAGCATAGAATAAACTTTTGTCTGGTACATAAAAAAAGTTGGTAAAAAACTGACAATTTAGGTGCAATTTGGGTATTCTCATGTTAGCAACTTCACAACAGAACTACAAATTTGTTTTCATGACCAAAACAAAAAAAAGTACAAACCTAAAGGCAATAAAATGCTTCGCCATGCACAGCCTGATACAATCTCAGATGTATGTTTAGCATATAAAATATATTTATGTCAGAATCAAACATGTTTTAATTTTGGATCCTTTAAACTTCAATATGGACTAATTTAAAAACAGGTATCAGGTGAACCCACATATTTCTATTCAGCAGCAGTCTCTAACTACATATCTCCTTAATTTCATATGATAGTAAGTCCTAAAAAAATATTGAAAATGTGTACATTTAATTTTTTTTCTAGCTTCTCTCATGTGAAAGCAGTACCTTTTTGGTCACTATTTATGTGTTGCGTCTAAATAAGAATTGTAACACTTTATAGTGACTGAACAGGTTAAACAAATACTTCTCAAGAAACAGAAAAAGAAGAGAACTTAAAACAGCACCAGCCATGCCAGTATATGTATGAATAAAAACTCAGATCAGAATAGCATGGACAATATGTTAGTTCTAATGTACTTGTGAATATATTGTGAGGAAAGATATCAATAATTCTGCAGATAATGCAATTTTATCAAGTGTTTTGTACATTTTCTGTTAAAAATGTTCATAATCAGTGAAACTTTCAAACAGGCTAAACTAAATTTTTATTACTGAAAGTTTCAAACAATGACAAGTGTTTTATTTACCAAATAACTCATGTGTTTCTGTGAGAACAAACAATCATGTGTAATTTTTGGAATTGAAGGGAAAGAAGATCCTTTTGCAGTGCACTTGAGCAGGTCAATTGTGAATATATACTTACTAAATATATTTTCTTCATCATGATACTCACATAGACATTATCAAGAAGTACATATCATTGGAAAAGTGCACAAATTACAGATAAAATATTAAAAAAAAAATACCCTATTATGAGTGCATCTCCTGCCAAATCACTATTTGTTGCATCTATATATAATACTAGACGAGTATAATCAATGTAAATAAGGTAATTTTTGGAAGAAAACCCAAAAATTTGGAAAAGAACCCTCCCCAATAATGTTGTACCAAAATCAATTCTAATCTTCCTTTTGTGTATTAAAGTTTCATAGAGATCCATTCACTTATACTCAAGTTATTGTCTAGAAACCAAATGTGTCTTCTTGAAAACAACTATGACACAAAAATATGACATGATTACTTTTGTATGCTTGTATTATAAAAAAAGAAGATGTGGTATGTTTGCCAATGAGACAACTATCCACAAAAGACAAAAATGACACAAACATTAACAACTATAGGTAACCGTACGGCCTTCAACAATGAGCAAAGCCCAAACCTCATTGTCAGCTATAAAAGGTCCCCATAAGACAATGTAAAACAATTCAAACAAGAAAACTAACAGCCTTATTTATGTAAAAAAATGAAAGAAAAACAAATATGTAACACATAAACAAACGACAACCACTGAATTACAGGCTCCTGACTTGGGACAGGCACATACAAAAATAATTGTATTTCCCATTTCCATTCTCAATTTTATTTTGCTGCCATTTAAAAACTTGAAAAGTAAGCTACATCCTGTACATGTAACAAAAAAAAATATATATGCAAAAAATAACATAAAACCGACTCTTAATTGATGTAGAACTCACAAACTGACGATGATCAGAATTACAAATGTTTGTTTATTAGAGTCTGATTTTTTTTTACGAAAGCCCTTCAGCGCTATCAATTAAACTTATTTAGTCAAAATTTAACACTAGTTTAAAGGTATATCATAACAAATTGGCAAATACAGCCTTATTATCACCTTAAAAACTACTGTGTACGGAGTTACATGTGCGGTGTGGGAAGTTTTATGTTTTTAGATATATAAAAGTTCAATTTATTTTGCATTTCTGAAAGATAAATTCATTTTTGGTCAATATCAAAATATTTTTTTTGTCGTATGCTTGAATAGATTTTTTATTCATCAATTTGGGAATCAGAATATTTTTTTCAGGAAAAATACCATTACCCCTCATGCCTTTTCAAGTTCAATGTTCGTTCCCTACACATTTTCCATCTGAACTTATAATTTTATTTTAGACATAAACAATATATTAATGTAGCCTAGGACATTCGTTCTGAACATGCATGAAATATTTGCCACTGGACGTTAAACAACCAACAACCTAATCTATATTTAGGACATTGTCTTAGTACAAAGCTGGCATTTAAGGTAGCGCCTTCCTCATATTAAGCTTATGATCCTGTATCATTTCTTGACATCTGTTTTAAGGGCATACGATACAGTTTTGATCCTGTATTTACAAGTTCGTGAAAATTTGCATTTTTTACCTGATTAATTCAAATATGTAATAAAAAATATACCTTCATGTGCTACTTTTTGAGTAACATGAGGTCGAAATTTTGTATATTTGCTCAAAATTTAGATTTGTGGTCGTAATTTCTTTTTCGAAAGAAAGACATAACTTTTTTTGTTGTAAAAGATAAACACAAATTGTTTTTTGTTAAATAATCGGTAATTTCTGTATTTTATGACTATCCTAAAAAATTATGCATTTTTAATTCAGAAATAACTCATATTTATCAAATGTTCATGAATTGAGGAAAATACATCATTTTTTGCTGCATGTTTATCAAAATTAAAAAAAAAACTCTATTTACAGTTTTATAAAATTTGGGTCACATAATCTCCCTGCAAAATGAAACAAATTGCTGTTTTGAAAAATAGGGGTCCATGAACTCGTTTTCAAATTAAATCAGTTTAAATGATAAAAATCAGTCGAAAAATGCATCTTTTCCCGATATGTCACAGTTTGACGGCGCGAAAATAACATTTTACGTTAGCAACGTCATTACCTCCCCTGTAACTGTATCGTATGCCCTTAAGTATACTTCTAACGCATTTTATTCAGTTTGCTTCATTCCCGCCAAAATCGTCATTTTGACGCTGTTTTTTTGACGTTGTCAGTGCCCCTGAGTATTGTGACGTTACAATAGACCTTTGACGTTCTACACAATCAACAATATTTGTGTGTAGAAGCCATAAATGTCCCTTTGGCAGCAAGAGGGTTAATATTATTGTCACAATGTCGATGGAAAGTGGGACCAATGATATTGAGCATTTATAGATATGATTAAAAAGTCAATTGTTTATGAACAATTGAAAGGTCTTTCCTTGGGTTGAAGTCATTAAACTTTGCTCAGTGCTTGGAGCACAAAAATCATGCTCGAAACATGAAATCCAGTATTTTGATTGGTTGATTCTTGAGTCTGAGTACAAAAATCGTGCTTGAAAGTTTTTATGACCGCAAGGCCTTTTTTTATTATTGGTAGCCTTCTGAGTTCAAACATATATAGTTGCTAAGGACTTTTATGTTCATAACAAGTGGTTGCTAAGGACAAAAATTATTCCTAAGGATAAAAATATTACTTTCAGTATTAAAATGTCATATGTACTATTCATAGTTTTTAAAGTTAAAAAAATAAGTGACTGCTAAGGACTTACATGTCGTTGCTAGGGACAAAAATGTCATTTCCATTATTAAAAATTTCATATTTATATTATTCATAGCCTTCTAAATCCAAAAATATATGGTTGCTAAGGTGTTTCATGTTGTTGCTAGCGACTTTGACCTCTGACCTTGACCTAACTTTGTAGATCTGATTATGCTGAACATTTTTGCAATTCAAACTTTCTTTCTATCTCTAATTGTACCTTTTCTGTCCTGCTGTCTGTTGAAGGTACTGTCGATGTTCTCTGCTGGTTTTGATTCCATTGCTCCTCCTCAATGTTGATCTGAGAAGCTTCATTAGGTAAGAGGTCACCAGCACTGTGGTGTGCTTCCTGGCTGTGGTCCTCCGTCGTCTCATCCGTGTTAACTGTGCGTTACCTCTGCTACTTCCCAGATCCACATTTAGTTCTTGCCTGGTGTATCGTTAAAACTTTTAAGTTCTTGTAAACCTTCCCACAATGACACTTAGTTTCTGTCGTTGTTCCAGTCAAAGTCAGTTGGATTAGGCGAGTTATCCGTTGTCCTGCTCAATTGGTCGCTCATCATACCCTCTCTCGGAAGACCCTTAGGATATTGCTCATTATTCTGTGTTGTAGCTTGGTATGGTGTTCCTTCGCAGGAACAGTGTGTAGGGGTGCCAACCCTTCACACCCTTGTTTCAGTCTTCCCTGAATGTCATCTGTCTCTCCTGACGTCACCATTCTATTAATGGTTGTCAGACAGTCTTTTCCAGCAGTCACTGGTAGATCCAGGTTACAAATTACTTACATACAGTAGTGGTGAAATTACTGCAAACACCATCAATGTCCTCAGCCGAGGCCATCTGTCATCATGTTTCGGCCCCTAGCTCGGAACACTCTCAGGAAAAGGGGGGGGGGGGGTCCACAGAGGTGATCAATCATTGTGCATTGGTGGTGGGTTTCAAGTTACTATTGTCTCTCTTCGTCCATATTAAGCAAAACACTTTGCAGAATTGGTCAACAACTGTTCAATAATGTAGTCTTTTTATTGTACATTTGAATTAACTTTTTGTATTGAAAAATATCTTTCTTGTAACAGTTATGTTTGTCTGTTAACAAATTTACACAGTGAAATATTAAAGTTAAATATAGTTGGTCATTACGATAATATTCCGAGATAAAATATTTAATGTTAATGTTGTAAATGTGTGTTATTTCAGATGAATACCATTTTGTTCTTGTTTGTCCAGCTTATGGACCTGTACCAACATTTTTTTCGTCAAAGTTTTATTGTCCTTGGCCAATTAATTACAAACTTTTGTGTGTACCACAAGCGTCTTATAAGTCTCTTACTATCAACTTGTGTAAATATGTAAAAAAAAAAATAATGCACGGAATATTCGATCAAACATAGTCTCATAATTGTATATGTCAGTGTATTATATATACTATTGTTCTATGTTGTTAATTCATGTTTTATTTTATTTTTAATATCTGTTGTAGCATGATTATGCTATTGCAATAAAGATCCATTCAATTATTTTTTTTTTATCAATTTCAAGCATACAATTTAATCTTTTCAAGTTGATAAATGTGCTTCAGGCAGTTGTATCACACTTATATAAACTCTGTGTTTAAACTGTAAATAAACCAAACCCATGACGACAGAAAATACAAACAAATTATAAAAAATAGTCCTAGGTATACAAAATCAATGAGAACTGGTATTCATTGTTATGTAAGGTCACGCTTGTCTGGTTTTCGTTCGCCTTAGTGACCTGGATTCATTTTAAATTGAAATATGGTTCTGTGAAAATATAGAATTTGATATATAAAGGTATGTTGACTTAATGTACAGTATTTTAAATTTTTTATGAAAACGTTTGTCTTAGTAATTTACATTTGAAAAGGAATTAATGCGAGGTGGATAATGTTTTCATAACTATTTGACAATATTTTATAATGGCTGTGATCACGACATTTAAACATGTGCAATCGTTATTTGTTTAATTTCAAAGTACCCGGATAGCACCTAGCTATATAAAACTTGTATACATGTAGAGCCTGTTGTTAACATGTGTCATTTCGTTCTCTGATGGAAAATTGTCTCATTGGCAATCATAACATATCTTCGCGATCAAATTATCCTGCCCCTGATGTACCACTTTACCTCTTTTGTGTTTAAAAAATACATAAAACCTATGAATGATTTAAGCCTCGGTCACACCTTAACGGATAGCTTGAACGGATGCCTAACGGATAACCATTTTTTCAATCCGTTCATGTCCGTTAGACGTCCGTTCTTATCCGTTAGACGTCCGTCCAATATCCGTTGCATGTCCGTATAGCGTACGTTTTATCCGTCGATGTCCGTTCTGTCCGGTGGAAATTTTTGATCATGTTCATAACTTTGAACGGACGCCCAACGGATGAAATGTCCGTTAAACGTCCGGTAGGCGTCCGTTTTGTACGTTACTCGTCCGTTTCGTTTCTGTTTTGTATCCGTTGCGTATCCGTTACACATCCGTTGGAGGTGTGGAAGATAAATTCACCAACGGAATTCTACCGGACGTTCAACGGATAAAACTGATGTTAAACGAATGAGAAACGGACTTCTACCGGACGTTTAAAGAATTAAACGGATGATGAACGGATCTGAAACGGATAAATGCCAATTGGAAGTTTCGCGTCAGAAATGCCAATTATTTGTATGTCAGATTTCTTAAGGTTCATGAATTCTTATTATTCATAATCGATCTTAGAGTAAGGGCACGTCTTTTCAATCAAGCAGCTCTTTTTCAGGCCAGACACTGCCCTTTGACGGCATTTTGAAGAACAAACCAAAACCAGTTACACAGAAACATTTTGAATATTTATGATATTTACATGTATTATTATTGTCGCCTTTAATTTTTCCGTATATCTTGTTCATCCGTTTTATCCGGTACGCTTCCGTTAGGTGTCTGTTTTATCCGGTACGCTTCCGTTAGGTGTCCGTTTTATGCGGTACTCGTCCGTTGGATGTACGTTTGACATCCGTTCTGTCCGGTACGTTTCCGTTTCTTGTACGTTAAATATCCGGTGTGTGTCCGTTATGCATTCGTTACACGTCCGTTTTATTTGGTCAGTACATCAACGGTCTCCCAACGGATAACAATTTTGTCAACGGACAACTTTTATTTTCATCCGTTAGACGTCCGTTCGTGCTATCCGGTAAGGTGTGACCGAGGCTTTAGATTTATACTATTTAAATTGTACTAGTCAAACAGCTTTTGAAGATTTTAGTTTGAAATTTTTGATAAATGGTTTCGTAATAAAGCTGTTACAATCTATTACTCCAGCTTCTAATAACCAATACACCATTTAACCAAACCTCTGTGGGCACACTGTTAGTATTTTGATTTTGATTTTTTATGATTTTTTGATTAGTTGATTACTGATTTAAGACTCATTCTCCAAAAGATTTAGGGTAGACCTAATAAGATCTATTAGAATGTGTTAAAAAAAATCTCAGAAAATCAAGACCAAACTTGTTGGTAAATTATTTATCCTGAAGATTTACTTATGGTATATACAGAGGCGGATTTAGAGGGGGCCCAGGGGGCCCGGGCCCCCCCTTTTTGGGAAAAAATTTGGTTGCTTATATAGGGAATCACTGAAGCGTGACTGGAGCGGGCCCCCTCTTAGGTCAGTCAGTGGGCCCCTACTTATGAAAATTTCTGGATCTGCCACTGATATATATTTTTGTTTTAGATAGCTGGCAGTTTTAAAATGAACGAGAAAAGCACATGTGTCAGAGGTCTCAAATGTTTATTCAATACATGGATTCCGCATATAATAACTGGAATATTATTAATCTATATAACGTTTTCTGGTGTTCTTTATATACGACAATTAAACACTACGACTGTTCATGGCGAAAATGAAATCTCAAACGAACAACATTTTAACACACAGATTTCACAAGACACCCGGCCTCACATAGTATTAGGGATTTTAAGTGGGGAAAAGAAAATTCTTTTTCGGGATACGCAAAGAAACACTTGGATTAAAACAATGCTACGCTTACACAAAGTACTACCTTTCAAAATAACGTACAAATTTTTATTAGACGAGCCATCTTCTGAGTCAATCAAAGAAAATAATTTACACAAAGACATAGTGTATTTAAATGTGTCCCATCATGGTCGAGCAGTTAAATTTGGTGAGAAAATGTACGTGTGGTGGAAATATATACATAAGGTATACCCAGACGCTCTAATGGGAGCAAGAATAGACGACGATGCTTTTGTATGTGTTCCTCAAATGTTTCACAGATTAAATACTTTAAAAGCCGACAATCTTTATTATGGTTGGAGACACGGGAAAAGTAGGCAGATCAACAGAGACAACAGAGTTGATGAAATGTTTTTAGTATTAGGAAAAGATCTCATTTCGCTTATTTCTAAAAGGACTTACTGTGGACAAAAAAAATGCAAAAATAAGGACGACTTGATTGATATTGATTTTGGTGATACTTCTCTTGCCGAATGGCTGTCTGTTTACAGTGATAAAATAAACTTCAAAGCTGATAATGACAGAATTGTGCAATGTGGAGCTAATTCTCATGCTATTTATAAGAAATTTTTAAAGCCTGGTTTTTGTGACAAACAATTAGTTTTTCATAAATCAACATGTAAAATGATGCAACAGCTACATTCATGGAATAACCACGGTGGGTAGCTTCATTAAACCCTCTTGCTGCCGAGTTTTTTTCTTGCTTTGTCCCGCCAAAAGCATCTTGACGTTTCTTATTTGTGACGTTGCAAAAATTGTGTAGAACAACGCTTTCCAGCCGTCCATAGTTTTTCCCGCGTCAATGTAGCCGTACTTATGAAAAGCGATGTATAAGTAATTTTACGTTAGTTATTGCTCTAACATTGTCATTAACGATGTTTTTAATACAACATTATTTAAAAATACAACTTTTAACCTTGGAATACAGTTTTTTTATCTTTCTTGTCTTAAAATAAAGTGAAAATAATATACCAATTGCTATACTAGCTTTAAGGTGGTACCTAACACAAAACTTAATTTAATTTGGCTCGTTTAATTTTCTTTATATTTTGATAAATTATTTACTTTGACCCTTTGACAAAAATATAAAAATTTCAAAAAATTTGAACCAACCGTTTAATCAAAAAAATTACACTGGTTATATAGCAGTTTGACAAACACTTATTTTGATCATTGAGAAGCTTAATATTCCCTTATGAACACACCGTCATTAAAACAGTCTGCTGATTTTACAGAGTTATCTCCCTGTAGTGTTAGGTACCACCTTAAAGGCGACTTTGTTTTATCTTTGTCAACTGAAATGCATAAATGATTCTTAACCACCTATAAAATACTAAAATATTTATTCTCGTTTTTTTATTAGGTAATTGTAACTACTGTAAAAAAAATCTCTCAAATCATTATTAAACGGCAAAACAACGGCACCCAATGAAAATGAAAATAAAAACAAAACGTGTACAAATTAATAAAAAATAATTAAAATCTGCGAGCAGCTGTTCTGTGATTCTATGAACTACTTCTTGTTGTAAAGTATCAAACGTGTCAGATTGAAATTATCATGATTTCAATCCTTGTTTCGGTAGGCGAGAAAATATTTTATATAAAAAATGTTATCCATATTCATTTTGCTTATTTTTTTAATCATGTTTTAATATTATTATTTTGTTGACCACTTATTGCTCAAATTTAAAGACATATGAATAAAAAAAAACGTAGTAAAAACGAGGGAAGAAATTCTCTAAAATGAATTTCTATTGTCTACAAGTGAACCTGAATCAATAATAATTCATTTTCATTTACTATGATAGAGTACACACTGTAATTGACATACACGAAATATCTTTGAAATCTGTTAATTGATAAATTGTTCTCTTCTTAACGTTCAGTGACAAATATTTCATGCAATATTAAGGACATCTGAAATTCAATATACAATAAATCTATTGATCAGTGGGTCCTACAAAGTAAAAGATCTGTGGTGAATGCCAGAAAAAAGAGGTTGCCACTGGGAAAGGATATCTATGCTATATATGATAGGAATAGAAATCCCCATTTCGAATAAAAAAATTTAAGTCAGTTCTTCCATGATGAAACAGGTTTAAAATATATTGAAATATCGTATGGCAATACAAGTTCATCGGTTAACATGTGTGTACTTTAACAAAAATAAAATCCTAAGATTTCAATCGTGGTATTTGAGCCCTAAATAAATTATCCAGTTCTTTAAATAAAGCGTGTATGGTGTATTGTCAATGAATCTTGATATTCGCGTAATCAAGTATAACAGTTACTTTTTTTATGATTATTTATCAGGGATAAGATTTTTGATTTATATGACATATTCTGACTGATAGATGTACGAAAAAAAAAACCGTAAAACAAATTTCTCGAAAGAATGCAACATTTTACATGAAATGACGAACTAGATAATTAGTAAACACGTTAAATAAGTTGGTATTATAGTACTAATAAGCTTATGATCCTGTATCATTTCTTGACATCCGTTTTAAGGGCATACGATACAGTTTTGATCCTGTATTTACAAGTTCGTGAAAATTTGCATTTTTTACCTGATTAATTCAAATATGTAATAAAAAATATACCTTCATGTGCTACTTTTTGAGTAAAATGAGGTCGAAATTTTGTATATTTGCTCAAAATTTAGATTTGTGGTCGTAATTTCTTTTTCGAAAGAAAGACATAACTTTTTTGTTGTAAAAGATAAACACAAATTGTTTTTTGTTAAATAATCGGTAATTTCTGTATTTTATAACTATCCTAAAAAATTATGCATTTTTAATTCAGAAATAACTCATATTTATCAAATGTTCATGAATTGAGGAAAATACATCAGTTTTTGCTGCATGTTTATCAAAATTAAAAAAAAACTCTATTTACAGTTTTATAAAATTTGGGTCACATAATCTCCCTGCAAAATGAAACAAATTGCTGTTTTGAAAAATAGGGGTCCATGAACTCGTTTTCAAATTAAATCAGTTTAAATGATAAAAATCAGTCGAAAAATGCATCTTTTCCCGATATGTCACAGTTTGACGGCGCGAAAATAACATTTTACGTTAGCAACGTCATTACCTCCCCTGTAACTGTATCGTATGCCCTTAAGTATACTTCTAACGCATTATATACTGCAGCTGTCCTATTTGAGCAGTCAAATTGCATTGACTGTATATTCATATGTGATATACAGTCACTGACCGTATATCACCTTGTTTATGACGTTGACAATGCGTTTCAATAGAGTTTTATTTATGACGTCAATAAAACATACAGGTTCGCGGAAATTTTACGTCGTCCGCTCCAAATTAAAAAATGAAGGTTTTTACCCTAAATACTTCATTTAGAACACTTATAAGAGTTGCAGTATATAAAGAATAACCATACATTGTCTCGAAATATCAATCGGTTATTTGTACTCGGCTCGAAACAGGTAGAAATGCTCGGCACAGCCTCGCATTCTACCTGTTTCTAAGCCTTGTACAAATAACATTGATATTTCGAGACAATGTATGGTTATTCTATATTTATTCAGTTTGCTTCATTCCCGCCAAAATCGTCATTTTGACGCTGTTTTTTTGACGTTGTCAGTGCCCCTGAGTATTGTGACGTTACAATAGACCTTTGACGTTCTACACAATCAACAATATTTGTGTGTAGAAGCCATAAATGTCCCTTTGGCAGCAAGAGGGTTAATATTATTGTCACAATGTCGATGGAAAGTGGGACCAATGATATTGAGCATTTATAGATATGATTAAAAAGTCAATTGTTCATGAACAATTGAAAGGTCTTTCCTTGGGTTGAAGTCATAAAACTTTGCTCAGTGCTTGGAGCACAAAAATCATGCTCGAAACATGAAATCCAGTATTTTGATTGGTTGATTCTTGAGTCTGAGTACAAAAATCGTGCTTGAAAGTTTTTATGACCGCAAGGCCTTTTTTTTTATTGGTAGCCTTCTGAGTTCAAACATATATAGTTGCTTAGGACTTTTATGTAGTTCATAACAAGTGGTTGCTAAGGACAAAAATTATTCCTAAGGATAAAAATATTACTTTCAGTATTAAAATGTCATATGTACTATTCATAGTTTTTAAAGTTAAAAAAATAAGTGATTGCTAAGGACTTACATGTCGTTGCTAGGGACAAAAATGTCATTTCCATTATTAAAAATTTCATATTTATATTATTCATAGCCTTCTAAATCCAAAAATATATGGTTGCTAAGGTGTTTCATGTTGTTGCTAGGGACTTTGACCTCTGACCTTGACCTAACTTTGTAGATCTGATTATGCTGAACATTTTTGCAATTCAAACTTTCTTTCTATCTCTAACCTCTTTTGGGTTATAAGCGAAAATCATCATTTCGGACCCGAAAAACAGTTTTTGTGCACTAGGTCCATAATAGTTGGTCTAATAATTTTGAACCCAACATAACAACAACATAACAAATGTAGATCTGGACAAGACACACATTTTCTCCGTTATATTTTATCAGCCATCTTTTACGGTTATTGAGTAAATTCGATAACAAGCTAAGGTCAAAATCTAGGTCATGACCTTGACCTTTGACCTAGCTTAATTTTCTTAGTTACGTAGATTGTTATAGAAAAAGGAAAGACCTTAAATACAGTAAGGTTTTCCCTTATAGTGAAAGGAAAGACCTTAAATATTCATCTACAATATTTAAAAAGATAATATATAAATTGTTTGGGCACAGAAGGTTCAAATGTTAACAATCCATCCCGTATCAGTAAAATAGCAGTATTGTATTTCAAATGCAGCTGACACCAGGGATTGATACTTCAGGACTGACATGCTACATTAATACATTATGTATCCTACAAAAGCATAAAGGTAGAAGCGTAGGTATAACTTGAATGCAGTTGACAATGCTACTAATGAATAAATTCAGCCAATTTATATAATAGTAATATTAAAAAAGATGCTATATATGATTTTTACAAAATAAATCAACATTCACTATACTAAAAAGTAAAATACTTTTGCCATGCTAGACAACATATCATTTCTATTTTTTATTTTTTTTGCAATCAAAAAGAATATATGCCCCATGTTCAACAGTGCTTAAAATATAAAATATACATTGTGTATTACATATTATGTTTGATTTGGGTATACCTTCTTGTCTACCCAGTTTAAACCAAACTGTATACCGTGAAAAAATCATATGTACCTTTATGTAAATTAGATAATGAAAATATTGCTACTGCAGTCGCCAAAACCTACAACAACATTTTATTGAGAACTATATATATAATTATATTTAAGAAATAATTCATGGGGGCTTGAATATATCGTGATTTTACCACGGGTTGGCCCTTTATGACAAATATTTTACCCTGAGCGATAGCGAGGGGTAAAATATCGGCATAAAGGGACAACCCCTGGTAAAATCTAGATATATTCAAGCCCCCATGAATTATGTCGATTCTAATAGGACATATACGGCAATTCTTTTGGATCGAAGCGCTCTAGGTGGAGGACAATATTTGCCGTTCCCGTAAATAAACGCACTATTAAATTGGCGTAAAAGAACGGAGTAAACTGAATTAGTGACATGCTTAAACTATTTTCGATAACGTATTTAGATAGTTTTTGATGAATTTAAATGATAATGTACTTAAAAGTATTATATGTATAAAAATAATTGGCTTACACCAGATTTTATCATCGTTTGTTTACGTTTTCTTGTTGTGATGATTTTAGGTTTCACTAGCGTGTATTTTCCCGTAAACTGCTTATATTCTTACGTCATCTTTCTATGACGTCGGGTACCTTATTCATAAAAAGCATATATGACGTGGGAGAACAATCGGAACAGCTCTGGCAATATATTCATATTTTACCACGGGTGTGTACTCAAAGCGTTTGAAGGACGTCATGTTAGAATCTGCTATATAAGACTCCATCATGAAACATATGAAACAATTTATTTGAGAAAACATACGGCATAATTAAATACAAAATAATTTTAGAAAAAACAAATATGACAGATCGATGAGCCAACAACAACCATTGAACTACGGTCACTTGAGGAGTGGGGATAGGCACATATAGAATATGGCGGGGTTAAACATGCTTGAAGGCGATGGTGCCACAGCAAAACAAATAGACAAACTGATAAAAAAAAAGTCATGAGCAATAAACAATAAACCACTCAGTTACAAGTTTCTGACTTCGGACAAATAAAATGTGGCGGAGTTTAACATTTTTAAATAGCCAATCATCCCCTAACCTTTGAACAGTGGTGTAACAGTACACCATAAGAACAAACTAGAAGAATCAGTCGAAATGGACTTAACTCATCAGATCGATTCATTCAAAGCAGAAAAAAAAACAGATTGGCCGTGGCAGGATATTCAGCCACATTTGGCATAACTTTTTGGAATTTTGGGTCCCAATGCTCTTCAACTTTGTTCTTGTGTTGCTTTATAACTATTTTGATCTGAGCATCACTGATGAGTTTTATGTAGACGAAATGCACGTTTGGTGTATTAAAGTATAAGCCTGGTACCTTTGATAACTTGAACTAATAATACATCCATAAAAACAAAAAAGGACACAAAGTACAGATATATGAGTATCCGCAGTTACTGACAACTAGTCCAAAGCCAATAACTAATACATGAAGCATGTATCTAAGACTAAAATATCAATCAGTACACATCCAACTTCCTACAGATTTAGTGTAAAGACGTCATTAACAATCGGAGAAAAACATAGCATTGTGTAAAATCAAAATATAAGTGTCGACAGATTGTTGTATCCTGAATGTGCATATGTGTTAAACAAAAACATTAAGTACGATTTTTATCTACCTGATAACAAAATCAATATGTATACCAATAAAAACAAATTCAAAGATCCAATTACTACGGAAGCCGATAAGGGCCATTCAAAAAAAAAATTATGTCGTAATTACGACATAGCATGTCGTAATTTCGACATAACATGTCGTTATTACGACATCGCTATGTCGTAATTTCGACATAACATGTCGTTAAACGACATCGCTATATCGTTATTTCGACATATCATGTCGTAGTAACGACATCACTATGTGGTTATAACGACATAGCTATGTCGTAATAACGACATCGCTATATATAAAAGAATATGTATTATGATTGCCAAGAGACTTAATGACACAGAAATTAACAACTATGGGTCATCATAATGCCCCCAATAATTAGAAAAGCCCCCGCATAGTCAGCTTTAAAAGAGGGGGAAAGATACCAGAGGGAGAGTCCCGAAATGTTGTGTGGCAGTGTTATTAATTGATTATTAGCTCCCTTGGTAAAACTCCAAATTTCATATTTAATGTATTTCATTGTTAAATAATTTTTATGAAGCTTAATAAGTATATATTTGTTAATTGCATAGCTTTTACTATTTGAATTCATTGGTTAAAGATTTCTATTTATATTGTAAAGTTTATTATTTGCATCGTCGCAAAATCTCTCGTTACCTTCTTTGGATACCTTCAGTGAGAAACTTAAGTATTTTATATCTTCAACTTTGTATTTGTTTGACTTTATAAATACTTTGATATGAGCGTCAGTTAATAAAGATAAAAAAAAGATATGAGCGTCAGTATAAAAAAAAAGATATGAGCGTCACTGATGAGTCTTATGTAGACGAAACGCGCGCCTGGCGTACTAAATTATAATCCTGGTACCTTTGATAACTATTATAGATCCCATCTGATGTTTATAAGGTACCAGCCGTGGAAGGTATGTACAGCCGGACAAGGTTGACATAAACTTCTATTTGTTGGAAGAATAATACGTGGAATATAATGAGGACTGACTTTGCAAGCCAATCATTTCATCTCTAAATGCGGCGTCGAAGAGGGTTTTTGACTTCGATTAACTTTTGAAAGTTTTTTTTCGGTTTTTTATAATGTTGGTTGATTCTGGTTCTGTTTGTTTTGTGATGTCATTTTATCAAAAACTACCTCGAGTTGTGGAAATCGATTTAATAATGTTTACCTTTTAAGTTATTTCAACTAAAAATGCAGTACTGTCGCAAGTAATGTAGAAAGGAAAGATGGGACATGTATACGGTTTTCCATAAATTTTTTTATCATAGGATGTTTAACTTTCAAGGTGCATATCATCTGTCATTGTAAAATTTCTATATCTTAATTCAACCCCAATACAAAAATAACTGACACTCAGCAAGTAAATCGAACATTTTTACCCTTGGTTAAATTTGAATAGAATTGTATTTTCCCTGGCACATATGTTGTCGAAATACACCCCTTCAATTACTTGAACCTTGGCTTGAGAATTATTTCACAAGTCATCTATAGTGTTCAACTTCTGATATACATTTTAAAATATAGTAATGTACTCCTGGATCGTCCGCGAAAACAGCAAATATAATCCCGGGTTTTTATCAATTCGATGAAACTGTTTTCGTCGCTGTTTGGGATTCGTCTTTCAATTACCTCTATTTCATGCAAAAGTTTATGTTGACGAAAAGTTCCGGCTTCGCTAGTACAGGGATTACTTTCATCACGACAGTTATAACATGAATAGCAGGACAAATCGCGAAGTAAAACATTCCGCGAACTGGTAATAAGTCTTTTAATATTGGGGATTGCACCTTACTGAAGTGATGACTTTAAATGATCTATTTTGGAGTACTTCCGTTACATAAATTTCAGTTCGCATTTTACATTTAGAGGACTGTCTTGGTGTCTCCAATTTGTCTTTGCAAACGTTGGACGAAGTTCATGTAATGGGATTTTTTCTCCATTTCCAATTCTTTTAAATAAATCGTTAAAAGCTATAAACGATTAAAAATTGCAAAATGTATTCTGTGTCGAATCTATGTCCCCGGGCGGAGTCTATAGCAACATGCACTATTCTTTTTTTTCGGCAGCAATCATCAACCTCTTTTTCCAAATTTCATAACACGATTTGTTTTAATTATTATCAACATTTCATTGAAACTTTAGAACATGTGACGTTGGAAATTAACGTCTTTATGATTTTAGACGTTTTCAGACGTTTGTACAAATTGGCTACCGTTTTGTAATGTGTGGAATCATTTTATTCCTTTAATACCCAAATATGTAGATAATAAGAAAAGAATCTTGGCATTTTTTACTCTTCGTGTATTTAACTTTTGTTTTGATCAATTATCAAAAAAACTACGCGTCAACTGCTTTGAAAAATAAAATATACACTTGGACAAAATGGCTACCGTTTGAAAAACGACTGTGTAGAGAAGATATTATTGAATCAGCAATATTTGAACTCACATGAGGCAAATATTTGTACTTTTGTTTGATATTATTACTGTCTTACTCTTTTTATTCATTTTCTGCTATATCTACTTAGGCAGCAACCATTTGATTTTCTGGGGGGGGGGGGGGGGGGTATGGTTTTTTTTTCTGTGCAAACTTTTTTTTTCGCCTTCGGCGAAGAAAAATCTATTTTTTTAGCGACAAACCGAAGACAATTTTTTTCTTTCAATTTTAGCATTACATATAGTGGCAGCTGAGGGTGAAACAAACAATTTTTTTTACTCAGGGTCCAAAACAAATTATTTTTTTCACCAAAACCGGGAAACAAACTTTTTTTTCCAAAAAAAACCATAGCCCCCCCCCCCCCCCCCCCCCCCCCCCCCAGAAAATCAAATGGTTGCTGCCTTATAAAATTCCCTTTCAGTCGTTGAGTTAAAGAAAAACGTCGTTGGACATTTTTCTTATTCTAGCTTAATATGCAGCCACCGAGTCAAATGTAATTTGGCAAAATAACGGCTTTAACGCCACAAAGAACCGACACATGTCGTTGTTCCTGCCAAGAATCAAGAAGATCAGAGAATAAGAAATAGGATCACTATACATAAGAGTTAAAACAGTTTTTCATAAATGTAACGTTGGACATCCGTTGTTTTTTTCACATAGCTTTCTTATTTTAATCGTCAAATATACTAGATATTACTTAGTATAGGATCAAAAGCTGTAAAAACATAATTTAAAACATATATTGAATTTGTTTTAATATTGGTTCGTGTTTTCTATCATTTTTATTTTGTTTTGCGGATGAAATTTCGAAGATTTTGTTTTAAATCCTAGGGGTTGTAGGAACATCGTGCCCAATGTTTGAAAGTAGAACTAGAGCAATCAATACTTCAATTCACCCTTATTACAAGAAGCCATGTAGTTTGCGCTTATTTAAAGGGAGATGGAATGCTTGGCTTGTAATGTCAGTCCTCATAAAATTCCACGTATGATTCTTCCAACAAATAGAAGTTTATATCAACCTTGTCTGGCTGTACGGCCCTTCCTCGGCCGGTATCTTATTGAACTTAGATGAAAGCTATAAAATATGTAAGTTTCAAAAGAAGGTAACCAAAGAATTTGCAACGATGCTTTTTTCTTTGGTTTCATCTTCTGACATCAGACTCGGACTTCTTTTGAACTGAATTTTAAATGTGCGTATTGTTATTCGTTTACTTTTCTACATTGGCTAGAGGTGTAGGGGAGGGTTGAGATCTCATAAACATGTTTAAACCCGCCGCATTTTTGCGCCGGTCCCAAGTCAGGAGCCTCTGGCCTTTGTTAGTCTTGTATTATTTTAATTTTAATTTCTTGTGTTCAATTTGGATATTAGTATGGCGTTCATTATCACTGAACTAGTATGTAATTGGTTAGGGGGCAGCTGAAGGACGCCTCCGGGGGCGAGAATATCTCGCTACATTAAAAAATCTCTCGGTGACCTGCTGCTGTTGTTTTTTCTATGGTCGGGTTGTTGTCTCTTTGACACATTCCCAATTTCCATTCTCAATTTTAAATATCAAACTTTACAATATAAATAAAAAAATCTTTAACCAATGAATTCAAAGAGCAAAAGCTATGGAATTAACAAATATAAACTTATTAAGATTCATGTAAAGTATTTAACAATGAAATACATTAAATATGAAATTTGGAGTTTTACCAAGGGAGCTAATAATTAATTAATAACACTGTCTGCCACACAGCATTTCGGGGACTCTCCCTCTGGTATCTTTCCTCCCTCTTTTATATCTGGCTATGCGGGGGCTTTTCTAATTATTGGGGACATTATGATGACCTATAGTTGTTAATTTCTGTGTTTAACTGTTATTTAGTCTCTTGGCAATCATAATACATATTCTTTTATATATAGCGATGTCGTTATTACGACATAGCTATGTCGTTATAACCACATAGTGATGTCGTTATTACGATTATATTATATATCAATTATAGAGTTTGTATTGTTCAGACGTTACAACTCTATAATTTTAATCAATTATTTCCAACCTTCACTTTGACTGGAACTTACAATCAATATTTTGTTATACATGTAATAGAAACGGAACTTGATGGTTGTATAGCCGGGTAAAATGGCGTCCCGACTATATGGAAATCAAGAAGAATATTTCGCTCCTTTAGCTTTTATTTTAGCTGTCCGACAAGACGGAACAACAAACACCAAACTAAATATAATTTAACATACAAACAATAACAATTATTATATATAAAAGCACAAGCAGTTAAAGAATTAAGCAGATTAACAGATGCCAAACAGAAATAACAATAGATTAAAAGAGTAACTAGTGTCCGACACGTATTGGTAAATTACAACTTCCAAACTGGCCTAGAGCATACATAATTAAATGAATAGACTAAATGAAATTCCTTTGTCCAAGATTATGATTGACACTCAATCCGTGTATAACACTAAGACCTAAATTTACGACAGTCAAGAATAATAAAATAGATTCAAAACATGAAAATACATTAAACAATTGGATTAATAAAATGTTTAAAACGAATTTCACACTGCACAGTCGAAATTGTCCGGTCATAGTTGTTTGATTTTAACGAAATAAAATATTACATTTATTTACTTTAGTTAACTGCCCTTGATGTATATGGCAGCATGTTGGGCAGCAATCATTTGATTTTCTGGGGGGGAGGGGGGGCTATGGTTTTTTTTTGGAAAAAAAAGATTGTTTCCAGTTTTTGGAGAAAAAAATAATTTGTTTTTGATTCTGAGAAAAAAAATTGTTTGTTTCACCCTCAGCTGCCACTATATGTAATGCTAAAATTGAAAGAAAAAAATTGTTTTCGACTTGTCGCGAAAAACATTTGTCCAGAAAAAAAAACCATAGCCCCCCCCCCCCCCCCCAGAAAATCAAATGATTGCTGCCTTACATTGGCTCCAGTAAAACATAGGCGGATCCAAAGGGGGGGCTGGGGGGGCCCGGGCCCCTCTTTCGTGGGAAAAAAATTGGTTGATTATATAGGGAATCATTGAAGCATGACTGGAGCGCCCCCCCCCCCCTTAGGATCCGCCAATGTAAAATGTGATTTGCAAACGTCTTCAACTGTTTTTGAGCGGTAAAATTATGGTGAAGTGGTTTAATAAACTTCAATGGCATCAAAGCAAGCCTGAACAGCCAAAGAAAAAGAACGGATAAGAAGTAAAAACAAAGACAAGCCAATTCCGGGTGCGTTTGATTTGTCCGCAATTTTTAAACTCAACAAACATTTCCATTAGCAATGATATGAATGGTCAACCTTACATGAACAATAACACAAATTTCCACAACATGTCCATGCCTATGATGTCATCACCTTTCGTAACTTCGCCTACGCAGCAATTCCAAATGGGGGCTCCGTATATGCCCTGCCCCACACCAACGCAAGCGAGCCCACCTCAATGGGCAACCGAACTGTTATCAAAATTCAAAGCTATGTCTGTTAAAATGAACAGTATTGATGAAATAAAAAGTGCAGTTAGGGAGCTACCATTTGATTTTTATGGGGGGGCTAGGATGAAAAATTTTGTCCTGCATTTTTTTTAGCTGTAATCTCTGTCCTGCCTTTTTATTTTTCACTCTGTTCGGTCCTGCCTTCTTTTTTTTTTAGTATATCCGACTTTTTTTTTACCTCAATTGTCGTCCTGACTTTTTTTTTTGCAAGTGTCTCATCCTGCCTTTTTTTTTACTCAAAACTCCTGTCCTGCCTATTTTTTTCAAATTTCATCCTAGCCCCCCCATAAAAATCAAATGGTAGCTCCCTTAGCAGTGTTGATTTTAAATTGAGTGAAATGAAAGGTGATATGAATAAACTATCCAAACGTGTACTTGATGTAGAAACAAGCCAAAATTGTATATCCAAATCATTCGATTAAAACATTAAAATGCATGAAAAAAACAAACAAAAAGATAGAATCTGATATTAAAAAACTTGCAACAGAGTGTGAAGCCTTGCGCAATGATATGTCATTTATCAAGCGCGACTCTAAAAACTTGTTAGATTCAAAAGTCAACCTTCAGAAAATTTTCAAAGCAAATGAAAAGCTCAACAATGATCTTGAATCTATTAAGCACGCCTGGTAAACCATCTTATCTCAACCAAATGGTTGAGACGGAAAAAAGTATTCTGGCACTTCCCGTTGAGCTTTTCTGGTTCAAAATATTCAAAATAAACACAGGGTAGGTCGAATTTTCGTCGATTTACTGAAAATCAATGACTTGTTTGTAAAATCGGAGAATGCCATGCCATAGATAAATAATAATTGTAACTAATATGTCTCTTCTTGGTTTAAAATATTTTAAATTGAAGTCACAATCACTTTTCTCCTACGGATTATAATGTTTACATTCTTTAAATCCGATAGAACTGCTATGATATTAATGACTTAGCAAGAAAATATGTCAATTATTTGTGTTTTTTTTTAAGGCTTTACGATAACCACGTCGCCAGGTAAACTAAATTTGCGACAGTAAAACTACCGATGGACGTCCTAAAGCTTCAAATACAATACAGTTATCTCTTAATTGATACTAAGCTACACAAGGTCATGTTTTTCACTGACTGTTTATGACGTCTTAACACTAAATTCATTGGATGTTGGATGTGTACGGATTGATAGTTTAGTCTAAGATGCATGATTTTTTTATTAGTAGTTAGTGGCTTTGAACTAGCTGTCAGATAACTGCGAGTACTCTCAGATCTGTTCCTATTGTCTTTTTGTTGTCAGGATGTTCAAGAACCCGGCCACGTCCAATTGTATTTTTGTCTATCTGATGAGTTAAGCCTTTTTCAACTGATTTTTATAGTTCGTTCTTATGTTGTACTGTTATATAGACCACTGTCCCAGGTAAGGGGGAGGGTTGGGATCCCGCTAACATGTTTAACCCCTCCACATTATTTATGTATGTGCCTGTCCCAAGTTAGGAGCCTGTAATTCAGTGGTTGTCGTTTGTTTATGTGTTACATATTGAATCATATTTGTTTTTCGTTAATTTTTTTTTATATATATATAAATAAGGCCTTTAGTTTTCTCGTTTAAATTGTTTTACATTGTCATATCGGGGCCTTTTATAGCTGACTATGCGGTATGGGCTTTGTTCATTGTTGAAGGCCGTACGGTGACCTATAGTTGTTAATGTCTGTGTCATGTTGGTCTCTTGTGGACAGTTGTCCCATTGGCAGTCATACCACATCTTCTTTTTTATAGTTGAAAATTTCATTCACCAGAAGATCTCAACATTGTTTCAGAATATCTCAACCGATACCAGAAAATCTCAACATGACATACTTTATAACATATTTAGCTTAATGAAATTATATCAGTAAAGAAAAAGAACAAACAGTAATTTTATGTTTATAATGTTTTAGAAAAATACTAATTTACTGATATATATGCTAGTTTATCAATGATATCACTGTCATTTTGTCAATAGCTGACTGCGCTGGCCACATTTACCTGCTGGAGAAAAGTCATTACGATGTCATTTTAAATCATATTCATTTGTGTTATACACGAGATAACCCGTAATTCCAATATCTATGGCATGACATTCTCCGATTTTACAAAAAACGCATTGATTTTCAGTAAATTGACGAAAAGTCGACCTACCCTGTGTTTATTTTGAATATTGTGAACCAGAAAAGCTCAACAGGAAGTGCCAGAATACTTTTTTCCGTCTCAACATTTGGTTGAGATTAGATGGTTTACCAGGCGTGTTAAGGGATCTACCATTTGATTTTTAGGGGGGGGCAAGGATGAAATTTGAAAATAAGGCAAGACAGGAGTTTTTAGTAAAAAAAAAAAGGCAGGATGAGACACTTGCAAAAAAAAGTCGGGACGACAATTTAGGTAAAAAAAATCAGGATAAACTGGAAAAAAGGCAGGATCGAACAGAGTGAAAATAAAAAGACAGGACAGAGATTACAGCTAAAAAATTGCAGGACAAAATTTTCCATCCTAGCCCCACCCCCTAGAAATCAAATGGTAGCTCCCTAAGTGTGAATCCATGCGTGCGACGTTTGCGCTCTTTCATAGGACATTTGCGCTTTTTTTTGTGGACACTTGCGCTTCAAAACATAGGACATTTGCGCTTTTTAAAAATGGACATTTGCGCTTTTTACATAGGACATTTGCGCTTTTTAAAAAAAAAATATATATCTATGACTTCCCTCCTCTTTTATCCGGGCTTGGAACCGGCAGGTTAGACCTGGCAGAGTTAAAGTCATTCTTTATGGTTAAAAGTTTAAAAATTATTTCATAGCACCTTCATGTCTTAGCACATTGTTGATATATGTTAAAAGTTTATTTACAGCTAAAAGTAAACATTCTTAAGAAATAAAATCAAGTACTGTCAGCACAATTACAGGTCAGTTTTAGCTTGATATTTGAAGCCCAATGAGTGAACAAATTTTGCTCTTGTTATGTGTCCTGATTGGTACATTGCCCACATCTCAAATAAATGATCGAGTTTCTCCTTTTCCACTCTTGATTGGGGAGCCTGTTCATCAATGTGCCGAATCTTAATATAATTTACTGACTGTTGTTCAATAATGCTCTTCAGAAATATAAAAATGGCAGGATGAGTCATGTAAAACTGTGCATTGTAGTGAGCATGGAAGGATTCTGGACCATTTGTTGTACGCTTACTGTAAGATGGCTGTTCAGCCCATAATATTGGTGGAAATCTTGATTCAACTGTAACATAATTTTCTGTCAGGTAGTCTGCAAATTTGGAACATCTCGGTTCTTTAGGTGCTTCAGCCATCATATCTTCTACAAATGAGTCTTCAACATCTGAATCCGGAAGAAAAGAAAGTCCGAAAAATTTGTGCAACCATTTTCCCACTTCAGTTGTACATTCCTTGTATTCTTTAGAGAGTCATAATGCTTGAATTTTTCTCCACCAGGCTTGGGACAGATAGAAACGGCAGTACTTCAAGAGGGCTGATGGAAATAAATGTCTTACAACAACCATAACTCGGTCTTCAAAGTCAACATGAACCATCTTAGGTTTCAAAGTCAAATTTCTATCATCACAAACTTCAACTAGCTTGGTAAAACAATGATGATATAAAATTAAAAAATTTAGGGCAAAATTTAAATGTTCCGTCCATAAAAATGTCTTCAACATAACACAAGCATTCTAAATTGGTTGTACATGTAAAGATGATTAATCCATTTTCTCTGTCGTTGACTTCAAGAAAATTTTCGAATTACAGGATAACCTTCAAAGAGAGTGTGAACCTCTTCTCTTGACTTGGGTAAATTCGGTTGGGATTTTCTTCTCACTTTGTACATTGCCTTTGAAACAGACTTTAAATCCTAAGGATGTAAAGAATCTTCACCAACATCTTTCAATCCAGCTCGAATGATTTTTGATGGTCTCTGTGTGAGGTCGTCAGCAGCCTTTCGTTTTGCATACACTCTTAGCAGATGGCGCTCAATTTTTCTGTCGTCGAATTGTTCATGATTATGATCATTTTTCTGACTCAAAATAATAGAAGTCCCATTGTCCGTTTTAATTCTTGCATTACAGTTTTTTACGGTACATCGCCATGAAAGGTCTCCAATTTTTAGGGTTTGGTCGAAACGAAATAAAAATCAATCAAGACATATACATGTTTTTTCTTTACTAGTCACTATAACTTTAAAATCCATGTTCACTGTGTAAATGTGAACTAACTAATGACAAATATAAGTTAAATTTATTTACGTAATGATTACTTCTCATTTAAAGCCCCAGTCACACTGTCACGTTTCAAGAGCTACGTTTTACTTCGTTTTGAAAGCGTAGCGAAACGGGAATATGCGTAACGAAGCATATCGAAACGTAGTGATCGGGACCTGCCCCGTATGTTTTGAAAATATAACAACAAACGTAGCGAAAATTAAAACAAAGTAGAAACCTAGTCAATACGTATCAAAGCTTCGCGGAACGTAACAAAACGTGCTTACTACGTATCGAAACGCATCAATGCGAGGTGGAAACGTGGGTCTTCGCGTACTAATACGTAGCGAAACGTGATAAGAACGTAGCACAAACCTAGCTTTCAAAATAACGGGACATTTTTACACAAAACGTAGTTGAAACTTAGCATTTTAAAACGTAGTTAAATGTGACAGTGTGACTGGGGCTTTAGATTACAGGTAGTCGACTATAGGTAAAAAGCGCAAATGTCCGGTCAATTTAATACAGGTGAATCAAAATTGAAAGCGCAAATGTCCATACTATTTGAAGCGCAAATGTCCTATCGTTTTACAGGTAAAAAAGCGCAAACGTCCTGGAATAAAGGAAAGTGAAAGGGAAGATTGAGCGCTTATTATTAAAAGTATTTGTGAAAACAACCTAGAAATTGAGGATGATTTAAACATAAAATCTGCCTTTCGTCTCGGTAAAAAAAATGAGGTAGCAGTATTGAGTCAAAATGAGGGTCAGAAACGTATATACGGCCTATATTGGTGAAAGTTAGTGACAGGCAGAAACGTGACAGTGTTTGTAAAAGGAGTTACAAGTTGATAAGTTAGTCAATTTCTATCACTGATCAATATCCGAAATCTGTTGTGGAAAAGAGGAAATCATTAATTCCCTATCTTAAAAAAGCTTGTGATGCAGATGTGAAAGCAGTGCTAATTAAGGATAAATTGTTTATTGGAGGCCTTTCATATTCAGGTGTCCCACTTGATATTGCTATTGCAAACGCAAAAAAAGGAAAAAAATGAAATTTAGTGATTCAGAAAATGTTTTACATAAAAGTCAAAATCACGATGGTACCGATGTCATGAATGAAAATGGTATACAAGTATCGTAGAAATCGTCGGAAGATTTAATTAAAAATTTAAAGTGTTTATCTTGGAATATAAATAGTGGTTTTGGAGAAAAATTAAAGATGAGAAATTTAAGAATTTTATTTGTACTTATGATAATGTGTTTTTATCAGAATGTTGGATCAATAATACATGTAATATTGAAATTGATGATTTTGTGTGTAAATCTATCCCTTTATCTAGAAAAAAGTATAAACAAGGGTGTGGTATGTATGTAATGGTAAGGAAATAATATTATCACCCTATGTTAAAATAATTGACATTTCATAGGAGACATTGATTTGGATAAGGATAGCTAAAGAACTGACTGGATGTGAAAGTGCCTATTTAATTGCAAATCTGTATATACCACCACAAAACTCATCCTTTTATAGCATTCATAATTGTGATTTATTTTATGAGCTTGAGTCTCAAATGATACATTACTCAGCTGAATGTACAAATATTTTTGTTATTGGTGATTTAAATGCTAGAACAGCTAATATGAATGATTTTGTACAAAATGACAAATTACATGATAGTATTTTAGATAGGGTTGGTGATCTGTTTACATATGTTGCTGATGAGGCTTTGTCTTGCTGTAATAACCCAGATGCAGGAACAAACGACTATGGAACAAAACTACTTAATTTGTAAGAGCAGTGGACTTTAATTATAAATGGGCGCAACCCTGATGGCCTTTCAAATGATTTTACATAGAGTGGTTCAAGAGGTATGAGTGTGATCGACTACTTGTTAGCTAAGCCAATTAACATTGAAAAAGTTTTAAAATTTATTGCAAGTAATTTTACAACATACAGTGACCATGCTCCCATACATGTTCAGTTTAAAACTGACTTTACTATGCAGTGCAATGATATAAATTCAAAATTAATGGATGGTGAAGAATCTCAATTTTTCAAATGGAATAAAGAATCTAGAGACTTATGCTATAATGCCCTACTTGTTAATGCTGATCATTTAAGTTCAACGATAGCTAATATGGACAAAGCGTCTCAGGATGGTATGGACTTGTGCATAAATAACTTAACTCAGTGCTTAACAAATGTGACAGCTCCTTTTTTCAAACAAATGCCAAAAGTAAAAGCGAAATTCCCAATATCAGAGAGCAAATACTGATAAACCATGGTTTGACCAGAAGTGTAAAGAGCTATATGCCAATTTTTGTAAAAAAATGCATACTTTTAATGGTAAAAAAACATTTAATAGTCATAAAAGTTTGAACAGTGCCAAAAAAGTTTACAAGAAGTATGAATGCAAGCTCAAACGTAGTTACAAACAACAGGAAGGATATATGATGTGTAAACTAAAGAAAGACAATCCAAGAAAATTTTATTCATTATTTAGGGAAAAAAATCAGAGGAAATGTGATTTAAACATTACTGACTTTTTGAATATTTCAAAGAACTTGTATCAAGTGCGCCGAATAGCAATAAGAGACCCGAAGTGATTAATAATGAATGTGTTTTTGATGAACTAGATTCAGATATTACTGCTGATGAGATTATAAAGGCAATTTATGAACTTAAAGCGGACAAAAGCCGTGGTCCAGACTGTTTGCTGAATGAATTTTTCATTGAATACAAGGATTTTATTATACCACATTTATGTACTATGTTTAACGCCGTATTGAATAGTGGATATTTCCCATCATCATCGTCAGATGCTATCCTGGTACCAATTTTTAAATCTGGTGATGCTAATGATGCAGCAAACTATCGTGGCATGAGCCATGTCAGCAATCTAGGTAAACTTTTCACCACAATACTCAATAAAAGATTGTTAAATTGGGCAACTGTCAATGATATATTATCTGATGAACAGTTTGGTTTTCGAAACGGTTATAGTACAGTTGATGCTGTTTTTTGTTTATACTCTGTTATTCAAAATAAACTCTGTAAAAATAAAAGATTATGTTGTTGCTTTGTAGACTACTTGAAAGCTTTTGATTCAATTGATCGCTTATGTTTATGGTACAAAATTTCCAGATAAGGTATTCGGGAAGACTATTAACTGTTTTAAAATCTATGCATAATAATGTTAGAACCTGTATTAAATTCAATGGGCTAAACTTTGATTACTTTTGTAACAACCTTGGTTTGATGCAAGGGGAAGTTCTTTCTCCTATTTTATTTTCTTTCTATGTGAATGATTTTGAAAATGAATTTATTGCTAATGGCAATTGTGCCTTAGAGTTTCAAGATATAACATTATTTTTGTTAATGTATGCTCGATGACATGATTTTGATGTCTGAAACAGTAGAAGTTTTACAGGAAATGTTGAATACTTTTTCAATTTGTAAACACAGAAAAATAGGGGCGTATGACATTTGCGCCGATTTTTAAAATTTTGATTCTTTCATTTGCGCCAATTTCATTTTTTCATTTGCGCCGATTTTATATTTGCTTCTTATTGGATTTACAGGTAAGTTAATACTTGTACATATACTATACCGTGCAGGTATATTGGTAAAATCTGTTTATAAACAAAGGTTTTAGTTGATTTTGATTCATATTGATCTGAACTTTGCTGTAATTGATGGACATATTACACACTGCAACGATCCTAGGAGTCAATTTTTTTAACCATCATCGGCCATACACATAAGTACGTTAATAGTAAGACAAAGAAAAGATGGATTTCGTTACTGACAATTACAACAAATATAGAAGAGACGAAATCAGAAGAAAGAATATATTAGATATGTTGCCTATAAATACTCAGCAATAACAGATTTATGATTTTAATGTATTCCGTTTTTATGTATTTAAATGCTGTAAATAGATTTTCAATTCGTCATTTTAGTATAAACCAGAGTGCTTTTATCTAAGGTTTTTACTTCTTGATTTTAAAGTATGTGAATATAGTGTACAACTGGATGACGGAAGGGGTCGATAATGATCAATGAAAAATAACATGACTTGGATGGAGAGTTGTCTCATTTGCACTCATACCACATCTTCTTATATCTATTCACCTGTAATTAACCTGTAATTTACCTGTAAAAAATCGGCGCAAATGAAATGCAGATCGGCGCAAATGCAAAACGCCGAAAAATAGGGCTTGCATGTCTGTTAATACAAAAAAAAATTGTTGTTTTCAGGAAGGTTGGAATTGTAAGGCCTAATGAGACATGGGTCTACAACGGTCAAACAATGGATATTGTGGAACAATTTTGTTATTTAGGTGTATTAATACCGTATAATTGTAAATTTCTTAATACACAGAAACATTGTGCCGAACGAGGTAGAAAAGCTATGTTCAGTATGAGAAAACTACATCATCATTATGTTTAAATGTATTTACTATGCCGAAGTCTTTTTGATACTTATGTTAGTAGCATATTAATGTATTGGTGTGAAATAGGAGAGTACACAAATCTCCTTTGATAGAAAGGGTCCATTTGGACTACTGCAAATGTTATTAAGTGTCAAAAGAACGACCTCAAATGTGATGGTCTATTTTGAATAAATGATGAACAAAATGGTTTTATCAAAGGCAGGAGTACTATTGACCATGTCTCACCTTTAACGTCAATAATTGAAACAAGGAAAAAATGCAAATTGTCAACTTTTGTCTCTTTTGTAGATTTTAAGAAGGCATATGATACAATTGACAGGTCACTATTGTTTAATAAATTAACAGATTTAGGTATAAGTACAAAGTTTATGTGTGCTTTGCAAGCCATTTATTCAAATATAGAATGCTGTGTTCGTGTGAACGGAAATACTACTGATTGGTTCAGTGTAAATACTGGTTTGAAACAAGGATGTGTTTTATCCACAGTCATGTTTAATATTTTTATTAATAACTTAATTGATGATATAAAAGCATTAAATATTGGTATAGACATTGACGGCGAAAAGGTTGCTATTTTATTATATGCAGATGATCTTGTTTTATTGTCTGAAAATACAGAAGATATGCAGAAATTGATTAATGTATTAGGTGTATGGTGTAATGATAATTGTTTAAAAGTTAATTTAAATAAATCAAAAATCATGCATTTTAGAAATCCCTCTGTGTTAAGATCAGATTTTGTTTTTAATATAAATGATGAAGTCATTGATTATGTTTCTAGCTATCAATATTTAGGATTAGTATTAAATGAATTTTTAGATTATAAATTTATGACAAAGGCAGTTGCAAAGTCAGCAAGTCGGGCATTAGGCCTTCTTATAGTAAAATGTAAAGCACATGGTGGCTTCCAACACATTATTTTCACCAAATTGTTTGACACTTTAGTTTGGTCAGTCATCAATTACGGCTCAGCTATTTGGGGTACAAGTGAGTTCTCCTGCATCTCAGCAGTTCAGAACCGAGCCATGAGATTTTATATGGGAGTTGGAAAGTATACTCCCAATGATGCTGTTTCAGGTGACATGGGTTGGAAGCCTCCATAATGTTAAACAGTGGTCAAACATTTTTAGACACTGGGCAAGATGTACAAAAATAGATAAAGACAGGATAAATTATAAAGTATTTATATGGTCAATTAGAAAAAGTAGTTATAAAATTAAAAATTGGAGTTATAAAGTGATAGAAATGTTGAAACTTTACAATATGGACAGATTTTGTAATGTAGATGATTATATACTGGATAAAAATATAATTCATCAGTTAGAAGTTAATATTTTTGATAATTATAAAACTGAATGGAGTACAAGGCTTGATTCTTATGGTCAAGGAAATAAGTTAAGAACTTATAAATTGTTTAAATTTTCATACTCTACTGAACAATATTTGTTTAGTTTAGTTTAAACATATTTTATTTGCGTAAATGTGCAAAAGGGATGAGACACAAGTTAATCAAACTTATAAAGTCTTCTCCCATAACAATTTACAACAGTAGAATATTTACAAAGCATGCATACAAACAATACATTATGTATATATATATATATATATATAACATATTTGAACTCTGAAAAGATGGTGTGTGATGATGTGAGTGGTAATACACAATATGCATGTATTTGCACTTTATTATGTTCTACATTACACAATTAGAAACCTCTTAGACTCTTTAATAAATTCATATACATTCTTTACAATTCTTTCATTTTCAACATTACTTAAAGACTTATCGCCGGAGGTTATGGTGTTCAAATTTAGTAGAGAGTTATCTGGTAACCAATGTAGATTATTAAATAATTTGGTTCTTATATTCGAATAATTAGGACAATAAAAAAAAAATTTGTTGCAAAATATACCTATTCGATATCGCAGTGCATATGCGAAATTTAGATGTGGACTAGCACCTTTAAAAATTGAAACTGGTCGTTACGAAAGATTAGATTTAGATAAAAGATTATGTTTCAATTGTGATAATTTAGAAGATGAAAAACATGTATTGTTAACAAACAATACATGTCCATTATATGAAGATTTAAGGCAGTCATTATTTATTGATATAATCAACAAAATGATATGTTTTTAACTTTGTCAGATGATGAAAAATTTATATTTTTGTTCAAAAATGAAAATGTTTGTAGTTCTGTTGCCAAAACCTGCAATAATATTTTATTACGACGAAACAGTATCTTATACTGTTAAAAACAAACTGTTTCAGTTATTTTTATTATATGTACATGTATCAGGTTTTATCCTTGGATGTGCATGGTGATATTGCACTTTTATGTTTTGTATAAATTATAACAAAACTTATGTTTTAATTCTGTTGTTTTATAATTGTATATAACAGTCTCTCGTAGTTCTTTTAAGAATGGCACATGCATTCTAAATTTTTTATTGTGTACTTGATATTATATTGTGTTTATACTTGTATGTATGTGGTGAGACTTTAATAAACTATTGAATCTGAATCTGTTATAAAGAACTTGTGTTAAATTGTTCAAAATGTATGAATTGGGCAACATATGTAAAAAGATTAATATATAGTCTTGGTATGAATAATTTATGGGATAATCAGTGGTTGTTAAATGTAGACAGCTCATATTTACCTTTGATAAGACAGCGTTTGTTTGATCAAGCTAACCAACTGAAGAGTTACAATTTTTATTAGATTATTTTTCAAAGTGTAGATTATATAAGTATGTTGTAACAAATGTAGTTTTGCAATTTTATTTACAGAAATACATTCCTATACTTTGTCGTAAATGTATAATAAGGATTCATTTGTCTTCACATAACCTTTGTATTGAAACTGGACATTATGTTGGTACTAATAGAAATGAAAGAAATAATATTTTTTGTGATTTAGGAGTAATAGAGGATGAATTTCATTTTATCCTGCAATGTAGTAGATATACTGATTTGCGAAAAAATATATAAAAATATATTACTGGTCTAGGCCTTCAACTTTTAAATTAATAGAATTATTGTCAGGTGAAAACACAAAACAGCTTTGTAACTTGGGAAAGTATAAACATTTCTCTTTTAAATTAAGAAACAGTTTATTGTAATAAAAGATATTTTGTATGAAGCAACTTCTGACGTCATCTATTGTTTATTATGAATATTGTTTATATTGTTTGTAATATGCCATATGTATAAACTGTACATGTACTTGATTATACTGATGAGCTGTACGGATCAAAGTTAATAAAGAATTTGAATTCACTTGTTCTTTTTAATCAACTTCAAATATTCTATTGCTCTAATAGTTGTTAACAATGCCCCTTAGCTTTACAACAATTACATTAACGTAAAGGTTCTTCCCTCTATACTGTCAATTGCTATTGAAACCAAGGATTTTTTTATTAGCATAAGTATTATTTATAGAATAACTTATTGAAAAATTCAAATATAGAATTGAGTTTCATTGATATTGTGAACAATTGTTTAATCAATGGCATTTCAGATCCATGAAATTTACAGAGATAAAGGACTAGCCTAATTGTCTCATTGTTAAACAACAGCTTGGGTAAGGACCTCGTTGTTTCTTATGAAGTTTTTGAAGTAACTATGTTATTAATTAATTGAAAAGAAAAATTATCAAACGTCAGTTATAGAATGTTGGGAAAACTTCAAATAATAAACTTTTGTATTCTAACTGCTTGATGCGTTTAATGCATGCTAAAATCCAACCCCCTAAATCTAAATAGATCATGAATTTATACATTTTTAGAATTATTTATATTTATTATATCAAATATTATTGGATGCCGAATTGACTTTAAATAGATGCCGATTTGACTAGATGCCGATTTAACCAGGTGCCGATTTGACTTTTTCTATGAATGCCGATTTGATCAGGTGCCGATTTGACTTGTACCCCCTTTTAATAGTATAACTGTTTAAGAATGACATTATGTGTTAAAAACAATCTTAGAAAATCGAGACCGAACTTGTTCTCGCATGAAGGATCATTAATGTCAAGGCGATTATTGGTAAATTGTCAACCTGGAATTCTGTATTTATTTATTTAGTATTAAATGGCTACCTAGTTTACGATGAACCTGGGTAGTAGTTTTATCGAAGGTCTGAAACGTTTATACAAATTATGGCTTCCGCATATAGTGACTGGATTTTTTCTACTCTACATTACGTTTTTACAATTCAACCAAACGACTATCAAGTCTATGAATGGGAAGGATGAAATCTCGCATCAAGCTGAACAACTTAACACACAAACTTCACAAGACAGCCGACCTCATATTGTATTGGGAATTTTAAGTGTAGGAAAGAATATTCGCTTTCGGGATACCCAAAGAGGTACTTGGATTAAAACAATGCTACGTTTACACAAGGTATTACCTTTCAAAATAACGTATACATTTTTATTAGACGAGCCATCTTCTGAGTCAATCAAAGAAAATAATGTACACAAAGACATAGTGTATTTAAATGTGTCTCACCATGGTCGAGCGGTTAAATTTGGTGAGAAAATATATGTTTGGTGGAAATATATACATAAGGTTTACCCAGACGCTCTAATGGGAGCAAAAATGGACGACGATGCTTTTATATGTGTACCTGAAATGTTTCACAGACTAGATATTTTGAAATCTGGTAATCTTTATTATGGTTGGAGACACGGGAAAGAAAGATATGTTGACATTGACAACAGAATTGATGAAATGTTTTTAGTATTAGGAAAAGATCTTATTTCCCTTATTTCTAATAGGACTTACTGTGGTGAAAGAAAATGCAAAAATAAGGACGACTTGATAGAAACTAATTATGGTGGTAATTCAATGGGAGACTGGTTGTCTGTATATAAGGATAAAATAAACTTCAAATCAGATAATGACAGAATTGTGCAAACAGGATCTAATCATCTTGAAATTACTGAAAAATATATAAAACCTGGATTTTGTGATAAAAAATTAATATTTCATAAATCTACATGCGAAATTATGCATCAGCTCCATTCATACAGGAGGGCGAGTTGAAACAAAACGTTTTACAAACATGGATAAAAACTAACATTTATATAATAAACTTTTAAAGTCTATTTGTAAAAATGTATCAGTTGATTTTGTAGAAGTTTTTATTTTATTCAGATCTGTGATATAAATTATATTTTATTCACAGATGAAAATATGTACTTTTATACTGCCGAAATCTGCAATGACATTCTATTGAAAAGAAGATGTATTTTATATTGCTGATTTTAGTGTAAATAATGTATATGCATTTTAAATAGTCTTTCATAACTCTTTTTAGAGTGGCTCTTGTGTGTTTTGTGATGTTGTTTTATTGTCTATTTGTATATTTTATAAAATGAAGATAAATGAAGAGGTGAGACTTAAATAAGATATTGTCTTGTCTCGTCATTGTCTTGTCTTGTCGTGTCTTGTCTATAATTTATTTTTGAAAGCAAGTGCAATTAATCCAAATTTTAACGATTTTGATAATGAGAACAAATTCATTGTTCATGTTGTTCTGATGTCTCATGACTCTATTCAGCCTTTTTTTTTTTTGCGAAATCTTTATATAATTTGTTTCATCGCAGAAAATTTTAAATAAGTATATTCATTTTTAATCAATGTTTAGAATACGTTGAAAGTGTCTCACACGTCAATTATTTTAACTTAAAAGATCAAAATATGTTTATTTTTATTATACTTATGATGTATGATATTGATTTATTGGTATGCAAAACTGTTATGAAATATTCTGTCTGTCTGACTATATTGTGTCTTGAAAGTCTCTCTTAAGTCTTTTTATTGGTGCAATTTGTATGGATGTGAAGTTTGGGGTTTTGGAAATAATTCGATAAGGCCAAATAAAATAGTATGTGTGGTTCCTGTTACATCTGAAAAAAAGTTAGGGTAAGTAGGTAGGGATTTTTTTTTTTATTTTATGTTTTTTTTTACATTGAGTCTATGGGAGCAACACTCTGACTTTAACCGTGCTTAATGAAAAATGACAATAAAATCTTTAGGGTAGGCTATTTTTAAGCCGAAAAAGTAGGGAAGGTAGGGTAACTGGAACCACACATATATTTTTATTTGGCCTAATCGATAATCGAGAGGGTTCATATTAAATTTTGTCAAATATAACTTGGAGTAAAAAAGTCTACCCTCTGATTTTATAATCCAAGGTTAATTGGGAACATATCCATTAGATATTCCAATCAAGTTACGAATTATAAATTATTGCTTCAAGTTGGTAACTGGAAGACCTGACAAATTGTCTTTTATTTCGTATATTTTAGTAACTGCCTTATATGGTGCAACTATTTTAAAGTTAAAACAAGTCAAATCAATTTTAGTGTGGCTTGTCACATGTACGGGGCAATAGAATGAAATTCAAAACAGTGTGGCTGTGGCCATTGATTGACACATTAAATTCATCCATTGACTGGGACAATTTACGTGAACGTTTGTCTGTAACGACCACTGTTCACGACGTACCTACGATAGACATTTAAACTGTGGGGTCACCAAAGGTTTCTTAACGCCTTTAATTATAAAATAATTCGAAAAATTAATCAGGAATAACCTTTATGTTTTGATTTATATAATTGATATAAATCAAAACATCGTGTTATTTCTGATTAATTTTTCGAATTACTTTATTAAGGTGTTGAGAACCTTTGGTGACCCCATAGTTTAAGTGTCTTTAAAAAGTACATAGTGAGCAGTGGTCGTTACATACAAACGTTCACCTAAATTGTCCCAGTCAATGGATGAATTTAATGTGTCAATCAATGGTCACAGCCACACTGTTTTGAATTTCATTCTATCTTTTTTTGTAAATAAGACATGGCTACATGTATCCATCAAACAGAACTTAATAGATCAATTCAAACAAAATTGGCTAGCAAGCCTACAAAAATCACCAAAACATTAAATTACCGTTTACTTAAAGATATTTTGGAGTTTGAGAAAATAATATTTAAATACTTTCGAGATGACAGGCAGATATCTTTACGAAATTTCTGAAACTCTGAACATGAAATAAAATAATTTCCAATAGAAACTGGAAGATGGCAAAAAATAGAAAGAGAAAACAGAACGTGTGTATTGTGTAATGCAGATGCCATTGGTGATGAATACCATTACGTTTTTAATTGTTCAGCTTTTGATAACTGTAGAAAACAATGTATTGCATTTCATTATAGAAATAGACCCAACACGTGGAAGTTTTATGACTTAATGAATTCCAAAACAGATGAACAGAATTGAATGAACTATGTAAACTTATTAAGGAGATCAATAACAAATTGAACTTTTCTGGTTGAACAATTGTGAATGCCTCTATATCTACTTCCATTATTCATTTATGCAATTGTATTGAAATATGTATAATTATACATATATCTCTAAACCTTTGTAATTTGGGTTTTGGAAATTAAGATATATTGCAAATGTTTAGTTGTTGTATATGTTACCCTGTGAATATTATTATATGTCTGTGTTGAGACTAATAAAATATTAAATCTGATTCTGCTTGCTATCCGCGGATGAACAATTTATAAGTTTTGGTTGACTTTGCTGTCACTATGATGTCTTGAATATTGTTCCAGTCGACAGCAGAAATTTGTAATGAAAAATGCAATGTTATATTGGTCGGTGTGTAAATGTTAGATTTTGACTGTTATTTATGCGATATTGTCTTGCCACTGATGTTTGCTATTATACGGTCTTGAAACCTTTCGTTTTACTAAGGCGTCTTCCTTGGTTAATAAAATAACATGTAGTCAGAGGGTGAGGGTGGCATTGCCGATACCTGACCCTCAATAACTTTGTAGTTGCCTGGTGTGATAGTTCTAGATCTTTCATCATTTGTGTGATGCCTCCATCGTCTCTTGATTTGAAATAGTAATGTCCTTTGCATTCATTATAATTGTTCTGTTTCCATTTTATGGTTCCCATATTATTACCTACTATTCCATGATTGGTCTACATAGGGATATATATGTTTTTACTATACATTTCATTGTGCAATAATGTAGATTGGGTCTTAGCAAATCCAGAGACGGCCTGCTTTTTTGCCGGGTTCACCTTTTAAATCGACCGTCTGATGTATGGGTTGGTGATTACCTCTTCTAGTATAATATGCCCTTTTAGTTGTATTTCTTGATATTTTGTTCATATGGACATGATTGTGTTTTAAAAATGAAAACATTATTTGCGTCGTTTAATGCTGTCATGTCGTCGTCGTCGTCGTTGTCTGCGTCGTCCGAAGACGCATTTAGTTTCCGGGCAATAAATTTAGTTGTAGTGAATGGATCTTTATATTTTTTTTACCAGAAGGTTCAAAACACTAAAGAAAGTTTGAGATTGATTTTTAGGGTTATGGTCCCAATAGTTATGGAATAAGGGACCAAAAAGGGTCCCAAAAAAGCATTTTTGTAGTTTTCAAACAATAACTTGTGTTTAAGTTTATGAATCTCTCTGAAATTATGCCACAAGTTTCCATACTATAAAGGAATAGTTAGTATCGCTTTTTAGGGGTTATGGTCACATTAATTTAGGAAGTAGCGTCCAGAAAGGGGGGGGGTCCAAAATAAGCATTTTTGTAGTTTTCAAACAATAACTTGTGTTTAAGTGTATGAATCTCTCTGAAATTATACCACAAGTTTCCATACCATGAAGGGATAGTAAGTTTTGAGGGGTTATGGCTCAAAATATTTGAGAATTAGGGGCAAAAAAGGGAAATACATGGGTTTTCTAGTCAATGGACAATTAAGACAATTTAAAAGCAGTGTAAGGGAGGTAATTCAAAAACATTTAACATACAATGTTGGGTATGTTCCGATTTACCTCCCTTAAACTACTTCACTGTGTCTAAACCACACCGGCAAAATTTGTTCGGACCCTAACATCGGGCACAATGACGGAACATCAATAGACAGAAGAAAGATAGATTTCTCCTTATTTTCTTATTTTTTTCATGATATCAAAGAATATATATACATACAACTATTTTGATCTATTTTCTATTGTGATGTGCAATATTTTCTACAACTGTTCTATATTAACGGAGAAATAAGTAAAAATGCATGTCAAAATGACGAATTGAGTGAACCTTGCCTCGAAATTGTTTAATTTCTCGTTAAATTGTTCACATTGTACGAAAAGAAAGGTACGGGAAGATAGATACTGACACGGAGATTGCAAAACTAGTCATTATGAGCATCTCAGTACTTGTATTTCTGTGTATGGAACGAAAGAAATGGGTCATGTCAAAACAGAACTGGCCGGTTTCGTCAATGTTTAGCACCCGGTTTCGTCATAGATTTCACATTGCATAACCCGGTTTGGTCAAATAAAAAAAATCATAATCGCATTACATTATAATTGATTATTTAACTTCAGCGTTGAAAAGGAGTTTTGTGGGTCGTTGGAAAACAACTTCTTTCACCGGACAACGGCTTATTTTTTATATGAGTCTCAGATTCAAATAAATAAGAAGCAAACACTTGAATTCCTACTCTTATAGAACACAAATACTTTGCATTCCGAAATTTTTTAACAGGAGATTGAGGTTAATGCTCTCTAAATATGCGTTTTCTATATGAGTTATGGGAAAATATGTTGAACAAGTTTAAACTGAAATTAAAGTTTACGGTCTTAAAAATCGAAACACACAATTGATATGTAATTTTCTCGCACAAAAGGATGGGCACCTTTATAAGTAATCTAATCATTCTATGTATGTAATCTTTTCTATCATCTTTAAAAAATAAATCTTCTAAAGGATAAACTTTGATATTAAGACAAATAAATGTATATGCATGCCTAATCGACATAGAAAATGAATGTAGGATTACAACTACCATGCATTAAAATAAAATTTATTTATCACTAATTGTAACTATACTGCTATGTACAAATTATTATAATAGTCTCAGGTCATCGACAAAATTCAATAATAATTATTTTGTTAACATTACTAAAAAAAAACGGGTCTGTACTGTCGCCATTGTGTTATGATGATCGTACACTGACGTTGGTCAATATATTTTGACAATATATACGGACAGACGGATTCAGTTTATTTCAAAGTGGACGTTATTCGAACAGCTTTTACATACCGCCGAGTTGAACAATATGTTGATTATTTTTTGCTTTACAAAATCGTTAAATACATGAATCAATATAGTTTTGGCAACCAAAGGTGGGATCGGGGGCGTGCAACCTATACGTCTTCCAGATTCGCCACTTATCTTATAAAGTGTATACCGAATTAAAATATTGTAAGAAATGAGAAAACAGGGACACCCGGGAAATCGGATTATGTGAGTTGGATTATGCTTATTATAAACATTCTCCTTGATATTTTTAAACAAGCGAGACATAGTGATTCGAATTCATAGCGTTTTGAACTATTTGTATAAAGCTGCATATGTCAAAAGTTAGAAGGTTTGACTGCAACATATACAAGTATGGTACACAGATCTGACGATTTCTTTCTTGTTTCACGGCCGACACTCGGCTAACCGAGAGATAGGTCGGTTAATCTATATTGAGTATGCGGCTATATCGGCGGTGGGTCTGTTAATCGGGTTGGCTAAAGTCTGTTAATCAGGTGTTATCGTGAAAATCAATGCAAGGTCAGCATGTTTCATTGTATAACTCTTTAATTATATTTATATCATAAAAACTATTTATGTCTGACAAAATGATTTGGAGTACTGAATCCAGTGGTGTAATTATATTTTTTCTAGCTTCAATAAACGATCTACAAAATGAAAAGGCGAGTTACTCATCAGTAAATTTATACACATTTTACACACACAAAATGTACACAAAAATGACAAGTTGGTTGAGTTTACTTGCATGCAATCTTTTGAGCATCGAAAAAAGACTGGCATTATGTTTGTTTACCATATTAACATCAATATGTGAAAAATCTAGACGAAAAACTGTATTTTGGTGACATAAATCAATTTTTGATAAAAATATGGTCTGTTAATGGGTCGGATGTATAAAACTCGGTCTGTTAATTGGTCTGTTAAGAGTTATGAATGACATTACAAGTATAATTTAATTGCTATATGGGGTGTTATCTGAATAAAGAGATAGGCCCAAGATTATAGTGGCTAGAATAAATGGAAACAACACATGAACAATGAATCATAAGTTTAGACAATGGAATCTGAACATTGATAGAAATGATTTAAAAAAGTGTAAAATCAAAGTAATATTAATTTCATCAAAGAATGGTCGCATATATCATATGGATTCTGTTTCATTGATATTAATTGCACCAATTTGTCATTTACATAGTTAGCAAGTACATAAATCAGAGATAAACTTCGTAATGTTTAGATTTTTTTATCAAATGAACTGAAATATGTTTATAATGCAAACAAATATAGACAAATCTTTCAACATCAACCTTTCTCTACACCACCTTGAAGGTCACTCGATAGAAAAACAAGCACGTTTGTGGACTGCGAGTCGGCTAAATGACTTACGATATCATAGGAATACATCATTACTCGAAAAATAAAATTAATATATGCATTTATTGTGATTTACAGGAATATAAAATTGTCTTGTTGCTACACATTAAATCAGCACCCAACACTAATATAAAAAAAACCTTACTAATGTCTATTTCTTGTTTAAAACCACGATTCAGAACTTGGTACAGACATTTCCTTAGGCGGCAGAAAATGAGAATAATGACTCGGTACAAGGGAAAATACATACCGGAAATAAACTCCTCATAGATACCAGGATTGAAATTTGATATTTGCGCCTAATATTTACGCCAGACACGCGTTTCGTCTACGAAAAACTCATCAGTGACGCTCGAAAAAAATGTTAAAAGGCCAAAAACAAAGTTGAAAAGCATTGAGGAAATACAACTAATACCGGCGTCACACAACATCGTATAGCTCCGGCGTGTTAAAAATCATTTACTCTGCCAATATGCGTTAAGCGTGTATTTGGCGTACTAGAAGCGTACCTAAGGCTAAGCGTTTATCCGGCGTTCAAGAAGCGTATGTTGGCGTATGTCGTATGTTTTTTTATGCTGCATAAAAATTTCATCGGGTTCTAGCGTTCATCTTGAGCGTATTTACTTTCCTTCAGTGGCTAGAGGTATAGGGGGAGGGTTGATATCTCATAAACATGTTTATCCCCTCCGCAATTTTGCGCCTGTCCAAAGTCAGGAGCCTCTGGCCTTTGTTAGTCTTATATGATTTTTATTTTAGTTTCTTGTGTATAATTCAGAGTTCATTATGACGTCCATTATCACTGTACTAGTATGCATATTTTGTAAGGGGCCAGCTGAAGGAAGCCTACGGGTGCGGGAGTTTCTCTCTACATTGAAGACCCAATGATGGCCTTTGTCTGTTGCCTGTTCTATGGTCTGGTTGTTGTCGCTTTGACACATTCCCCATTTCCTTTCTCAATTTTACCTTTGTATTTCGTGTACTTCAAACTTATGCAACGCGCTTTGAACGATTGCTAAGCGTTCCTATGGCGTGGAGCTAACGTATACCGACTTTGTCAGTTTTCTCTGTACGTTTGGTGCATGCTGGTCTATCCGCCAATGTGTGACGCCGGCATAAGGTAATCTATTCCTGAGGTAGAAAAGCCTTAGTATTTCAAAGAAAACGCAAGGAATTTAACAAGCTGAATTGCAACACATGACAGATTCATAGATTTTACAGACTTTGAACAGACAAAAGAATAAGGCTGATTGATAATTTGGCGTAAATAATAAATTCATGCTAATTCGAGCGGCCAATCAGTCCATATAATACTAATTTGAAGTGACACACCCTTTTAATGAAATGCAGAGAAAAAAAAATTAAAATAAAAGTGCTCTTTCTATAAGGATACTATTGCACCGTATTGTAATTTTTTTCGTCATAAGTACATCTCATTTTTTTTAATGTGAAAATATAAACTCAAGGTAGTAAGACTATTGTCGTGGCTAAATAACTCTTAACTGACACGATTTAAATTGTCCAACACATTAACAGACTGTATTCCACTAAAATTCATTAAAATGTGGTATAACTCAACTTACATAACAATTATGAAATATTTATCAATGACAATTGATTTTTTAGAACCAAAGTACTACTTTGTGTCCTTTAAATCATATCTAAAAATGGTTTTTGACCTTTTTTTCTAAAATATTGCTATGCGTACAAGCATAAAAAACCACATACTTGCGCGACGCCTTTTCGTTTTACTTAAAATTGCGCAGGCTTTGCATTTTTTTTAATGGTGAAAAATGTTCTATGATATATATCATTTTGTCAGACACTTTTCTTTTTTTGATATGATTCTCATAATGTGCCAAAAAATCTGTATATTTAACAGAGTTTAACATTAAATTGTGAGTTTTACTCTTAACAGACGTATAGCCAACCCGATTAACAGACCCACCGCCGATATAGCCGCATACTCAATATAGATTAACCGACCTATCTCTCGGTTAGCCGAGTGTCGGCCGTGTGTTTATAATAAACATAATCCAACTCACATAATCCGATTTCGCGGATGTCCCTGTTTTCTTATTTCTTACAATATTTTAATTCGGTATACACTTTATGAGATAAGTGGCGAATTTCAAGTTCTTTTTAGAATCATATTCAAAACAGTGTAGCTGTGGCCATTGATTGACAACCTTTATTATTGACTGGGGCAGATTATGTGAACGTCAATGGGATAAATTAAGGTCGTCAATCAATGGCCACAGCTACACTGTTTTTTTTTTATATGATTCTATCGATTTCTATACATTTTTTTCAAATATATATAAAAGTTATATAGCAAAAATGATAAGGAAGACAAAATATACAAATAAGTCGACTTGGCCGACATCCTAATAAAACTTATTGACCTTTAATTACGAGTCTTTTTTTCCATTTCTTTGCGTTTTTACACTCCCGTCACAATTTTGACAGGACGTATTATTGTGTACATCCGTCTGTCCGTCTGTCCGCCACCTGTCCGTCCGTCTGTCCTTTCATCCGTCCGTTCCTCCATCTATTAGTCGTTCGGTCCGTCCGTCCGTCTATCAATCCGTCTATCCGTCTGTCTAGCATAAACATGTCGCACCGTAACTTGAGGACAGCTTATCTTATTTCTTAAAATTTAACATAGTTATTTCTTATAATGGTCAAACGATCTGTAAACCTTTTAGTGAAAATCAAATTAAATCTTTTTAGTTACAGGAAATGTAAGTGAAACAGGAATGTGGGTTTTTTAACATGTCGCGCCATATCTCAAAAACGAAGTATTATAACTACATCAAACTTTACATACTTCTTAGTTATATAAATCTTTTAAACTTCTGTTTACTTTTTGGTGATGTTTAAAATTTTTGTATCTCAAAACCTATTTATGATTATTGTTTAAATTTAACTCACTTCTTATTAATATCAATCTTAAGATCTCTATACTTTTTGGTGATGATTCAAACTTTTATTTTAGAGTTATTGAGTTTTTTGTAAAAAAAAAAGAATAGAGATTTTCACATGGTGCGCCCTATCTCAGAAACTATTTCTGATTATTGCATACAACTTCACTCATAAGACGACGGGCGTATCATGCGGTCATGGCGCAGCTGTTTATTGCCAATAATGGTACAAAATTCCCCTCTTTGAAAAATTTAAAATTAGTTTGAAGTTAAGTGAAATAAGGGATACACCTTTCATTAGGGAAAAAAATGTGTATTACCATAATTACCTATGCCCAAACGTGCCCGTTTAAAATAGATTTAAACACGCCAAGTTTACTTTACAATAAATATATATTTAAATTCTCGAAAGACAATGTTCAGATCCGTGTCAACGCTGCTTTTTATTAATTTGTTTGTTTAAAAAAAAAACAAAAAAACCGGGTGATATATATAGACGAAGCCGGGTGATTGTGTGGTAAACAACATTGACGAAACCGGTTTATTTTAATTTGACATGACCCTTTTCTTTCGTTCCATACACAGAAATACAAGTATTGAGATGCTCATAATAACTAAATTTGCAATCTTCGGGTCAGTATCTATCTTCCCGTACCTTTCTTCAGTTCCGTACAGAGTGAACAATTTAACGAGAAATTAAACAATTTCGAGGCAAGGTTCACTCAATTCGTCATTTTGACACGCATTTTTACTTATTTCTCCGTTAATATAGAACAGTTGTAGAAAATATTGCATATCACAATAGAAAATAGTTGTATATGTATATATATATTCTTTGATATCATGAAAAAAATAAGAAAATAAGGAGAAATCTATCTTTCTTCTGTCTATTGATGTTCCGTCATTGTGCCCGATGTTAGATACCATCGAGTCCGAAAAAATTTTGCCGGTGTGGTTTAGACACAGTGTACTTGTGAATATTATATAAAGGAATGTCAGGTTTTAGACTAATTTCAAATTTGTGAAAAATTTGAAGAACAAATCTTTTATTGCACAATATTGACATTTGTTTTGGGTACGAAACCCATATTATGTCAAAAAGTTGATCACAATCCAAATTCAGAGCTGTATCAAGCTTGAATGTTGTGTCCATACTTGCCCCCAACTGTTCAGGGTTCGACCTCTGCGGTCGTATAAAGCTGCGCCCTGCGGAGCACTTGGTTGTGCGTTGAATTGCATTCCTCATTTTTCTTCAAAGTTTTCAAAGTCTTGTTGGAGGCTGATATGTTTTCGTTTTGCTGTTGACTTTATATTTTAAGCCGTCGTCTACAAACAGTCGGACTGGTTAATTTAATGCAAGATGGCCGACATGGCTAAAAACAGAACATAGGAGTAAAATGCAGTTTTTGGCTTATAACTCAAAAACCAAAGCATTTAGAGCAAATCTAATCGGATGTAAAATTGTTTATCAGGTAAAGACCTATCTGCCCTGAAATTTTCAGATGCATTGAACAACACGTTGTTGGGTTGCTGTCCCTAAATTGTTAACTTAAAGGAAATTTTACTGTTTTTGTTTATTATCTTGAATATTATTATAGATAGAGATAAACTGTAAACAGCAATAATGTTCAGCAAAGTAGAATCTACAAATAAGTCAAATGACCAAAATTATCAGTTGACCTCTTAAGGAGTTATTGCCCTTTATAGTCAATTTTTAACCATTTTTCGTAAATCTTAGTAATCTTTTACAAAAATCTTCTCCTCTGAAACTACTGGGCCAATTTAAACCAAACTTGGCCGCAATCATCATTTGGGTATCTAGTTTTAAAAATGTGTCCGATGACCCGGTCAACCAACCAAGATGGCCGCCATGGCTAAAAATAGAACATAGCGGTGAAATATAGATTTTGGCTTATATCTCTGAAACCAAAGCATTTAGAGCAAATCTGACATGGGTTTAAATTGTCTATCAGGTCAAGATCTATCTGCCCTGAAATTTTCAGACAAATCGGACAACCTGTTGTTGGGTTGCTGCGACCGAATTAGTAATTTTAAGGATATCATCAGTTTGCAAATTTTGGTTATCTTGAATATTATAATAGATAGAGATAAACTGTAAACAGCTAAATGTTCAGCAAAATAAGATCTACAAATAAGTTAAACATGACCAAAATTGTCAATTGACCCCTTAAGGAGTTATTGCCCTTTATAGTCAATTGTTAACAATTTTCATAAATTTTTGTTATTTTTTGTAAATTTTTAGGAAATATTTTCCACTGTAATTACTGGGCCAAGTTCATTATAGATAGAGATAATTGTAGCAACAAGAATGTTCAGTAAAGAAAGATCTACAAACACATTACCATCATTAAAACACCATTTTGTCATGAAATTATCTATGTCCATTGATAATATGCACATAGACCAAGGTGAGCGACACAGGCTCTTGAGAGCCTCTAGTAAGTGACTATTTTAGGGTCGAATTTAAGGGGATGGAGATAAGCTGAAGATCAATCATTTTTTGTTTAGATGCGACATCTTCAAAAATTAATACAATAGAAGAAAAAATTTGGAGGGGTGGACTTAATATTTCTAATCAAGGTACATCTCTCCTCGGTTTATCTTCATATGTCTAATATTGAGGGAAAGAAGACAATAAATCTATTCGCAATAACAATTTCAGTTTTTATTTTTTCTTACACATTTAAAAAGTACACCAGATGGAACTAAAACTTTAGGAGATGTACATTCTACTTGAATAAGACAGCAATCAAACGACAAAAAATGAATAAAGGACATCCAGATGGCAATATATAGTATAGTTTTCAACAATAGATAGGTGTCTACACAATATCGTCACTTATTTATATAAAAATTGAGAATAAATTTAACAGAAACGATGAAAAAAATCTACCATAAAATCGCAATTCTCCAACCACGTAACAATTTAGTGAAGAAACCTAAATATCAAAAAGAGTTAATAATTAAAAATACTTACCAACCATTAACTACATAAACGCGTATTTCCGCTTTTCTTTGTCCTACAAGAAACTTTCATATAAGCTGTGGGTTAAGGAATATTGTCTACATATTTTCTATATGTTCACATAAATTGATGGCGTCATGTGTTAAAACATTTATAACATTATCTAATGATCCGAGTTGTTTTCCCAACAATCCATCAACAGAGGAACCATCACAGCTGAATGGAAAAGTGCTAAAATATGCCCAATATTTTATTTAAGACGAACGACAGAACCATCCTAAGTAATTACAGACCAGTATCTTTAACATGTATCGCTTGCAAACTACTAGAACATGTCATAAGCAGCTCTTTGAAGATCGCAATATCCTAAATAGCCGATGCTAAATGCATATGCATTTAGAAGAAGACACAGCTTTGAAACCCAACGACTAAATGTTATACTCGACTGGGCAACTGCCACAGACAACCGAGGAAACAAACCATCTATTATACGTCACGTTAAAATGCCATATTTTGATTGGCTTATACGAGGGTGTTTATTTACTCTATCACATGGCTGAGCGGGTGACGATTTTTTTTAATGTTACCCTCTCGTCCATTCCAATCAAAAATCGATAATTTAAAGGACAATGGAGTGAATTTACATCAAGTATTGAAATGCAAATCTTAAGTTCTACGTTTTGGCTCAAATTTTATTATTTGACTGTCAAAATAAAAAAAATAAAATATCTTGCCTAACGTTCGTTTTTTCCCTAATACCCGGAACGTTGTTATGTACGTGACGTCATTTTTAAAATAAAATTAATCTGTAAAAGACAATAATGATAGGACATTCAGTATAATAAATTAAATTACTCATAGCTTATATAAATATATTTAAATATAATTATTTTCTGTGACTGTATCTTACATTAATTTGTAGGATCCTTTACTATAGATAATTTAGCTGATCTGTAAGAATAACATCTTCATGCCTTATATATCATGTACTGTAGTACGACGCTAGATTAAAACTGACGTGGAAAGGTAACACCCGGTCACCGAAAGCTTCATTTTTATGAAACCCAGGTGGTCGTGTGGACTAGCCGGACGGCTACAGTGCAGGCGATTTGGTGTCACAATATCTCAGTAGCATGGGTTCGAATCCCGGCGAGGGAAGAATCAAAAATTGCGAAAGCAAATTTACAGATCTAACATTGTTGGATTGATGTTTAGACTGAGCCAGTGACAACTCTACAACAGATTTATCCATCTGATCACAAGCAGTGATGGTGATACATGGCTGTGTACATTATGTATATACAACTCGTCTTAAATAAAACTGTTAGTATTTCTTATTGATGCCGTTTGATCATTAAGTTCCTTTATCCAAAAGCTTTCCCAAACCTGTCGCTGGGCATCACTCCAGTGAATGTTCTGTTCAATTACTAGAATTTTCATGCGGTTAAAGTCATCAGGTTTGTGACCCGACTGTCTGAGAAACTGGGGTTAACTGCTTACTTGCAATCAAGAGGTTTAACTGAAAAGGACTGTGCACAACAAAGACGTGCAAATGCAAAAAAAAAAATATAATACTACGTGGAAGTATTAAATGACATATAAATTTAGCCTTCATGCAGGAATGCAATTACCGATGAAAACTAACTATGGTATCAATATAAAGATTAATTTAGTCTTTGAATAATAAAATTATTACATTTTCATGCAACTTTCATAGTTTTTTTTAGATAAAGGTTATTGTATTTTTGAAACGTTTGTAATATATTTGAAAAAATAGCTATCATATGATGGTCCAAATACTAATATGTGTATGTCATGTACCTGATTTTTGAAATAAAATATGTTTAAAGTAAATACTCATATGGTCCGGCCCGTTAATATCCAAACGATTATATATCCGTATTCCTATCAAGATCAAGTTCCTGATATAATTATTTGTCGGTCCGATTGGCCTCGGTCCGATTTGTCTCCGGGCCGAGTTGTCTCACACTCAAAATAAAATCTTTCCAATATCCACCTATATTGCGTCACGAATCCAAAACGGCCATATTGAAAAATAAGGAATTTGCGACTGAAAAATCCAAATTTATGTCTAAATATCGTTAAAAGCAGACTTTATTATTCTTCTATTAGTAAGTAATTATGAATTAACTATCTATTAAAGATTATTTTGTTAAATTGGTTTAACATAGAAGGAGTCAAAGACTTGCTAAAGCTAAATCGGGCATTTACTTCCGTTGTTCAACGTTGAGCGTGTTGGGGAAGATCCTCATAATATTTCTGTATTTTCACCATGCATTGCTTTAATACTTTTATAAAAGCTTACATGATGGTAGTCCAAAAAATTATGAAGACTGGCAAGGCTATTTTTTTTCTAGGGCGCCTTTCCTACGGCTACGACCTCAAATTATGCAGAAGCCATTTTTAAAGTTTGGACTTTGAAAGCGAATTTTGAGGGGAACTTTGAGACCTAATTTTGACAAGAAATTTTCATTGCTGGCTAAAAACAAAATTATGTAGTTACAAAGTCTCACCTTTTTGTGCTTATTGATGCAAAACATTTCCAGAAATATTAATAAAATTTCTCTCAAAAGTCCAGATGTAAAAAATGGATCCAGCGTTATGATGTCATAGGAAGGTGTCCTACTCCTAGAAAAAAATGAAAACGCCCCTGCCAGACATCATAATTATCTGGACTAACATCAGGGTATGAATGCCCTTTCTCAGCTGCTGTGGCATAAAATTGGTTTAAATTTAACTCTGCCAGATTCTACAAAACATCCTTATCATGTTTTTTTTATGTCTCAAATAATAATTTAGTCGTTTACCAGTAGTTCAAGAAAAATGAATGTGATTCATCAAAATCAAATTTTTTTTTATCGTCTAAAAGAAAGTGAATATTTTCGCATCATACATTTAAAACTACCGTTAAAATCATTTGGAAAGAATTTTACCATTATTTGTCATGTACATGTAGGTATCGTATGACGGTATCACTATCAGGTCAATTTGCCCCAAATACACTTTAACATCCGATATGTTCGCACATAATTTTTATTAACTGTAAAATTGGTTAAATGAATTGTGAATTTATAAAGTAAAAGCAGGCAGGTACATTATTGAAGGTGTAACTCAATGATTTAATCTTTATTTTCAGAAATGGAAGTTCAAAATTATAATAGTGAAAACTTCATGGGAGCATATAACAATGGAGAGTACAATGCAGAAGAGGGAGAATATGAAGAACCATATAATCCAGGTGAAGAATTCATAGAACTTGACTCAACACAGGAAGGAGAAGTTTCACCAACATCACAGGAGAAGGAACGAGATAGAGAGCGGAGACATCGCCATCGAGACAGAAGGGATAGAAGAAGTGGTGATAAAGACCGTCATGAAAGAAGAAGGGATCGCGATAGAGACAGGCGTGATAGAGAAAGACGCCACAGTGGGAGAGACAGGAGTTCTCATAGAGAGGACAGATATGATGAAGATGTATGTCTAATCTATATTGCTTAAGTTGTTTTTATTTAGAATAACATCATGTTATAGGTCTGTTTTTTTATATAAATATTTAGCTGTAAAAGAAAATATTTCTAGTTGGAAGAAATTATATTAATAAGAAGAAAAATGTCAATTTATACTTTTAGGCTGGATCCACAGATGGAGATAGTCGTGATAATTTTAGAGACTACAACAGAGGCAATGAAGATAGAGGAGGAGAAAAATGGATGACTGACACACCAACTAATACTATACTGTTGAGGGGTCTTCCTCAAAATATAGAAGAGGCAGATGTAGGTTTTATAAAGAAGTTATACATTGTCAGTTCAAGATTAAATCTTTTTTTGTTGATAAATATTGAACAAAATGTAATCAAAACTCTATTGTCACTGGCTTGATAGCTGTAATTAGCTTTGTTTAAGATCTCATTATGCATTAAAAAGAAGATTTGGTGTGACTGCCAATGAGAAAACTTTCCAACCTGGCAACCGATTCAAAACTAAGTGGATTTTGACAGCTATAAGACATTACAGCCTTCGACAATGAACAAAAGCATTTTTGTTTTGGCTTTTTTTACTGAAAAAGTATACACCTATTATGATTTTGACTCACATTTGTGGCACAATGAACATGGATACATGAAAGTGCAGGAATGGTATGGTTTCTTGTGAACATACATCCTTCCTTGTAGTCTAGCAGTATTTCTGAAACATTGTCTACCAAAATTTGCATATTGCCAGATTACAATTTTGAAATAAGTCAATGTAGTATAGACTATACTAATTATTTGTAGTTTTAATTTCTACTGCCACTTGTAAGTTGTTTTAGTACAAGTCTGCTTCAATACGAGTCTCTATTCTCTATAGTAAAGAATTGATAAACAATGTGGGTAGGCTTGTAGTTAAATTTGTTTTAATTAATTTTTCAGATACGTGGAGAATTGATGATGTTTGGAGCTCCTGTTAAAGATGTCAGATTAATGAGGAGAAGTTCTGGTAAGGAATTCTGTTCTGATTGTCATCAGAGGCTTTTGTAATACAACTGGTCTTATTTTTTCTGTGCCCTTCAATTTCACTTATTTAAGAACTGCTTCACTGAAAATGGCAAGATTTTAAATATACGTAGTTTGTCTTTTACAGTTAGCATTTAACACTTCTTAAAAAAAATAATCAAAAGATAGACTTGTGATAAAAAACTTAATATATAGCTGCTGGAGAAAATCCTAACTTGGTACAGGTATCTTCTGAAAAAAAATGACAATACTCAAAAAATCTATACACAAATTTACCTATGGAACTAACAAAAATATTATACTTAGCTGCATACAAAATCACATACACAATACAAAACAACAATCATATAGCCATGTAAAATTTAATATCTGATTCTCATGTACCTATAATTTATTCATTTCATCATATTTTGATAGGTTTGGGTCTTCTTAATTTCGTTTTTTCCCCCAAAAAAACAAGATAGTAGAGAGTATATTTTTAAGCAGCTGTCTATCATGAAATATGGCATATGGCGATTTTTTTTTCAATATAAGAAGATTTATTTGTTTATGTTAATTTATTAGAAGGGTTTGATAAGATTAACAGTGTAATTTGAGAATCAGATAATCAATTATTACATGATCTATATGTACAACTCTGACGTTAAATGTTGTGGTAAACAATACATTTGGTTGTACAAATATAGTATTAGAGCCTAGAGGCTGTAAGTGTTGTGTTATTACTACAATTACTTAATTAATGATTTAACATCAATTTCGTATGCACACAAAAAAAGCAAGTAAAAGAAAGTCAATTTTATATTCAGGAATCTCTAAAAATATATTGATAAGAATATATGTTAATCTTGATTGGTTGCTGCTTCTTAAGCTTTCCTTATCTTGTATTTTTTTTTATTTCTCAAAGAATAACAAATAATCCAAGCTTTGGTGATGTCACTGGATTGAGAAATATACATGTTCACTTGGCAAATTTGGAAATAAATCTATCAATATTCAAATGTGATTCAGCTGTATTTTTTTTAAGTATCTAGCTAGAATGAAAAATATAGGTAACCATGTCAGATTGGCATTTGTGTTTAAAAAGTCTTTTAACATGTGCTCCAGATTGACATTTTCAAAAATTTTTACGAAGGTCAATAACAGAAAAAATTATTCAAGTTTCAACACAGGAAATGAAAAAAAAAACATGAAAATTTTAAGAATGTTAATTGTTCACATAACAAAATAATATTATGTAAATCATGAAACAGATGAACAAGCGGTGTAATTCTGTTCACGATTTAAAGATATTTATTTATGTAGATGCATTGGTATAGCTTTTAGGACAGAATTAAGATACACATAAAAAAATGAAAATAAAATAAATGGAATGATTTGTTAACATAGGAAAGAAACCAGTCTTGTCATTTATCAGTGAAGCATTGTATTGTAAGCATTTTAAGCCCAACCCCATTGTGAATGGTGATGTTGAATTCTAATGAGTGCCAATAATCATTTTGTACAGGTGCTTCCCGAGGGTTTGCTTTTGTGGAGTTTCAGAGCATAGCAGATGCACAGCGCTGGATGGATCAGAATCAGGTTGAAAACCTTGCTCTGTCGTAAAGTACAAATTATACACATGTGTCATCATACTCTAAAAAAAAAAATAATGTGTCACTGTCTTGATGAAGACACAGGCTTATTTGAGTACAGTGGAAATTAACCCCTGGAAATATGTTTTTTTTTATGGAAATGTTGACTTAAGGGTCTGGGTATTTTGGAAAAAATAAAGTGAAAATTTATTTGGGAGGTTTTGTTTTAATTTGTGTGTGTGATGACAGTAATAAAAATAAGCCACAAAACACATCAACAGCAAAACTACTCAGTTTTTGTTGGCTTACAAATGAATGTAAAAAGGTCACAAGAACTTCACATGAAAGGCACTGAATATATACATAAGAAAGTGGTTATATAATAATAAATACCTTCCAAAAAATAATGGATTGTTGTGTTAAAGCTACACAGGGAATTTTATGTAGGTCTAATTTTAAGTGAAAAAAATGGTCCCCAGGTTAACAGCTGGGTTGAGTTATGGAGTGTTACAATATAATATTGCAAGTTAAAATGAGTTTAGCAAAAGTTTTCAATCAATTTTTGTAGAATAGTATATAAAGAGCTTGAACAAAACATTTCACCATGATATTTAAAATTAAGGTTAATGTTACAACAGGTAACTAAGATTAAACTGGGCTTAAAACAATTCTATTTTAAATTCACTCCCTTTTCTTTTTTTTTTGCTTTAGATGTGTCACACAAAACCAATACTATTTTTTAAATTTATTGACTTTATCAAATTGTTAAAACAAATTTCATTTGTATAAACATTGAATGAAAAAGAACTGCACTTGTCAGAAATCAAAAGTATTAATTGATAGACATTATTTCTTACTTTTTGAATGTTTAACATTTCTGAAACATATATATATATATATAACAATGTATAAAAAAGCATTGACCTATAATGGTTTACTTTTTTAAAATTGTTATTTGGATGGAGAGTTGTCTCATTGGCACTCACACCACATCTTCCTATATCTATGTACATGTAATTCTCTTCCAAAATATCCCATACTATTTTATAAAATATCAAATGAATTTTTGAACAAAAGTAACCATACATATTTTAGCACTCCATAACTCGTGGGAATGCTTCTCATGTATAATCTTTATAACTGCTGCAAAGGGTATTTGCTACTCATTTTGTTTGTTGTTTCCCCCCTGCAAAATTTTAAGTTGCCCGAAGATATGCTTAATTTAATAAAGAGAACAAATGGATGTAGCATATAAAAGACATACCTAAATACTACTGATGAAACATAGAAAAAGATTTTATTTTTTTTTACGATTTTGTGTTGCATTTTGATTTTGCTGGCTCAATTGGATCACTGTCACAGTACGGGTGCTTAGTGTATTTATGTCTTTTACTAATAACCATTTATTTATTAACAGGGAAGACTTAAGCTACAGAACCAGTTCCATATAAGCATGCATTATAGTACACCAAAAACTGGACCAGAGAAAAACCTACACAAGACAGACTGGACATGTGGAAAGGTAGGCAACATAGTTTCTAGTCATAGATTAAGATAAGGAAATACTCCGGGTACATATTTAGTCATTTTACTAATAGATGTGTTATGAAACCATTTTATCCTTTGACAATCTTCATTATAAAAACATTTGTTATCACTCCATTATAAACTTTGATACTTTGTGGTGAGTTATGGGGACATCTGTCTGACATCATTAATTTGTGATCAGTAACCAAATTTATTTACTTTTCTCTATGTTGTGTAGAGCTCCTCTTTTTTTTGGCACACTTTTTCAAACTACAAAGGAGTAGGGGCAATAAGGCCCTTATTTGGCCCAAAAATTACTGCAAACTTAAAAGTTATCATACATATTATTAAATTACTGTAAACTTGACTAAGGTATAAGGTAATAAGAAAAACAAAACAAACTTGACATCGAACAAGTTACCATGGCAACAAATCAAGACTTAATTTGCATATTTTGTTAAATGTCGTGATTTTCCTTGTTTTTTTCATCAAATTTTAAGTATATTTTAGATGGAAAAAATATGTGCGCACCCAAGAAACAACTTTATATTTGTTGAGATTATTCCAATAGTTATAATAAAGCTTCTGTTAAATTATTTTGTTGTTTCTCGGCTGCGCAGGATGTTTCCACAACGGAAATAAAGATGGAAAACTGCATAAATTCTGTATTTTTCATCGTTTTTGTGAAAATAGTACACATTATGACGTTATTGTGACGTCATCAGATAAAAACCTTTATGTTTTTCTTTTATATTTCTTGACCCTATGAATTTCTAAACAGTATGTGCCAATTTGAAATAGTTATCAAACATTTTATTTTCTTGGGCCAAAACTAGGCCTTAATGCCCCTACTCCTTTATTTAAAATCTTTACTTTTTTGGAAAGCATGGTTGATACCTTTTATTTGGTATGAACTTACCATCTTACTTTTTACCATTTTTGAGTTTAATTAATTTTGAATGTAAATGATGTTGAATCATCAATTTTAGGTACATAGTCAGAAATTAATAAAAATCATTAAGAAACAGCGTTCTGGTAGGATAAAGTGTTAATCTAAATAATCACAATATTTAATTGTTTAGGGCATTGCTATCATATGATGTAAATTTTTAACTTCTAGTGTGGAGTCCATAATTTCAAGAGAAGGGACCATTGTTTCAAGTGCAATTTATCTAGAGAAGGTATGGTAGTATAACCTTTACACATCAGATGATTGAAAACATTGTTACTAGTACAAATGTATTTTGTGTGACATTTACCATAGCAGATGATTTTAATGACACCAGTTCTACTGAACGTGAAGTTTTTATATCACTTTCCAAAATTCAGTGTTTGGGCCTCGTTGGAATGTAATGGAAACAAACTTTGAGAAGACTCCTGCTTTCTTATTTAATAGAAACAGATTGATTTTGAACAAATTTGTATCAAGGTGCTGTAATACAACAAAGCACTTGTAGGCCATGCCTAAATCACCCCAGGTTTATATGCTACATCAAAATCATGAAAATTGCCCTTTATACGCAGCACAAATATTCAAGAATGAATAAGGTGCTTCTTCTCTGTCCAAAAGTAATCTGCATTTGTTTTAACTTATACTTAAATGCTATCAATTAATCATTCTGGTTAAGGTTGGTTTGACTGCTTGCTGCTAGATGGTGATGTGTCCTTGAAAAAGGCAAATTTGGTTGAATTCTTGATGTTGGAGCATTAAAGAGTCAATTTTTCTTGCAAAATAGCAGCTGAAAATTCGGATTTAAATAGTGGGATGTGTTTTTTTTGGTCTGAAGATAATGTCAAGAAGCGCATGCTGGATGTAATACCATTTAGTTTGTACAACAAGGTCACATTTGAAGTTTGTTGATGAAAGATGTAAAATTATTCCTTTTCTCAATGATTTAATATTTTTTCAGAATCTGACAGAAAAAATGAGGCTGACGGCTTTGATCAAGTTGGGACAAATCCTTGTAACAGTAAGTTGTCATTTATCAATGGTCTTTCTAATAAGTTAACTGGGTTGTTTCCATAGATTAAGGGCATGATTCAGATAATATTTAAGCTAGATTATTCATTAATATGATTCAGTGTTCTCCCCAGGATTTTTTGATAGCGCTGTGGTAAGTGGGCGATGATCGATTCATTCACCATTTTTAGCTCGCCTGACCTAAAAGGCCAAGTGAGCTTTTCTCATCACTTGGCGTTCGTCGTCCGTCGGCGTCGTTAACTTTTACAAAAATCTTCTTCTCTGAAACTACTGGGCCAAATTAAACCAAACTTGGCCACAATCATCATTGGGGTATCTAGTTTAAAAAATGTGTCCGGTGACCTGGTTGGCCGCCATGGCTAAAAATAGAACATAGGGGTAAAATGCAGGTTTTGGCTTATAACTCAAAAACCAAAGCATTTAGAGCAAATCTGACATGGGTAGAATTGTAAAACAGGTGAAGATCTATCTGCCCTGAAATTTTCAGATGAATCGGATAACCCGTTGTTGGGTTGCTGCCCCTGAATTAGTAATTTTAAGGAAATTTTGCTGTTTTTGGTAATTATCTTGAATATTATTATAGATAGAGATCAACAGTAAACAGCAATAATGTTCAGCAAAGTAAGATTTACAAATAAGTCAACAAGACTGAAATGGTCAGTTGACCCCTTTAGGAGTTATTGCCCTTTATAGTCAATTTTTAACCATTTTTCGTATATCTTAGTAATATTTTACAAAAATCTTCTCCTCTGAAACTACTGGGCCAAATTAATCCAAACTTGGCCACAATCATCTTTTGGGTTAGTAGTCTGAAAAATGTGTCGGGTGACCCGGCCATCAAACCAAGATGGCCGCCATGGCTAAAAATAAAACATGGGGTAAAATGCAGTTTTTGGCTTATAACTCAAAACCCAAAGCATTTAGAGCAAATCTGACATGGGATAAAATTGTTTATCAGTTCAAGATCTATTAATTTTAAGGAAATTTTGCTGTTTTTGGTTATTATCTTGAATATTATTATAGATAGAGATAAACTATAAACAGCAATAATGTTCAGTAAAGTAAGATTTACAAATAAGTCAACATGACTGAAATGGTCAGTTGACCCCTTTAGGAGTTATTGCCCTTTATAGTCAATTTTTAACCATTTTTCGTAAATCTTAGTAATATTTTACAAAAATCTTCTCCTCTGAAACTACTGGGCCAAATTAATCCAAACTTGGCCACAATCATCTTTTGGGTTAGTAGTTTGAAAAATGTGTCCGGTGACCCGGCCATCCAACCAAGATGGCCGCCATGGCTAAAAATAAAACATGGGGTAAAATGCAGTTTTTGGCTTATAACTCAAAACACAAAGCATTTAGAGCAAATCTGACATGGGGTAAAATTGTTTATCAGGTCAACATTTATCTGATCTGAAATTTTTAGATGAATCGGACAACCCGTTGTTGGGTTGCTGACCCTGAATTGTTAGTTTTAAGGAAATTTTGCTGTTTTTGGTCATTATCTTGAATATTATTATTGATAGAGATAAACTGTAAACAACAATAATGTTCAGAAAAGTAAGATTTACAAATAAGTCAACATGACCGAAATGGTCAATTGACCCCCTTAGGAGTTTGATAAAGTATTACCTGAATTTACAGGCTTCTTTATAGTCAATTTTTAACAATTTTCATAAAATTTGTAAATTTTTACTAACATTTTCCACTGAAACTAATGGGCCAAGTTCATTATAGATAGAGATAATTTTAAGCAGCAAGAATGTTCAGTAAAGTAAGATGTACAAACACATCACCATCACCAAAACACAATTTTGTCATGAATCCATCTGCTTCCTTTAATATTCACATAGACCAAGGTGAGCGACACAGGCTCTTTAGAGCCTCTAGTTACATAATGTTACATTTATATATAACTACCATGTTGTTTATGTTATATTTAATATTCAGAAACCTGCATTTTGTATACAAGATTTGAAAATACTTCTTTTAGGACTTTCCCTCCCAAATTATCTCCCTTACTGGCTAACATAACTTCCTGTTTACATTTGTGTCTTATGTAGCATGAGATGCCATTCCTTATCCAAGCCATCCTATGTTTATATTAAATTTAAAGCATTATCTAATTGATATATTTTGATGATTGGTTGACAATTATCGATATTTTCTACATATTTACACAAATTTTTCGTTTTGTTTTTTCTCTGATCCATTTGGATGGACAACTTATCGTAAAATACGGGCTTGTAATGAATCCCTTGATAACATGAATGCTTCCTTGAAGCAATACAGGTTCAACAGCGGTTGTATAAGTAAAAATAATGAAATAATCGTAGATATGGTTCACAAAAAATGGTTGAGACCACGTTGTCAGAGAAGGGGTAAGGCTTCCCTCATATAATTTAGAAATGAACTTTTAAGCACCAGAGACATGTTTTATATATCTCTGTTAGCACTGTTCATTACTTTTATGAAGTTCATGCATCTTTTTAAAGCGAAAACTCAAGGAAGGAAATGGTTATTTGGCAGTAAAAGTTTTGCAAATGGCGCCATTTTGCTCATTTATTGAACTGGCCCCTCCGATATTTGACTACGTTGGGTGAATTAACGATCTCTTGGTTATTTCAACCAGTCGATCACGTGATCGGATTGTGTACAAAATAATACCGAAAGTTTGAAAATTCAAAAACAATAGCGCTGATTTTTGATTGGATAGCGCTGCGGTCTGCCCAAATACCACAGCGGTAAATTAGGATAACGCTGAACAACGCGGTGCTATAACGGACTGGGGAGAACACTGTGATTGTTTAAATCTTGTTATTTAATGTTCAGTCATAGGTATTATTCAGTATGAAGTTAACTATTTAATGTATTTGTTGAGCACAGATTTCTTGGTAAAATTAAAATCAAAATTTAATAGATTAAAGTTTTGGTTTAAGGTATTTTGTGCTCACATCAACTTGAAACTTAGTAAACTGTTTAAATATATGTGCCAATTAAGGGTTTTGGCCAAGAGTTGACTATATTACTATGGCAAAAGACACAGTACATGGTAATGTACAGTCAACATAATAAAGTGACTGTTTGATCTAAGTATTTGTGATGATCATTGCCTTTTCATTATTTCAGCATTGATTTTTCGTGGTTTAGATGCACTTACTACAGAAGACAATCTGATTCGTGCCTTGTCAACAGTAAGAATATCTGACATCAAAAATATACAAGTGATGAGAGATGAATCTACTAGCATTTCCAGAGGATATGGTTTCCTTGAGTTAGGTTCAGTGATGGAAGCCACACAGTTACTGAATTGCATTTCACAAGTGTCATTTGAAGTTGATGGAAAAATGATTCTTGTGAACTTTGCTAAAAACACTTATTCTACTGTAATGGCAACACTTGCTGCACAATATGCGGGAGAACAGGTATATATAAATAAGGCCGTTAGTTTTCTGGTTTGAATTGTTTTACATTGTCTTATCGGGGCCTTTTATAGCTGATTATGCGGTACTGGTTTTGCTCATTGTTGAAGGCCATACCGTGACCTATAGTTGTTAATGTCTGTGTCATTTTGGTCTCTTGTGAACAGTTATCTCATTGGCAATCATACCACATCTTTTTTATATACCTTGATTAAAAGAACATCATACTAATTAGTTTAAATACAAACCATTATAAATCTATATTTAAAACACTGGAAGTAAAAATTTAAAATAAAATAAAATTGTTAGCTATCTCATACTTTATGAAAACATTGAAAAATATCCCCCCAGAAAAGTTTTTGTTAGAAGATTCCCTAATTTAATATGTGCATCGACGGGAAACGTTGGAAACTTGAGTTATGTTATTTTAGTTTATTTTGTGCTGAAGTGAAAAAAATATTATTATAAGCATACTTTCACTGATTTTGCAAGACAATCTTTATTTGACCAATAAAAGATATATTATATTCCCAACACAATTAAAATGGAAATGGAAATGAAATAAAAAATATTTTGTTTACTGTATTAGCAGGGAACATATGATGTCAACCAACAGAATACTTATTATGATGGATACTATCAGCAAGGAACAGAGTATGATCAGCAACAGTACAGTGGACAATACTATGATGGACAGAACTATGACTACTCTCAGTACTATGATCAGAATGCTACACCTACACAAAGTATGTATTTCCACTTATGTTTGCACTTCTGTAGAGGAGAGAGTCCCACAACTGCACTTTTCAAAATTATTTTTGAAATGTGTCTTAGGACTCCTATGTATTTGCCATTTAGGGTCTCATCTGATTGGTATGAAACAATTTCAACTTAGTTAGATAATTCTGCCTTTTCTATTGACCAAAAGCAATATGAAATGGAGTGGTTGTTGCGAATTAATTTAGTTATAGGATTACTCTAAAAACAGTATTAAATTTTAAGCCTGTAAATTCAGGTAATACTTAATCAAACATTGTTTGAATTGGGTTAATTTCTGAAGTACTGTCACTGACAAGTACTGTGATAACGGAAATCAAAAAAATTAAAAATTAAAAAAGTATTTCGAGTAAAGATGAAATGGAGGTTCCATAAATTTGCAATTAGGGTGTGTCAGGTACCAACAGGCAACAGTAGAAATTCAAATCTGACGTTTTATTTTTCAGCAGATTCAACAAATGCAGCAGCAGCTGTAGCCCAAGCAGCTATACAACAGGCTAATGCTGTTAAGCATCTAGTTAATAAACAAGTAAGATTCCTCTCAAAATTTTCAAAACTTCAAACCCCAAAAGGAAAAATGAGTGAGTCCTTGTATTAACCAACACAGGGCTTTCCCTTGAAATTGAAGTAGAAGGCTCAATTAAAATTATAGGCGGCTGTAACATGTGTTCGCTCAAGGCCCCCAGAAGCTCTGGCATAAATAGAGCTAAATCCTGCATTCTCGCAATCTCCTGGCACCTAATTTCATCTTTCAAATGACCATTTTTTATGTGTGAAATTAAAGAAAGAAAAAAAAAATCTCGAAGAAATTTCATTTTTTTATGTTATGGTTTTTTATTTTTATTACCTTATGCCTAAAATTCATTTACTTTTGAAGGAGTTTTATTTATATAATAATCCGGCTTGTTGGAAATCTTGATCGATTTATTTTGCATAACTACGTGCATTTGTAAACAAATGACCCCCCCCTTTTCTCTCTAAAAACTGTTACGCGTATTTAAATCATACAATTTTTCTCAAGCATTGACAGAAAATTGATATATCCTCTGATTTTCTCTTTTTTTTTGTAAACTGTTCAATAAGTCGGATACATAAATCATTTGGAAATGTTATTTATTTGAGGTCGAGTCGACAATATTCTACTTTCGGTTTTGACCTTGATTCTCTGAACACCACGTGGGCTTTGAAAAATTAAATTCAAAAGATAATGTTTTCCAGATTCTGAACAATATGATCTACTACACTTTCTTTAATTTGACTGATATTATTCCATAACATAAGATTGTCATCCTATCTGATTGTCTTCACGTTTTAAACATGGTTTTAAGCCAAAAAAAGCCAACAAGTTAATGACCATCGGAACCTCTCTATTGTTATCGTTCAATGATCACCGAAACGTCTCTCTTGTTATCTTCGAAAAGAAACGATGCATTCTGACTTTAAATAGACAACCAATCAGTGACCTGAATTCATGTGCACTATATTTAGCCCAAGGTAAACACTGACTTTTCATCCCTTGTTTATCGCGACCGCGACTTTGCAACAATACGTCTCTCAGCTGGCTGTAAACATTTGAAAAAGATCTTTTTTTTTCTTTTTGAATTTATATTTTTGTCAGTGAAGTAGCCGGCACTTGAAGCCACCGCAAACGGCGGATTTCCGCCGGCTACCGGCTTCAATGGAAAGCCCTGCCAACATATTAAATAAAATAATGCAGAGCTATTGTCCATGATTGACAAACACTACAATGATAGACATTTTGTTTTTACATGATTTAAAATCTGTTTGATGACACATGATATGCCAAAAGTATAAAGTTTAACAAAAAATCAATAAAGTAATTCCAATTTAATAAAATAGAAACAATTGCTACCAATATTTGTAGAAATGATACACATTGGAAATAGAAAAAGGATGTAATGTAAGAACATTTGCACTTTCATTTTTCTTATGATATTTTTAAAAGGTTGAAGAACACCAAAAATACATAGGAAGTTATTGTCCATGGACAGAGGAGATATGTCTATTATTGTATATTGGAACTCTGTTCTATTATTATACTTTTGACATCAAGAGATATGATGTGTATTTTATGAGTTACAAGTTTTCTTGTAGTTCTATTTTGATATTCTCTGTTGAAGGATTCATATCTGACTTTACATACATTGTGGAAAACCTTTTTCTTTAGGTGAAAGGACAAGTACCAGAGTTACAGGTTGTAAATCAAGATCAGTCTCAACAAAGTGGACCAGAATACCAAGTTTATCGTAAGTTCACTTCACATAATTAGGAAGTAGAATAGATGGAATTATTACAAAGGAGAGGGTATATTAAGACCACATTTTGGGTCCTTTGAATTTGAAAATCTAAAAGTGTTATAAATCTACCAAATATCATCTTTCCAATGGTCATAAATCAACTGTCGAAATAGCTTCATTATAACATCTTGATGACACATTGAAATAAGAAAAGGTTGACCAGGAGACACAGTCAATTTCTATAGAAATTATGACAACCTCCTCGAAAATTCCTACCTTGTTTGTTTTTAGTTCCCTTTTGGATGAAGTCAAAGGGGACTTTAGGTTTGCACTCTTGTCTGTCTGTCCATCCATCAGTCTGGCAAATCAGTTTTCCACACTTTTACTCTTCATGCTTTGATTTGATATTTGGTGTATTGTTTTATCATGACTAGTTACAGATGTTCCAGTTTGACAATTTTGTATTGTGTAAAGTTATGGTTCTTTGACTTAAAAAAAATCATTCAAATAATCAGTTTTCCACACTTTTTGGGGTCATTCTTGAAGATATTAATTTAATTATTGGATATAGTTTTATCATGACAAGTTATAGATCAAGTTTATAGAATTTTGTCCAAAAACAATGAAATTTTAACTGGTAAGAAACTTTGTATTGCCATGCAATACTCACAGAATGCTTGTTGCATTTGTATTTTATCTTGATTTATTTGTTTTTGTAGCTCCACCAGATGTATCTCAATATCAATATGAAGAAACATCAGGATACTACTATGATCCCACAACTACACTTTATTATGATGCAAGCACGCAGGTAATTAGTTGTACCAGTATTACATCTACCAACTTCAAAGTAACTAAATTATTATCACTGATTATAATCAGGTCTTTCCCATTTATGTCTTTCTCAAAAATCATATATTTCTGCTGGAAATAAGAATTTACGATAGATATTTAGTTTTAAAATAAGAAGTTTTGAAATGACATATAAAATATCATATATGCGTTTTATAGGTTATAGTATGGTCAAAAGAATACAGATTGAATAATTGTTTCCTTATAATTTTTCAGTATTACTACAATGCTCAGACAGGACAGTTTTTGTACTGGGATGCAGATAAGTTTACTTATCTTCCTGCTCCTAATGGGGATGAAAATTCAGGTAGAGATGGTGATCAGAGGAAAGAACCCGGCAATAAAAAGGAGAAAGTTAAAGTAGCAAAGAAAATTGCTAAGGTATTGTTAAATTTTCATATGATTATTATTTTAACATGAATAATCATTATAATGCATAATGTAATATAAGTTCTACATAAGATTCAAGATAAAACACCAATGCTCAACTAAAGATTCAGCTTTTTTGTTAACCTGGTGGATTTATTAATATTCATGTTTTTATTGATTTGATAAAACTATTATGTGATCTTATAAAAAAAAATTATACTTTAAATGTATGGACTGTAATATATTCAGTCCTCATTAGACAATCCATCTTTTCATTAGGAAACAAGTGATTTTGTCATGCCATGGATCCTGTTACTAGATATACATGCTTATATTATGATAAAAGTTCAAATTTTTCTGGAAGACTTGGTGTTAAAGTCATGTCAAATCCCTTAAAAATGACACCGAAAAATAAAATTGCTATCTGCATATTTTAGGATATGGAGAAATGGGCAAAGTCTTTAAATGCACAGAAAGAAACAATAAAACACTTTAATAAGACATTTCAAACTATATCTGGTGTTAGAATTATGGATGATAAAAAAGAATCGGCAACAGCTGATGCTGGCTTTGCTATCCTGGAAATGAGTGTGAGTATATTTATAAGTAATCTACACATGTAATTATATTAGTCATACATTCTATAGTGAAATGGTTCTACATTGAAAGGCATTGCTAAATAATTAACCAATGAAATATTTAATGTTTGAATGGGATAAATATTGATAAAAAGGCACTTGCAAACAATTTATTTCACTCACTAAGGTGTCAACATCAATCCTTGGAGTATTCATGTAAAATAATGTACAAAGCATTTTTAACCGGATTTTTGTGACAAAAATGTCAGTTATTGATTTGGGGATATAGCGGGCGGCCGGGCGGGTGGTAATCAAATGTTGTCCGTGCATTAACTCATGAATCGCAACCAACGCTTTTAAAATTTTAATATGTTGTTTCTGACAACTAAATGAAGGTCAAGTTCAATAATGGCGATTTTGACTTTTACCGTTCAGGAGTTATGGTTCTTAAAAGATTGAAAAATGGAGTTTCCAGTCGTGTCCGTGCATTTACGCATGAACTGTTCTACCTAAGCTTCCCAAATTTTAATATGCTGTTACTGATGACAAAATGGAGGTCAAGTTCAATAATGGCCATTTTGACTTTTACCGTTCAGGAGTTATGGTTCTTGAAAGATTGAAAAATGGTGTTTCCAGTCGTGTCCGTGCATTTTCTCATGAACCATTCAACCAAAGCTTTTGAAATTTTTATATGTTGTTACTGATGGCAAATTAGAGGTCAAGTTCAATAATGACGATTTTGACTTTTACCGTTCAGGAGTTATGGTTCTTGAAAGATTGTGAAATGGCGTTTCCATTCACGTTGTTGCATTTACTCATATTTGTTTTTAAAATCGCATCTATAAAACATTCCTGTCACTGGAAAAACTACTTCATTTATAAACAATTGCATTGTCATGTACTACAAAGTATATAAAACGTACAAATTTAACACAGTATATTGTATTTGTAATATAAAAGTCATGTATGAGTTCAATTTTCACAAAGGTTTTGTTTACCTCTTGTAAAATATCAGTTAGTATAATATGGGCGCAACCAGCCTTGACTTTTTGACTTAGACAGATTACTTTTATACCCTCAAATTGCTTGTTGTTACATATTTACTATTCATTATAGGTTAAAGGTGGATTGGTTGAAGATAAAAAGTTAATGCCACCACCACCATTCCTGGTAAGTTGTAATGTTGTAAAGTTTTGCATACATGTACATCTCATGCTCTTTTTCAAGTTTTAGATGGGTAATTGCTTGATATGATCTTTATATGAATTCTGTTAAGTAAGAATAAGAAAAAAAATCTTATATCAGTTTATGCAAAATAATTGAGTACAAATCACTTCAATTTTTAACCAAAATTTTTTAAAACTTTTTTTTATAGAAACAACAAATATATTTCCTTTTTTCTGAAATTCAAATTTGTTTATTTAGAGTGGCGGCCCTGCCAATCAGTCTCAATCTCCAACAACACAGGCTGCAAGTGCTGCAGGTTTAGTAGCTTCCTATGGTGGAGATAGTGATTCTGATGGGGAAGAAGATTCACAAGGAGGTGGTGTAGATGAAAGCAAACTAACAGACTGGAACAAATTAGCATGTTTGTTGTGCAAGAGACAGTTTCAGACAAAAGAAATCTTAGTAAAGCATCAACAGATGTCAGGTTTACACAAAGTAAGTATACATTTACTTCACCTCAATGTAGCAGCAACTGAACCACAAAAATAAAAAGACAATTATAATTTATAGGCCATTAAACAGTCCTTAACAATTAAAATACCTCAAAGATGACTGGGATATAGAAAAATGGGCACTTTGGTCTTCCGTCAGACAGTTTAACCCTTGTCAAAGTGGAATGTCTATTTTACTGTCAGAGATGCATATGTATATTAATATGTTGAAATTTCTGTCCTAACACCCTCATTTTCCAAATGTGTTTAAAATGTCCCTGCCCTTCATTCCAATGTACTCTTAACGTTAAGTGTTATAAACCTACAATATTGATATGTAAATATTGGTGAATAAAATAATTGCAATACTGGTGTGTTGTTTGTAGGAAAACTTGGAAAAGTTATACCGATCAAAAGGTGTCAATCAAGGAGGAAATTCTGATGCAGAAAAATTACAATACAGAGACCGTGCAAAAGAAAGGAGGGAAAAGTATGGAATACCACCACCACCAGAACCAAGGAATAAAAGACCAGAGGTACCAGCTGTGTAAGTTAATTTTTACACTTAGAACTAGTTTGAAAGATATATTTACTTATACAACTCAATCACACTAAAGGTCTTGTATTTGTAATATATAGAAACGATGAGCTGTAGTTTGATTACCAATGAGACAACTATCCACCAGAGTTAAAATGTTGTGGATGTCGGCAATTGTAGGCAACAGTACTACATATAACAATGATAAAAACCCATACCATATAGATGCTATATAAGGCCCTGACATGAAAAAATATGAAAAAAATCTATTTAGAAAGCTAATGGTCTAATTCATGACCAAAAATATTTTAGGAAAACAAATATGACAGACAAGAACCATTTGAAATGAATTGATTCTTAACAGTCAATTTTAAGAGACTGTATAAGCTAGGTATATATAACATGATCATTACCTCTTTGTTTTCAATTGATATCTGTATTAAAGTCAAGTAAGTTTAATGTTTGCTAGACCCTGCTGTAAAGTTTTGAGTGAAATTAGATACTGCTTGGAGAAGTAGAAAATATTTTAATGAAAGAACAAATCTAAGTCTTGTATTACTTGTGAGTATGTGCAGAATGGAATTATTTAAAATAAAAACAAGAAGATGTGATGAAATCATAAAGATTGAATTGAATTTAAAGTACAATTTCTCATTATAGTTATGAAGAACCTACAAAAACAGGAATAGGTGGAGAAAATATTGGAAACAAACTGTTACAGAAAATGGGTTGGTCAGCAGGACAAGGTCTTGGGAAGAACCGACAAGGCATTGTTGCTCCTATCACAGTAAGTCTTTACAGGGAACCAGTATTATATCATATGTATAATATATCCATAGTTTCACTTAATATATAAACAAATAACACAGTGGTATTAAATAGCAGAAAATGTGGACTGAATACTACAATGTATAACAAAGTTACTTCAAAGGGTTTTTGAGAAAACACTATGAAATGCTATCAAAATCATAGAGTACTAACTTGAAATCTAAGTCTCCAAAGGTTGATCACTTCTTTTGAGTTTTACACAAAAAATAGTGCATTGTTCATATCATTCTGAACATCCTATGAACAATTCCAGAAACTCATTAATGCTCATATATTCAAGTTACAAAATGATGTAAAGATAATTCCTGCTTTTGCCAAAGTCTTATAACATTATAAAAAAATAAGATTCCTTAAACACATAATTTTGTTGTTCAACTTTAGCCACGAAATCCATGAAAAATTTGTATCAAAAGATTAACAATGAATCCACAGTATTTAAGTCAAACTTGTCAACTTATGGGAGTTATTATAATGTAAGTGTTAAAGAATTTTAGGCCAGGTCATACATATTTTATGTTACCAAGCTTAGTATGGGATTCTGATGAGCAAGTTGCTAATTGGGTGGGGATAACTGATAAAAAGAGGTTTACTATTGGTAGTAGAAAAACTATTATTCACTATTAGTATTCATGGCATTATAAATTTATTTCCCTTATTCAATATCTTTAAATATTTGAGAATTGACTTTTTCAGGCTCAGAGAAGGAATGCTACAGCTGGTTTAGGAATGAGAGGGGCAAGCAATGTTGCAAGTGGTGGAGATTCCTACAAAGAGGCAGCCAGAAAAAATATCTTTGCTCGATACCAAGAAACAGAATGAACTGTGATATAAAAAATATATAACTTTTTTTGCTTCGCTAACATAATGTGACGAGCAATCTTTCAGAAAGTGAAGTTTCAATAATAATTTATTACAACTAATAAAAACTATTGATAACAGCAAAATCAGCAGCTGCACATTTATCGAGCTAAGAATATAGAAAAAAAGAAAACAGAATAGTTGCTCATATTTCTAGCAGAGACCATAGAAAACCAATAACGAGAGTGCTATTCAAGTTTGATGGCTTGTATGGAGGATAGACAATAAAGCACTATGATACCTATAATTTTGTACAGTTTTTGTAATGCTTTCTGTATATAAGTATTTTATTGATTTTGTTTTGTAACAATTTAATAGGTTGTAAAAAGTGATGTACATTCAGAGGTGGAAAGTGCAGAAACATTTATAATATTTTAGAACAAAGTAAAGTTTTTGTTGTTTTTTCAAATTGAATGTAATCATGTATGTATTGAATTAACAAAGAATTAATTTTGAGTGAAAAGAATATTGTAAATAGATAAGCATAGTATAAATGTACATAGTATCACTACATCATGGTAATATATTTGTACAGATATTTTCTACTGCTAACAAAATATACTGTAAACCAAGAAGTCTTGTCTTGAACTGCCTTTTTTGAAAAGAAAGTAAAATGCATCTAAGAATCAAAATGCCAGAATGTGTATAGAAATATTGTTCTCAAGAAGGATTATCAGAAAAAATTTCATAAACTATACAGTATAGATAGCAGGTTACACTACTTGAAAACAAATGTAGTGTCAGGGATCAGGGTTAAAAAGTGTGAAGAAATTGATAACTAAAATTATACCCATTTTCTTCTGCCTTCCTACTAGTCAAAAATGTTGAATCTGCACTATCATTCCTATAGATTTGGAGTTTTGTAAAAAGCTTTATATTTCTTGGTTAGGTGACCTGTGGTGGAAGTCATAAAACTTTGCCCAGTGCTAGGAGCACAAAATTCGTGCTCCAGGCATGAAATCAAGCATTTTTAACCGGATTTTTGTGACAAAAATGTCGGTTATTGATTTGGGGATGTACGGCAGGCGGCCGGGCGGGCGAGCGGCAATCAAATGTTGTCCGTGCATTAACTCATGAACCGTTCAACCAAAGCTTTTAAAATTTTAATATGTTATTACTGACAACTATACGAAGGTCAAGTTCAATAATGGCCATTTTGACTTTTACCGTTCAGGAGTTATGGTTCTTGAAAGATTGAAAAATGGAGTTTCCAGTTGTGTCCGTGCATTTACGCATGAACTGTTCTACCAAAGCTTCCCAAATTTTAATATGTTGTTACTGATGACAGAATGGAGGTCAAGTTCAATAATGACGATTTTGACTTTTACCGTTCCGGAGTTATGGTTCTTGAAAGATTGAAAAATGGAGTTTCCAGTCGTGTCCATGCATTTATGCATGAACTGTTCTACCAAAGCTTCCGAAATTTTAATATGCTGTTACTGATGACAAAATGGAGGTCAAGTTCAATAATGACGATTTTGACTTTTACCTTTCAGGAGTTATGGTTCTTGAAAGATTGAAAAATGGTGTTTCCCGTCGTGTCCGTGCATTTCCTCATGAACCATTCAAACAAAGCTTTTGAAATTTTAATATGTTGTTACTGATGACAAAATAGAGGTCAAGTTTATTAATGACGATTTTGACTTTTACCGTTCAGGAGTTATGGTTCTTGAAAGATAGTAAAATGGCATTCCCATTCACGTTGTTGCATTTACTCATGAACCATTCAATCTAAGCTTTTCAAATTTTAATATGTTGATACTGATGACAAAATGGAGATCAAATTTGATATTGACGATTTTCACTTTCACCATTCATCAGTAATGGTTCTTGTGATATTGCCAGGACACAAATAAATGTTAATAAATCCGGTTTGCTGTCGTTGTGACAGCCTCTTGTGATTGGTTGATTTTGGAGTAGGGAGTACAAAAAACTGACTTGAATGTTTTATGACTGATGTTTCATTCTTTCTTTACAACATCTATCATGACCAATGTCCTTGATCTTGTTTTTATGGTTCAGTGACTGCACAAAAAATATTTAGTATATTTTTCTGTAAATTTGAGCTGTCTGGCAGGTTTCATCTGACCTTGACCTAATTTAGATGATTCATTAGTCAATGTTAATTTTTTTCTACTCATATACTATGTTTAAAGCAGTAGGTCAACTATATGTATTATTGTGTATATGGAGATTGTACCGTGTACATGTCTGTCTGTCTTTTTCATGGTTAATTGGTCAATGTAAAGTTTGTCTGGTTAAATCTATTATTCTAGCATTCAAGAAGTTTCAGAGAAGATAGAGACATTACTACTTCATTTCAAATGGGTAGTACACAACAGATACATAGTGATGATGACTATAGCTGCACATCAAAGATGCATCATTCAATGAATAAAGATTAAACATTACAAAGAACAAACTATACCAGCTCTAATCACTAAAGATACACAAAATAATGAAAAAATAAGGCAAAGATGATGCCCAGCCGCAACAATGGATAAACATGTAGTTCTGCAAACATTTAATAGATTTACTGATTTAGCAATCATCGAAGTTGAAATTCAAATTGCAATGGTTGTTTCTTATACACATTTATTGGCCCTGCAATATAAATAGAAAAAAGAAAGTATACATGGTATTTATCCATGAGACACCATCAGTACATGCACAGCAAAAACACAAAAGGCAAGGGAAAAGTTCAATAGAAAAAGTCAGGGGTGGATTACGGTCCCCCTCTTATGTGGGAAAAATTCAGTTGATTATATAGGGAATCACTGAAGTATGACTGGACTGGGCTCCCTTTATTAGTCTCTCCTTGAAGAAGTCAAAAGCGAGACAGTATATGCTGTTTTTCGGATGCTTCAACAATGTGTTAGTTTGTAATTAGGTGAATTAGTTTATGGTGAATCCCCACTGGTAGGTCAATGATATTTGGTATGTAGTTGTATAAGCATTGGCATGTCTCATTTCCATTGAGATTATTTTATCCTGCCCCATCAGTCATGGTCTATTGACTTTGAACATTTTGCTTAGTTTATATGTATTAGTTTGATTAGGTCAGTTTATGGGGAACCACTAATGGCAGGTCAATTATACTTGGTCTCATTTCCATGTAGATTATTTGGCTCTACCCTCTTAGTCATGGTCCATTGACTTTGAAAATTTTGCTAAAGTTTACATGTATTAGTTTGTGATTAGGTCAGTTCAAGGTTAACCATTAGTGGTAGGCCAATTTAAATTGGTATTCAGTTGTATAAGCATTAGCATGTCTTGTTTCCATGGAGATTATTTGACCCAACCCCTTAGTCATGGTCTATTGACTTTTAAACATTTGCTTAGTTTATATGTATTTACTATTAGTTTGTGATGTGATCAGTTTGAGATGAACTGTTTATGTTATCTCAATGATATTTGGTATGTAAATTTATTGGCATTTGCAAGTCTGGTGTCCATGGAGATAATAAAGCCCCACCCCCTCATCATGGTTCATTGACTTTGAAACTTTTACATAACTTCCAAGTTAATGTTTGTGTTTAGGCTTGTTTTAAGGGAATGACTTATGATAAGTCAATGGTTATGCATTTGTATTCACATTGGCACATCTCATTTCCATGAAGATTGTTTAGCCATCTACCTTCAGTAATTAATCATTGACTTTGAATATTTGCATATTAAAAAAAGGTCAGACATATCTCTGTGATAACAGTTTATGAAATTTCTGGATCTGCCACTGATAGATCCATTATGTTGTACATTTTTGCAAAATTATCAAGAGAAAAATAATACAAAAATGTACATGGTAAGCAATATCAATGTTGAGGATATGGACTTGGCAGTTCGAAGGAACAAGGACATCATATATGATTGTGCATTCGGAATATTTGGTCAAACTGTTTAATCAGAGATGACATCTATTCCAGAAAGGTAGAATGATGAATGGCTTCATGAAAAATGTGCTACCAATCACAAAATTTTCATAAAGTAAAGAACTTTTTAATCAATGTCATGCTAACAATATAAACAGACCTTCTATCATAGTTGCTGGAAATAATTTCAATAAATTGAAGGCAGTGGATATTTTGCCAGCTTCATTATATAATAGATCTATCCTGAAGACTGAAGGAGGAATCAGCTGGACAAAATATGTACCTTATGCGGAACCAACAGACAAGGGTAAGATGATATCCCCCCAACATTTTGCCTTAGGGGCATAAGCTAGACTCGTGCAGTATATATAAACGGATGAATTAAGCATATCTATTTTATTCACATGTATGATTAACTGCATAAGATTAGACTAAATATTATATGTGGTCTCTGTCTTTAGGAGATTTGGATTTCCTGTATTTCTTCTGTGGTCTGAAAATAAAAAATGAATACCGGTAAGATTTCTACAATGTAATGAAATGTCCCTTGCTGCTATTTTTATGCCATTAAAAATTTGCCCATCAGATAATCATAGTTAAGAAGATCCTTCCAACATGAATATCTGCATATTGGGATCTAACAATATACAAATTTCTATTTGGGTATGATAAATCATAAAGGAGTTGCCATAACTAGGTAAATGCTGAACAGGGCCAATAACTTTTTATTAGCTCAGAGATATTTCTGACAATTTTCTGTTAAAACTCAATAAAATGGATCATTCTTTCATTTGTAAATTAGGATCTCACAAAATATCAAGTTTTAAAAACTGCAACTAGTTGTGTTTATTTCCTAAACATAGTAACACAGCTATATTTTGTGCAATGTCAATTTCATCATGGAACAATTTGTTCAGTATCAGGGGTTCAGTAAGGGATGCAAATAAGTTTGAAATTTGTGTTCCAATTTAAATAGCTATTTATTTATCAATTTGAGTTGCAGTATAAAAACAGTATTAGGTCGATGTCAGAAAAAATATAAACTTTTTTGTATTTGGCACAAAACTGGGAAAGGGCTCGGTAAAACCTTGCTATTCCCCAGTTTCTCATCCTCATACAAAAAGTTTACATTTTTCTGACATTTACCTAATATTGTATATTTATTCGATACAATAACACATGGCATAGAGTTGTGTTGACAAGTTTGGTGCTAGACAGGCCTAATTTTTTACATTAAAAGGGGCATAACTCAATAGATGGAAACATCCTACTCATTTGCACATAGTATCTAACAATGAACTAAATGTCATGTTGATATGATATACCATGTAAGAGTTTTATTTATAAAAATTATAGACAAAAATGGTATTATTCTAGATAAACTAAACGACAAAAAAATGAACATGGTGATTTAAATCTGACATGATCAATTTTTCTTAATTCAAATAAAAACAAGAGGCTGTCACAACGACAGCAAACCGGATTTATTAACATTTATTTGTGTCCTGGCAATATCACAAGAACCATTACTGATGAATGGTGAAAGTGAAAATCGTCAATATCAAATTTGACCTCCATTTTGTCATCAGTATCAACATATTAAAATTTGAAAAGCTTGGATTGAATGGTTCATGAGTAAATGCAACAACGTGAATGGAAACGCCATTTTACAATCTTTCAAGACCCATAACTCCTGAACGGTAAAAGTCAAAATCGTCATTATTAAACTTGACCTCTATTTTGTCATCAGTAACAACATATTAAAATTTCAAAAGCTTTGGTTGAATGGTTCATGAGAAAATGCACGGACACGACGGACAACACCATTTTTCAATCTTTCAAGAACCATAACTCCTGAACGGTAAAACTCAAAATCGTCATTATTGAACTTGACCTCCATTCTGTCATTAGTAACAACATATTAAAATTTGTGAAGCTTTGGTAGAACAGTTCATGCGTAAATGCACGGACACGACTGAAACTCCATTCTTCAATCTTTCAAGAACCATAACTCCTGAACGGTAAAAGTCAAAATCGCCATTATTGAACTTGACCTTCGTATAGTTGTCAGTAATAACATATTAAAATTTTAAAAGCTTTGGTTGAACGTTTAATGAGTAAATGCACGGACAACATTTGATTGCCGCTCGCCCGCCCGCCCGCCCGCTGTACATCCCCAAATCAATAACCGACATTTTTGTCACAAAAATCCGGTTAATTAAAGATGTTATCAGAACAGGTAGGTTGATTTTTGTGTTGAACAGCTGATTTAACCAAAAACTTGTAAAATAAACAAAAGTATAACTTAAACTAGACACACAATCAGGAGTCCCTTTCACAAAAAAACTTGCAAGTACATGTATACTGAATTGTTCATGACTTACAATCAATCTTAGTCGTAAGAATTTTAGTGGAACCAACTCCAGAGCTTTACTAAGTATACAATTGTTAATATGTACAGCATAAAAAAGACAAGAAAGTTGTATATTTAACTTACCTAGGGAACCATGGATGTTTTGTTGTGTGGAACATATTAGCTAGTTCTTTATCTGTAGGTCCATCTTTTCTAAAACGTAGCTTGTCTTCCAAATGATATTGAACTTTAAGAGCAGAATCACCCTGTAATATTATTATACAAATATAAAAAATTGTTAACCCAAATATAGAAAACTGACAGTGTATATGAGCCTGTATCCCCTGTGATGATCCTGAATAACATATAATATACAACCCTATTGAAATATGGTTTACCTTTGTCTGCCCTCCACATACCGTATAGGAATGCTAGGATCAAATTTCATGAAATTTGCATTGAATATTGCTTCCTATTATTTTTTTGTGTTTTTTACTTGTTGTTCTAGAATTTATGGGACTAAAACTCTTAGATTTGAGACATTTTTTAACATGTTGTGGATTAACTAAAATATGCTTTGATAAATCTTTTTCAAACTTTTTTATTTTTGGGATTGATCAAGGTTTTAAAACTCCCTTTTGATTTTTAAAATTTCCAGATTTGTCATTTAAGTATAATCCAACTTAAATTGTCAGATTTAATGCATTTTTTAACATGCCACACACTACCAGTAGTTTAAGAAGTTACTTCAGACTAGTAATGGTTAAAACAAGAGAAAACCAAGTAAGATAATACACAATTAGGAACAAAGGGAGATAACTCAATTCAAAATCATGGCAAATATGATTCTAACTGAAAAGTTACGTTTAGTTTTGAGGTTCATTGTTGAAGAGTTTTGATTACTTGGTCTTCTTTGGTTTGTTTATTGTTTTGTTGATGTGTCATTTGTGTATACAATTCAGTATTCAGTATTCAATAATGGTCGTATCACTGTATATATAATTTTGCCTTGTAAGTATTTTTATGAAACTAATATTTCAAGCTCTACACTATGCACATGTAATAGATTTATACGAAGATCTGACATTTAATTTGTAAAACTAAAAATGTAGATATAAAAAAAAAACCTTGCTTTAAAACTGTATAAAGATTAATACTAATAAAAGATCAAACCTACCTCTGCAAGTTCTTCAGCTTTTCTTGGAATTGGCTGTAAAGGTAAAAAAACATCCTTTTGTTAATTAAAGCAGTTCATAAAAAGGATACAGGAACCAAGGGAAGCAAAATGAATTTTGCCCCTGAATATAAATGAATAATGTTAAACAAATTAAACTGTAAATCTGGGTAAAACACCTAATTTGGCACATTTTCAAAAAGTTAACATTATAACGGAGATGTGTATTAAAAGTTTCAAGATCACAATACAACAACCTCATGATAGACTATCTTACAAAAAAATGTAACCTGTTACTGGATACACACCAGAAAACATACACCTCCTCTTTACTATCATATGCAGGGTATAAACATTTACCTTTGAACATTCATATGGAAATTCTGGTTCTGGATGCCAACAAATAACTGTAGATTCATCTGTAGATAAGGCTACATAGTGTGATCTGTTAAAAAACATTTAATTTACAATTTTAAAGTATATCCAATCTTGATTCAGAAAAAAAGTATGTATACAATCAATTATCATCAGGTTGATTAATTGTTTTATCAATCTACCTCTTAATGCACCAACAAGTATAAAATTTAGAATAGAAATTTGGAATGTGTCAAAGAGACACAGTTTAGTACTGTGTCATCATAAAATATAAAATAATATGAGAAGAATATAACCCGACATGCCAACAACTCACTGGTTTTAGAATAAATGTGTTTATTTCCAATGCAAGGCCCTATGGGTTAATCAATATTTAGTATAACTGAAAAACCAAAACAACTGTAAGATAAAACAATTAATAGTCAGTTGCAGACATTATATGTATATTTGATATATTAAATTATTCAATGCACAACTAGTTATACATGTATCTATAAATCACTGGTTATGACACATCAATGTATTTAAATAGGAAGTAAAGGTGTCACTAGAGGAGCAAGTTTTGCATACCCTTCTGGAGCACCTGAAATTACCCCCAGTTTTTAATGGGGTTCATGTTCCTTAGACTTTACCAGTAGTTTCATATGTAGTATTCTGCAGAAATGTTGTTTTTTTTTGCTATGGTGTTGCAGTGTTCTCACTAAGGCGAGTCCATGAGTCCTGGACTCATCAAAATCTGTCTGGACCCATCATTTTTAAAACTAGTGAGTCCAAAGATGCATCAAGATAGAAATATTTTGTATAAACTAAACACAGTTAAACACAATATCATCATTTTATAGCAAAAGTTTAAAAGTAATCTGAATTTAATGTCATTTCATTGCTCTGTTAGGCCATGGAAACTTAAATATTACATTATATTGCAATAAAATATCTTCTCCTTGCTGTTGGACTAACCATGGCCAAAAATGACGAGTCCCTGGACTCGCCTTCAAAAATCCTTAACGAGAACCCTGTGTTGTCAGTTTCTATTCAACTCGTGAGTTTGAAATGTTCTTTTGGTATCTTCTGCTTCTGTTTTGATTATGTCTGTTAAATAACCCACAAAATTAATAAACAGAAGTTATATCTGATATATGGCAAGTATCAAAAGATCATATGAAAATGTTAATATTAATAATATATATATATACAATACTGTTTAACTAGAAATAGATGTAAGAATATAGAAGGTGGCAATTTAAAACAATCCTAAATCAAATTTAGACAGGTGAAAAAGACAAAATAAAAAAAAATGAAAAAAATGAAATACATTGTAATACAATGTATATAATTTTATGATTGATACAATAAGTTCTTACCTATCATCCCCAGATTTATTCCTCAAACACTGTATACTACTGTGTATTCTTCCATCTGTAAACATATAGGTAACATGGTTAATTTCTTTATGCTTAACTAAAATAAGCATTTTTTTGTATTCCTAATTACAGAAAAACATTTTCTCAATATTTCTAATGACACAATAAAAAACTGGCTGTTCTAATTCACAATCACAGGACAGTACCTTATCAACAAGTACAAGGCCTGTGTTTCACAAAAAAATCCTAAAAAATAAAAAAGATTGCATTTCATGAGTAATTTGGTATAATTATGATTCTTCTTAGTGAAAAAATGTTTGGTGAACCACAAGCCTGGAATGAATAAAATTTTTCCATCTTGTTAAAATGTGTATATATCAATTGGTAGACAGCAAAAGATCTGACATACATGTAATGATGTAAAAAAAAATATACAAATTAAGGTATTATAAAAAGTCTTCAAGTAGTTCAAGTTGTGAATTGGGAATATCTTCCTTTTTCCATTATTGTAGTGGATTCAGCTTCAGTTAGAGACAGAGGTTAAAACAATCTAATATCATTCTTTTTAACAATGACATCATTGATGTTTTTAGAACAGATACTACAGTTGTGTACCAAAAATGACCATTCACAGCTTACATGTATGTAATTTTTGTAATATGTATGGTAAAACACATACATGTACATGTTTTGTAACTTGAGTATCTGAGTACAAACGTATATAATACATTAATATTTCTTAAATTTTCATGGATAGGATGTCATGGATGTATAGAATGTTTAGCTGTTTGATGCACTTTGATTTATATCACAAAAGAAATGATAAAGTCTGTAAAATTGATCAAACTCAATATGGGGTTTATACTAGTATAGAGGGATATATTTGTTTACAATGGATTTAAATAAAATTGAGAATGGAAGCATACTTAGAAAATGTGGTTTTTTCTACTTATGACAGAACCTGCAACATTTTATGTACCAATTGATGTGCTTAATTCAATATGCATATTTCTAGTTTACTGCTAAACTGACTGAATATACAATCTTTTGTTCATCCTAATTGAAAAGCTGTGACAATTAAGTAAATACAACTCAATTGTGCATCAAAGAACAGCTAGTGATTTTTATGAGATTAATCATTTATTGAAACGCAAAGTGGAATGAACTATTTGTGGATTCTTATAAATTCTATAGAACTTTTCGACTATTTTAAATCTCTGTCCATTTCTGAAATTAATTCTTACAAAAAATGTACATACTTTTGATTTTTAACCCTGTATGCTAACATTGTCCATGTGAAATTTTAAAATTGTTTGTATAGACATTGAACGACAAAAATATGTGACCTATAAATTTTCTGACGTCAAACACGCGAAACAATGAATGTGTTTTTAATTTGATAGATGCTTTTGTGTTCTGTTAAATTGTTTCTTTTAATATTGTAACACGATAATGACTGCTGTACCCATATTTTGACTATTTCATTTATTATACATGTACATTGTATCTGTTTAGTTCACGCATCATTGTAAATATAACGGAATTTGACGAAACTGTTGTACAAAGTGAGAGGTTTAGCGCTATAAAACCAGGTTTAATCCACCATTTTCTACATTTGAAAATGCCTGTACCAAGTCAGGAATATGACAGTTGTTGTCCATTTATTTTTAATGTGTTTTGTCATTTGATTTTGCCATGTGATTATGGACTTTCTGATTTGATTTTCCTCTGAGTTCAATATTATTGTGATTTAACTTTTTAACATACAATTTAAAGGTCAACTGTCCCTATTGTTGATCAGGTGTTAAGTAAGGTACACAAAAGACCCTGAATTTGTCACTTCAGCATAAAACTGGGGATGGGGTTGGGGTTCTAATCCTGAAATCCTTGGCTTACAAACATGTAATCCAGAGCTCCTGAACTTAAAGAAATTTAAATCCTGACATCATGGAATTCAAAAAAGAATTCCCAGATCCTGAAAGGGTCAATCCCGGAATCCCGAGCTTAAAAACACTTTATAACTCCAGTCTAAACAAATATATCCCTCTAAAGAGATAATTTTATGAGGGTCTCATTGGGGGGTTCTGATCCCGGATCCTGCTGACTGTTTTGTCAGATTCCCATATCCGCTTACACTGCGTACATAAGCAATTCTTATCTTTTTGTTATTTCACATATCCTGCTTGATTTCATTTCCCCGTTTTCACGGCACAATTATTTGACTTTCATGTTACACTTACAAAAAATAGGCAATCCTGCATCACGCTTAAACCCTAATGAGACCCACTTTTATCCAACCATAGAAGGGTAATTCCTGTATAGTATACAGGTATAAACACCATTTTGATATTAAAGAGGATTTGTTCCCAAACCTAACAGAAGAAAATTATAAAATTGTTACAAAAAATTCATTTCATCTTCAGCATCATCAGATAATATAACACCCTTCATCTAAAATTCAATGATGACAAAAATGAAATAAGAACAATTATTTACGTTTTGTAATGCTATTCTGCTTTAAAAGATATCGAGAAACAGAGAATGTCAAATTTTTCATAGAGGCTGACATCTTTCTTTGGTAGGTCTAGGTAAAATAATTTAAACCCGTTATACTCGAGACATTGTTTAAAATGGCTTTGGGTCAAATAATATAACAATAAAATATATATAATATACCTTTTTCTAAAATAATCAATAATAAACCAGTAAAATCAATAATTGATACAGAAAAAAACAAAACCTCAATGATATGTGAAAATCTTTATTTTAGACAGTTTTTTAAAAACATTTCAGTAACATGGTCCTATTCAGATTGATTAATGTCAGTATATATTTTAGATTAGTCTAAATACTTCTTAATGATTTAAAACGACAGAGCACAAAAATATGTCAAAAAATATTAAAAGTATTACTCACATTTCTCATTTTACATGAAAGGACTTGATACTTTGAGTATAATTGAATAATACATAGATTTTTCCAGTTTCTCTGACCAGCTGAAGGACTTTTCTACCTATACCTTTCAATCTATAATACATAGAATTACCTGTTAACTACTGTTAAGTACTACTGTCACGTTTAATATGGATTTATCAAACCAATGATTTGTTTTATAGTGAGAGGAATCTTGACAGTTGCGCCGTGGTATTGATAAATATTTATATTAGCTGAAATTCGAACTTATCCCGTCCTGACCCTGACCGGCTAAATCATCACTGGCTTAACGCTTATCGGCTTAGCCAACAGTTAACCATAACCCTATCCCATAACTAACCAAAATCCATACACCAACCGTGACCTAATCCCATCTCATACCATAACTTTATCCCCTTAGCCAATAACTCAAACCTACCCTTCGACCCGTAAAACTTACTGTATACTAACATAACAAAAACCATAACATTTAACCTTAACTGTAACCCAAAATTTTGACCTGCAGAACTGTCAGTCAGTCGACAAGTTAAAAGGGGTACACAACACTTCCCCCTCTAAAATACGGTCGTATATTTTTTCTTGCTTTTCTATCATTTATAAATTAGTCCTAGCTAAACATCTTATAAACATTTAAATATATTTGAAATGTCTGAAAATTGGTTTCATTTAACTTGAGGTATATTTTCTCAGGAACACTGACCTCACTTTTATTACAGGGCCATAACTACATTGAGGCAAATGCCTCATGTAGGAAGTTTCAAAACCAAACGCTCGTCTCCATATTAAATTCGACAAGAAGCAAGTTATGTTCTCCCTCAGACGTAGCCGCTGCATGATTTTTCGGGATCAATGTTTTTTATTTAGTTGTCTATTGTTCATTGATTGCCCTTCTGTATTCTGTTAGTGTTGCATTCAGGCCTTTTGTAATTTAGTAATTTTGTTATTAACTTGATCAAAATATTGTCAAAAAATTATTAAAACAGAGCTTGCATTTCAGATTAAGGAAGGGTCTGGGGAACACCCAGAAAGCATGATTTTGCATCATTTGTTCTATAGCTTATTGGGCCTTCAATGGCTCCAAAACCCTTCAAAAAAATGTTTGGCCTCGCTCTGCCCAATACTTTTAAAAGGCTAGATACACTGTGTATGTATGAAAATATGTATATGCAGTTGGAAATATAGAAGATTCATTTCTGCAGGGGATGATGATCAATTATGATTAAAAGGTACATAATGACTTGACTATACATGTATTATTTATAATAAACAAATAACTTTAAAGATGTATGTTCTCGAATATTTTAGATATAGTTGTGAAAATAAATAATCCGTGAGTCCCTTGCTTTAATGAAAATGAAAATCTTGCTTCAATAGTGCAGAAAATAGATAACCTGTCCTCTTAGTTTACAAAATTAAAAGATTTGGCTACTCAAATATGTCACCTTTTACATGCTAATATCGGCGAACAGTGAAAATTCCGGAATATGTGTCTCAGATTCAGCCCCCATAAGTAAATTGATCGATCTAGTATTTTGAAGAAAAAAAATGAAGAAAAAAATGACTTTTTTTTTTGTATCTTATTTTTTTTTCTCAAAAAAACTTATTCTGTGTAGTGCTATATATCAGTTTGTTGTTCTTGCAAAAACATATAAGTTTTTAACCACCAGATGTTTCTCTATTAAAGTTTGAAATATGCCCCATCCTAAAATTGGCTCAGTGGATAAGAGAAAGATCCATTCATAATGGCCATCACTTTTTTCTTTTGATCTAGACCTTAGTCTTAGATATTTGGCATGTGGATATATCATCATGAGGTAAGTGTTTTGTATCATGATGACCTTCTTGTTACAAGAAACATGATCAGGCCATAACTTCTTCGTCTTTTGACCTAGGACTTACATCTTTGGCATGTGGATGTATCACCACGAGGTGGTGTTCCCAAATAAGTATGACCTTTATGTGACCTTGAACTTTGATCTCGAGGACAATAACAGTTACTGTATTTTGACAAGAAACACTTGAGCAGGCCATGACTTCTTGGTTTTTGACCTAGGCCAAAGTTACACCAGCTCTAATGAGCTATTCAAATCGATCAAACAATAATATAGACACACATTATGACATATCAACAAATTCCTTGCTTACTAAATACATGAAGAATCTGTTATCAACCAAAAAAATAACATGAAGTAACATGAAAATTAAAAAATAGATCCAGTTTCTATTCAGGCGAAGTGTACTTAATAACTCCATAGATTTTTTTTTCACATACAGATTCTTTTTGTAAAAGTACACCATATAATAAAATAAAAAAGGAAGTAACCGTGTTTTGTTTTTGAGATAGGATCTCTTGAAATTAACATTACGAGACGCCAAAAATACAAAAGATATATATAGGGAAAATCTTTAAAAAATTGGCAGATATTTTTATATTGTGAAGATTTTCTATTTTGTTGGTCCACAGATTAAAAAAAATATACGATTCAATAATGAACATCGATTCTTTTGGTGCCAAGAAACAGCCCCTGGAGATTTGAAATAGGCGACAGAATAGAGCTGATAGAGCAAGATCTTCATGTATAATCAAGTCTGGCAAACCGATATACATTATGAAAGTATTTCTGTAGAGTCTATGAAAATTGGATACAACTGATTTTTAGATTAAAACAAATCAGTCTCTAAAATTTTATCAAACTATAAGAGTCCGCCTGTTAACTTATTCAACCTCTTATTCCACCAAATATCATATTGCAGTTATACATATGTCACATTATTTTTTGGCTCGCTTATACTCCATTCAGTCACAATCTTGAATTAAGACTTGGAGAAGAAAAATGTTCTCCAAAATTGCATTCACTATTTCGGAAAGATACACTTTTGAAAAGCACAATACAGAAAAAAAAATAATCATCCATGGCAAAAATAAAGTGTTCAATTTTTATCATAGATGTGTAATTTTAGTGTCAACCATGGTTCTAAATATACATTTTACCCCCCCCCCCCCAAAAAAAAAATGCTGCGGGATGAAATACAAAAAACATAAAATTGAGAAAGGAAATGGTGAATATGTCAAAGCGACAACCACCCGACCATAGAGCAAACAACAGCCGAAGGCAACCAATGGGTCTTCAATGTAGCGAGAATTCCCGCACCCGTAGGTGTCCTTCAGCTGGCCCCTAAAATATGCATAATAATACAGTGATAATGGACGTCATACTAAACTCCGAATTATACACAAGAAACTAAAATTTAAAATCATACAAGACTAACAAAGGCCAGAGGCTCCTGACTTGGGACAGGCGCAAAATTGCGCACATGTTTATATCTTCACCTGCCAGGATAAAGATTGAAAACTGAGAGTTGAATGTCATGGTTTTTTCCTTAAGAAGTGTAATAGTGCTCTATTCTAAGTTTTTGTGTAATGTGTTGTGGACTGAATCTGATAAGTGTGTGTTGTTGTTGTCTTTGTTCTTCGACTTGTTAATGATGCACTAGTTGTAGATAATCCCCTTGGAATCCCGTTACTTTTTTATATGCATATAAATCATGTCCCAAAATTTTCAATTGCATAAAAAAACTAACATACAATCGTTTTTTAATATATATGTAGTGGTCATTAAAGTCAATAAAGATTCCAAATGCGTCTGCGTCCTAATGTATACCTTCATTTGTCCATTTGAAAAAAATCTGAACTTCTCAATGGTTTTCTTTTTTAAATCAGTTTATGTTGCTTGGAAATTTTGCTGTTTGGTCTTTCTGAAGATTCATTAATGGAAAATATGTAAATGCATTAAAAGATTAAACTAATAGCAATAGATGTACATCTGCTCTAAGCAGCAATGTAAACATAACCATGTGTCAACCTGGAATTTTAGTTCGTTGTAGTGTGTTATTGCTTAAAATAATTTTGTGGTAATTTTGATACCTAATATATGTTTCTGTAAAGGCACAATCTTATACTGTGTCATATATAATCCTTAGGTCAAAAATGAGGAAGATTGTAGGTTTAAATTAGCAAGAAAAAACCAAATCATATATAAAAAAATGGAAAAATGGAGCTGTTGATAAATAATGCTATAAGAAAAAAAAAATCAGAATTATACTTTTCTCTTTCACATTTTGTTTTCCCAAGCTTTTGACTCTTTACTATATATATTAGGGTTTTCTCATTGTTAAAGGTGTATAGTTGTTACATCTTGCCATTTTTTTGTGTGTGTGGGTAGTCATCTAACTGGCAATAATAACACATCTTCAAATTTTATACATTATGTTTAATTAGCTGCAGAAGTGTAGCTCTCGGGTACTTGTGCAATTCTTTTCCTATTTGCAGACCATAGAAAAAAGTAGCATAACTTGCCATAAGGACCTAAGAGCTACAGTTTGGCAGCTAGTATTTAATAACTAGTAAAGTGAAAGCTCAAAGTATTTGAAATATGGCAAGACCATTATGAAAATGCATGCAACTGAAAATATACACCTTATTGCTTTTTGGAAATCTGTGACAGTTGACCTGAGAATTTCCGTTGCTTGAACTTTTGACGTTATACAACAGTCTCTTATCTATTGTGGCAACATACATATTTAATTGTGAAGTCAAAATTTTACATGAACCTTTGTGATGTCCAGTAATGGCTGACAAATAGCAATAAGGTTTGATATTGTCTGATATTTGGCCGAGGTTGTTGTCCTTTTTGACACATTCCCCATTTCCATTCTCAATTTTATACAATATGAAAATAAGTAAAAACTTCTGACATGAACAAAATGATAAAGAAGTAATAAATTTAGATATAAACTAGATGGAAACACCAGTGTTCAAGAAGATGTATAATTTGTGAAACAAACCATTATTTATATTTAACAAATACAAATACAAACTAAAACGACATCTCTAAAGATGTAAATCCTCTGTTATTGAAATCTATTTGACTATTTCAATACAGTTGGAAAGCAGGTCACGGTTTGACCCCAAGTTTATCAGCAACAATAGAGTCACGTGACCGTGAAAATTCAGTAAAAAAACGGATGAGACAAACCTCATTTTAACTCACTGAATACTATTGTCGTAATAAAAACTTATTGACCTAACTAATCTTGAGTATCCATAGTCTATTCTCGTCAAAGCTCACACATCAAATTAAAGTCCTTTATTCTTTATTTTAACTGCAAACTTGGAGTTTGGGTGAAAATTGTCAAGTCTCCTGAACGAAAAATCTAAATATTTACGAGGAAACTAAAAATGATGGGCTGAATTTAAATTTAATAAAGCATCTCATTAAGACAAACACTCGATATGAATATCTCGGCAATAGAATGTTGGATACGCAAACGTCAAATTGATTTCAAACCGAAGCGGTGGTTTTTATGCCGATTTGTGCAAGTGGTTATCTCCCCTTAATATCACCAGTCAAAAATAAAAACCCAGCAAAATGCATAAAAATTAAAAAGGAGTTAGGCCCTAACCTTACAAAAATTAGAAAGAAAATAAACGAAACTCGATTTATAACTATGTTATGATAATATAAAGAAGAGATACTTCCCCCTATTTTTCAGAGAAGGACTAAATGTAAATATTAAAAGACAAAATATTACTGCAGTAAAAAAAAAAACAATTCAGATAGACTCTATGTGGATAATGACACCTACATGTAAAATTAATAACCTAGCTATATTGAAAGAAATTAGATCTGGCGGATGAAATATACTACATGCAGAATTTTTTTAAACACTTCTGATTATATTTAATGCAATAAAACATAGTTTATACAATTTCAATAATCTTTCTGAAATTGATATAATTATAAAATAAATAGTACTGATCATATATATTTTATATTCTATAAAGTGTGACCAAGAGTCTCGACAAATTTCTTCAAATTAAGAGAGCCTTTAAACTCAAGCCTGTTTCTTAATTGAACAGTAAAATACAAAAAAGGGATTTTTAAGTTTTATACCAAAAATATTGAAAGAAACTTTGTAAAAAAAATATATGCTTTAAATTATAAGTGAAAGTGACACAATTTTGAATTTCAGAATCATTATTATTGTAAAAATAAACTATTAGATTAGCTTGCACAGTAGCCCTTTGTCTTATTTCTCAGGGTATTTTATAGATTATGAAAGTAAACTTTTTGGAAAAAATGGGGCTTCTTCTCTTGAACAGGTTGCTGTATCAGCTTCTTTAAATAATTACATATTTATAAACAAAGTATTGTATATATACTTTATCTGAATACTAGTAATAGGAAATGAAATGAAACTGGTGGGACAAATTTAGTGCATTTTACTTCAATAATGATCAAAGATGCTTAAATTTGACAAGAAATTGCCATTTGAATAATTAAGAACACATCTCTGAATAAACTTCTTGTTTGGCTGACTTGGCTTGATAAGATCTGATAAGCTAGTTTTTGCTCTTATTACTATAAAATTGAGAATGAAAATATAGCTTACTAAGTAAAGAGATAATAATATAAGCAAGATTTTATTAACTGACCTTCATTTTCTTTTTTCATATGTTTTTTTTCCTGCAGAATTTTCTTTGCAATGCATTTTCTATTGCTATGTTTGTGCTTTTGTCCATCCATACAGTAGGCTATCAATAGTTTGTCAGATCTGTCAGAATTTTCCCAGACGTTTAGCTTTAAACGCAATAAAGAAGATCTTTGTTTGTTGTTTCACTTTTCCAATGTGTAAATTTTTTACTATGCACATGACCCTGACACATATTTTGTTATAAACGTTACATGACGTATGTTGAAAAAAGAAAACAATGTCACCGTCAATTTGTGTAGGGGATCAAAAGGGGTTTTAGTTACTTTAAAATACAAGTATCGTATGGAATTGTGAAAATCCACAATTTTTAATCAAAAAATCATTCATGTCTTTAATAAAATCGGTATGTTAGAGCACTTTGAAACAGGTACAATGAAAAGAAGCTAAACTTCACTGTTTTGAAGTTGAAACGTAGCTAAAACCAGATACAAATTGACATGGCTGGTGGTCACTAAAATTGATGTATAAAAGTAAAAAATGATGGCTTCAAAAAAGTGTATAAATTTGAAATAGGTTTCCCGGTTTCATTTAAGATTATAACCGTTCTTTTCTGTATTTGGATACGCAAACGTCAAATTAGGAAAAATCGATTTTTTTTGGCGAACAAAAAAGATGGCTATTTTTTTTAGAACGGACAGGAAAAAGGAATAGCAATAACAAGCTATTTTTTGTAATGTTTGTATGTCGTAAATAAATTATATTGGTCACAAAACCTACAAATTTTAAATTTTAATATAATAAAAGCATGACAAGTTGCAAAAAATACTTTAAACGCCAATCTTTTAGCCGATAGATTTGGCGGACTTTTTGACGTTACGGACGACTGTAGCGCCACCTAATTAATTCCCCCTGCTATTGTTGCTGATAGAGCTTGACGACAACGGCCGTATCGAAGGACTTGCTTTCCAACTGTAGTAACAAGAGAGCTTGAAAATGGAATTGCTGCTTCGGTAGAACTACAGCTTAACTATGTTTAATAAGATGTTTTCTCATTTGAGAATTGAATAAAAACCAGTAATACAAATATACACATAAGTAAATGTAAAAGCTGAAATTGACTCTTTTCTTTTTCTTTTCCAGGAAGAAGTTATTAGTTTATACAGAAAATATGGCTGTTTAGCTGAACCATTAAAGGGATATATCTCCAATCAATCTAAGGGAGATAATATCACTTTGAAAACTCAGTGGAAACAGACGGATTTAGAAAGAATAGAAAATATCAAATTTAACAAAAATTATATTGTTAGGAATGGTCAACCAAATCAGTTTGAAGTTCAGTCTACAAATATTGTTACAGAAAACAATGAGTGAGTTTTACTTTAACTTAATGTGGTACATAACACTGCAGGGAGATAACTCTGTAAAATCAGCTGAATGTTTTAATCACATTCTATTGTTTAGGAATATTAAGGTAAATAATGATTAAAAAAAATAATTGGTTGAGGAATCCTGAATGACTGTTGAAAACCACTTATCTTCAGCAGGAAAACTGACATCTTGGATTGTGAATTAAGATTTGGATCAAGCACAACTCCCAACTGTGGGGTTTCAAACCTTTAACCTCAGTGTTGACATGTTAGTGATACAGTAGTTAGACCAGTCAGCCACCATGACCCTTCAATCATGTGTATCTATCTCACTATAAAATTGATGAGTGTTTTTACAAAATACAAAATATTTGATTAAGGAAAGATCAATTATAAACATATTCATTAATAGCATACTAGATACATCAAAGAATAACATTTATACAATCTAACTGAAATAAATGCTACACAACTATCAAAATATTATGTGTTTTTATAAAGTGATTTGCTATGTCATATCTGTTATATTAAAATATTTGATATTTTTAGACTTTGGAATAAAGAATCCCCATCAGGAAAGTTGAATGTCATTATTAGAAATATCACAACAAAGAAAGAAGAAGAAAAACAATATATTGAAGTATAGTATATACTATTATTTCACCAGTATCAGTTAATTTATTAATCTATAGTGCCTGTTTTTTTGTTTTTTTAAGACATATAAATGTTTTATTCCTGAATATTTCCTGTATACCTTAGTCATCCAGGAACAGGCTAAGGGTCCCATTAATATTTCATTGGCTTATGCAATGCAAATATAAAATTAAAGCTTATTTTCAGTTAGTTCTTCACCATGTGAACATATTACTAATACTGTTGGATTATGATTTTTTTCTGAATATTGAAAATCAGACTTGCTACAACAATGAAGTACAAGATATTTATATCATATAATTCTTTTTAGATTTGGGATGATAGACAGAAAATAAAGAATTACAACATTACAAGTCTAGAAAAACATGGGAAAATATGTGATCCAGATGGTATGATTTATTTTTACATTAATTAAATGTTGTTTTTGTTTGAATTGGAAGTATGTTTGACTATTTTTGCTTACTCCATCAAATATCAAGTACCTCATAAAATAAAATTAACATAGATACATAGGAACTACTTGTGATAGATCAATCATATTTTCTATAAAGTTGCATTACTATCAGTACATATCAGTTTGATGACTATTTTGAGGCCCTGCCCTCTTGGTAATGGTCCAGTAACTTTCAATCAACTACCAATTTAGAATGAAATTTAAAACAGTGTAGCTGTGGCCATTGATTGACACATTAAATTCATCCATTGACTGGGACAATTTATGTGAACGTTTGTATGTAACGACCACTGCTCACTATGTACGTTTTAAAGACACTTAAACTGAGGGGTCACCAAAGGTTCTCAACACCTAAATAAAGTAATTTCGAAAAATTAATCAGAAATAACACGATGTTTGGATTTATATCAATTATATAAATCAAAACATAAAGGTTATTCCTGATTAATTTTTCGAATTATTTCATAATTAAAGGCGTTAAGAAACCTTTTGTGACCCCACAGTTTAAATGTCTATCGTAGGTACCTCGTGAACAGTGGTCGTTACAGACAAACGTTCACGTAAATTGTCCCAGTCAATGGATGAATTTAATGTGTCAATCAATGGCCACAGCTACACTGTTTTGAATTTCATTTTACAATGTTAGTGTCCATCAGATTGTCATTTTTTTAATTGTCTGCAAACAGACAAGACATTTTTCTGTGTCAACAGTTTATTTTACTTATTTCAGCTCATATTCATACGTACAAATAGCTAAATGTCAGGTATCAACTTATTATTATCAATTTTGTTGCTACTCTGACATTGTATTGCATTGAACTTATTACATACTGCATCTAAAGTTTGTTGAATTTATCTCTAGTTTATTAATTCACAAAGTAATATAAATAAGAAGCTGTGGTATGAGTGCTAATGAGACAAATCTCCATCCAAGTCACAATGTATATAAAGTTAACAATTATAGGTCAAAGTACTGTCTTCAACACAGAACCTTGGCTCACACTGAACAGCATTGAAGCTATAAAGCCAAAGGGCCCTTAAATTACTAGTGTAAAACAATTCAAACATGAAGACCAATGCTCTAAGACAGATAAAAATCAAGAAATGAGAAACACCTATGAACCACATCAACAAACGACAACCACTGAACAACATGCTCCTGACTTAGGACATGTGCATAAAAATGCTGTGTGTTTAAATGATTTAACAATAGCCAACCTTCACCATTACCTGAGACAGTAGTGTTCCATTACAGTATAGTAACCATTGTTGTTATATACTTATTTATAACTTGTGGTATTTTATATATTATGGATGCTACACATATGTGTAAAGCTTGCATATTATTTCTTGTTCTTCATTATACTAGTAACGTGTATCTCCATATCTATTATATACTACAGTAAAACGCTTTCTGTGCATGGTACTATCATTTAATTTTATAGTTTATAATAATTCTGATTATGTAAATAAAATGTCATAGCACTTGAAACTATAAAAAAAAATTGATATGAAGTTAAATTTTTACCTGGAGCTGAGAAATTGTCTAAATAAGTTTTGTTCAGATTGAACTCACGAATGATCCTGAGAAGGAATGACCAGGGACCACTCTTCCAACATCCAATCCATATAAAATCAACTAGCAATTGTGCATTTATATGACTATGATAACATTATGAAAGATCCATCTGAAATTGAAACTTTGTAATAATATTTTACAGGGCAGTTTGGATCTGTATGTTGGTCAGCAAGTGAGAAAAATTTACTGTACGTTGCTGAGAAAAAGAAATTGAAAACTGTTTCATATTTTGATTCAAAACCAAACAAGGATGATAAGAATGAAGAAGAAAAACCTATCAAAGTAAGCTTTGAGTAAACTGTCAAATTACCTACATGTTTGCCTCAACAGAGTATCCATGAACTCTGTATACGTTCTCATAGATAATTTCTTACCCTAGATATAGAGATACATCTATAATAATTTTAATTCAAGGTTGCAGAATACATATTTCACAATGAACTGGCTCTCTCTTATGTTCAAACTTTATATCCAAAAGTTCTCAGATTGTAAATGAATTATATTTATATATACTGTAAAAGCAGAAATTTTTGTAGCGGATTTTATTTCGTTTATTTCGTGGACAGAATATAGTCATGAAATTAAAAACCCCACGAAAATTCAACCTCAATATAATACCACTTACATTTAAGGAAACCACGAAATTAAATCCCCATGAAATCTTATAGAGAGACAAAACCACAAAATTTTAACCCCACGAAAAAATGTTTCTACTGTATGAAGATTGATATTAAAAGAGTGACAAATAATTTTTAAAGTTTCATTTAAAAAATGTCATATTTGCTTGTGTCCTCATTTTTGTCTTGCCTGGACAAGTAGAAAAAGGGACTTATGCATATTGTTTTCTGCTGTGGCTGCCTCAAATATTAAACAGTTTGTGATTATGTCAGTTTAAAGGCCACCACTAGTGTTAGGTAAATGATATTTGGTATGCAGTTGTATTAACATTTGCACATCTTATTTTGTATTTGAAACTTTCCCTTTACTTTCATGTTAAAGTTTGTGTATGGTCAATTTAAAGGGAACCAATTACTATAGGTCATTAGTACAAATATTAGGTAAGCAGTCGTTTTAGCATTACCAATTGCTATATTGCAGTAACCTTATGTGTCTAAACTTCTGTCTGTTCCTCTATTCATCCAGCAGATATTTTTTAATCACACTTTTATCAGGATTGACTTCATATTTAGTCAGCAAGTAAACAGTTGTGAGTTGATTGTTGTGAGCTCTTTTAGGATCTGACAGAATCCTGTTTGCAGATACTTTGCACATTGTAATAAAAAAAAAATGTCTGTTTAACTTAAATAAAGTATTGATATTATACAGGGAGAAGAACATGATTACCTAGATGACTGGGGTGAACAATTGGTTGGTAAAACATGTCCTGTTGTATGTATCTTAGACATAGATAATGGTGATGTCAAAGTTCTGGATAACATACTGGACAATCATTCTCTGGGACAGGTAATAAACAGGTGTTAATAAAATAATTCTCTGGGACAGGTAATAAACAGGTGTTAATAAAATAATTCTCTGGGACAGGTAATAAACAGGTGTTAATAAAATAATTCTCTGGGACAGGTAATAAACAGGTGTTAATAGAATAATTCTCTGGGACAGGTAATAAACAGGTGTTAATGAAATAATTCTCTGGGACAGGTAATAAACAGGTGTTAATAAAATAATTCTCTGGGACAGGTAATAAACAGGTGTTAATAAAATAATTCTCTGGGAGAGGTAATAACCATGATAAACAGGTGTTGATAAAATCATTTGCATTTACTGGTTTTATCATATGCTGTTGATTGATTTTTATTTTTGTGGTAACAATTTTCAAGGATTTCCTGGGTTTACATGGTTTAAGTAACCACAAATTCAAATGTTCAATTAAATACAAATTGTCTATATGTATTCACAACAATACATTTTTTCCTGAAAATTGGTACCCACAAAAAAAATTAATTACTTATTAAATGGACTTAATAATTAGTTACCAGTACAAAATTTTAGACCATTTGTTTTAGATTTTAAAGTAGTAGGAATCTAACCATTAACAGTGGCTTGTTTCAATCAATATATCGATAAAAAAAAATCTTTTTGATATTTAAGGAAAGGTATCAAACAAAATTATTCTCATTATTTTTTATGCAAAAAAATCCATAAAAACTAAATATGAGATACTTCAAATGTTAAATGTGAAGATAAAACCATAACTCTGTTGGAAAAGTTTTACATTCTGTGTGTTAATCATGGTTATTTTACATCATTAAAGGCAGTATGGGCACCATCAGACTCTGGAGTTGTTTTCACTGGATGGAAGAATGGTCCATATAGATTAGGTCTTATATATTGTCCAATCAGAGAGTAAGTTGGTTCTTTTATAGACATAATTATAGATATAGTTGTGAAATAAAATATTTTGAGTTTGAAAATTATCTTTATAAATAGAAAAAAGTTTTGATTTCAAGGTGACCATGTTTGAAAAAAACCTGCATACTAGAGATTTGTAGAAATTTTATTCATTGCAGAAGTACACAAAATTTCGCAAAATAACATAGAAATATTTTTATACAAGAAATTTTGAGAGAATTGAACTGAACATGATTATTTTTGAGTTTGTTTAAAAAAGAAAATACAGAAAGCATATCTTTTTATGATGATTTTTACCAATTTAAAACAATATTCCTTTGATGTATTCTATAGCTAGGAATTTGAATAGTAATTAAGGAATTATATGAACCTTCCAAAATAAAAAAAAAAAATATATTTGCAAAATGTTGATCTTTTTCAGGAGTGCTATCTACTATTGGGATACTGCATCCAACAAATGTGGTAAGAAATATTAGATTAGCTTTATTTCTGTACACCGTGCAATACTATGCAGGGAACATAGAAATACTTGGTGTCTATTCTAACATCCATGTGTTAATCCATCTGTTAGCCCTCTCATCATACAATTCTGAACGCTTTTTATGGAATTTATTTCACAAAACAGTGCTGATCAAGTTATGCCACTTGTGAATATAGATTATATGGAAATTTGTATTTTTCAGTACTTATATTCCTACATTTCTTGTAGGATTGTCATAATATATAAGCAAGGTCTTGAAAGAGTTGGATAATAAGTGCCAATTTATAAGCTCATCTGGCATTAAACTGTGTGATCTACTGCCAACACTTGTCATACCTATAAAGTCTTGGGATGAATGGTCTTTAGAGTATCTAGAATAAAGTTTGTGTCAGCATGAGCAAGACCACCATGGCTACAAATAGAGGGTAAAATGCATTAATTTTTGGATACATATGTATAAAGAAAAATAAAAAAGAAAGAAAAATACTGACAGGGACAAAATTGCTCAGGATGTACGACTCACCTTAGTGACCTACTTCCTTTGTTAACCGTCATTATCAGATGACTTTCTAAGAGGTCAATGCTATTGAATGACAATTGTTTACAAATTTCTTTGTTATATTAGATAGGTAGAAAATGTTCAAGTAAAAATGATTACAAGTAGCAATTCAAGATCTACCATAGCCAAAGATTTTTTTGTGTATCTGTAATATTTGGCTTAATTGTTATAAGGCATGCCTTTTTTGTCAGCCAGGCAATACGATTTTGTTTTTAGATGTTATTCAGATATGAAAAGAAGATGTGGTATTATTGCCAATGAGAAATCTCTACACATGAGACCAAATGACACAGACATTAACAACTAACGGCCTTTAACAGTGAGAAAAGCCCTTGCCACATAGTCTGCTATAAAAAGCCCCAAAATGACAAATGTACCCGGCAAAAACAATTCAAACTAGAAAACGAAAGGCCTAATTAATGTACATTTAAATGTTGATTTATATTCCATAGAAAAACTTAGTGATGAGACCAGATCCAGTGCACTACCTAGATTTAATCCAGATGGCTCAAAGTTAATATATTTTGATAATGATATAGGAGGTCCACATTACCAGTGTTCTAGACTGCTCATGGTAAGGAAAGATTGTATATAACAGAAATAAAAAGTCAGACAAGAGAATATTCATGCTTTGATAGCAATAGAAAAAAATGTTACTTACTTCTTGCGGAGCTTTGAGCTTCTTTTTCTGTCACTGGTCCAGTGTAAGATATCTAACTAGTGTCCATGCTTTCAAAACTGTCAGAATTTAGGGTCCTCAATGCCTTTCAACTTCCTACTTGACTTGGCCTTTTAAACTGAGTTTCACTGATGAGTCTTTTATAGAGGAAATTATTTTGAAAAGTAAAATTGAGAGGGTAATACATTGTACTTATTGTATATTTCAGTGTGATTGGCAATCCAGACAGACATCAGTGATAGTAGATATAATTAAAGAACCTGAAGGTTTGTTACATCATTTTCAAAATAGAAAGGTGGAAATAATAGACCCTTTTCAAAATTGAATCCATAAGTACGATGTTTGATAGAAAAAGACAATATTAACAATCACTATTACAAATCAGATGTCATTAAAAAAAACACAAGCTTATTTTATTTGAATGTCATGTTCTTCATATAATTTCACTTTTATTAGGTGAAAGATCAAGTTAGTCTCTCACATTGTACCTCACTTTAAACTTAAAGAGGGCTAATCTGACCATCCCTTTGTAATTGCATAGGAAGTCAATATCAAACCTCTGGTGGGATAAGTATTCTTGTGTTTATGTCTCGTCAATAATGCAAAAGCAAGGTTATCACAAGAAAAAATGTAAGCTTTTTTATTACAGTTGAAAGCTTTCCCGGTTTCTACGTAGCATCACTACCTACCAAGTGTTGGTCAGCTGATAACAGGAGGATTGTTTTATCTAGTTTCTGGAGAAGTTCTGTGGTAAATATATGTGTTCAAAAAATAATATGTTAAGACAGTTATACCAACAAATGTGTATATCACAACTGTGCTATTGTTTTACATATGTACATCCATCCTTTAATATACTTACACACTATAAGAAATGTTGTGACTAGATAACATGTGTAAGTACTATTCTAATTATTGTTATACTTATTTATACTGGTGTTAGAACCCTTTCTATTGTCTTTATTATCTGAATGTATTAAATAGGGAGGTTTTAATCAAGCATTTTTTATTGCACATCACTTTTCTTCACAATCAGAAGATTATTTAGAGATGGAAAATTAGTTTGAATTCTTGTATCCATTTAAATGGCTTTTGTAGGCATTGTTAGCTGCATTATAAAAACAATATAAGATAGATATCAGAAAAATATCATTTTTTTGTCAAGCCTTTGACTTTTGTCGCAGAGAGCACAACATAGGAATAGTGATCCCGCGGTGGTGGCGGCGTTAACTTACTTCTTTAAAGCTTTGCATTTTAGAAGGTGCAAGACCTGGATGCTTCATACTTTGTACATAGATGCCTTATGTGACCAGGTTTCTGTTAGTCGCATGTCCATTGTCCTTGACCTCATTTTCATGGTTCAGTGACTACCTGAAAAAGATCTATTGTAATGTTTAATTTCTCTCTTATTAAGAGTTATAGGATAACTATATTTGGAATATGCGTACCTTGCATGGTCCTTATGCTTGTTAGAGAGTTTTCACTTGACCTTGACCTCATTTCATGTATCAGTGAACAAGGTTAAGTTTCGGTGGTCAAGTCCATATCTCAGATAATATAAGCAATAGGTAAACTATACTGTAAGCCAACTTATTTTCGCGGATACTTTATTTCGCGTTTTACCCTTTCTAGACCACTTCGCGGGTATTTAATTTCGCGATTTTCTGATTTACTTGATGAAGTTTAATAAGGAATAATAGAAGTTTTACATATTCGCGACGATTTAAATTCGCGTTTTTTTCTACCCGCGAAAGTTGCGAAAATAAATTTCTCGCTTAAATAAGTTGGTTTACAGTATTTGGTGTATGGAATGATTATAAGGTGTAAATGTCCAACTGGCAGGTGTCATCTGACCTTGACCTCATTTTCATGGTTCAGTGGTCTGAATTAAGTTTGAGTTTTGGTCTTTCTTTCTATTACTATATGCAATAGCTCAACTATATTTGGTGTATGGGAATATTTTATGATGTACATGTCAGTCTCATAGTTTTATTTGACCTTGACCTCATTTTCATGGTTCATTGCTCAGTGTTTAGTTTTTGTGTTTTGGGTGTGTTTTTCTTAAACTTTAAACAAGAGGTTGAACTATATTTTTTGTATGGAAGGATTGTTAGCTTAACATGTCTGCCTGGCATGGTTCATCTGACCTTGACCTCATTTTCATGGTTCATTAGTCAATGTTTTAGTTTTCTTGGTTTAGTCTATTTCTAAGAAACTCTGAGCAATAGGTCAACTATATTTAGTGTATTGAATGATTACAAGGTGTGCATGTATGTCTTGTTTGATGTATATGACCTTGACCACATTCTAATTTATGTGAGACTTGTAGTAAAGCTTCATATTTAGGACTATAAAGGAGGCGAGACATTTCAGTGTGTGCACTCTTGTTGTATTTTACAACAAAAAGTTGAAAGTATAAAAAAGAAGATGTGGTATGATTGTCAACCAGACAAATTTTCACAAGAGACCAAATGACATAGAAATTAACAGCTAAAGGTCACCATACATCCTACAACAATGAGCAAATACCAGCATAGTCAGCTATAAAAGGCCCTGAAATCTCCAATTTAAAACAATTCAAACAAGAAAACTAACTGCCGAATTAATGTACACAAAAATGAACGAAAAAACTTGTTCACCTTGCCCTTCCCAAGTTCTAAGCCTAATACAAAAGAAGTTAGTATTTATCTGATATTGACTTAATTTTGTATATAAATATATAAATCAGTATCCATCTTGGTTACTTTACCTACATATTCCTTTAGAAGGTGTTGGTTCACTTGTCTCAACTCTTTCTTGATAAAAGTTATAAAACTAAGGACACATCTATCTATCCTTATATCAAACATTTAGATATATATATATATATAAGCAAGTTTATTTTGTATATACAATTTATATCTTTTAGGCTTTATTAGTTGTTGATGTAGAAGACAAAACTGTCACAAGGTTAAAAACAAGTAAGTCAGCATTGAAACTATTTTATATAAATTTGTAAAATGTAAACTTTGTAACAGATTTAAAACATTTTGGGTGGTCGAAAGATCTGATACCTTATCACAAGATAATAGTAAATGAGAAAATTATTTCAACCTCAAGACTGACTTCGTAAAGGAGGCTTATTTATCAATTAAAGATTTTAATATAAGAAGAGCTATATGCAAAATGAGAATAAGTGTTCATGATCTTAGAATTGAGAAAGATAGATATACATGTATTAAAAAATACATAGAGAGAACTCAGCTTCTATATCATGTATGTCATCACTGCTTATCACATGGATCAAATTCTATTGAAGATGAGACCCATTTTACAGTAAATTGTCCTTCATATAATGAACAGAGGAAATTATTATTTGATAAAGTGAGCACTTTTTGTACTAATTTTAAAGAACTATACCTAAGGATAAAAAATATTTCTGGCTGTTCACAAATGAGCATTTACCAATTCTCATGTGCCTATGAAATTACATTATATAAGGTATAGAAATAAGATCAATATGTAAACAAAATATATGAAATAATATTTTATTATTATGAGATTTGATGTAGTAGCTATGTAAGACACATGTTGTGTTAGGCTCTGATCCTGTCCATAACTCTTTAGTATGGTATTAGGTTTCTGTTTTGCTTTTTTCCAATCATATTGTGCATAATATTGTTGTAAAATGATGCCCTTTATGGGTTCTTGATTAGATTAATAAAATTCTTATACTAAATTGAGTAACTACATGATATTAAAAAACATATATTAATAGATGATTATACTTCAGAAAATAAAGCATGGAAAAACAGGAAAATGAATTGAAAAAAATAGATAAATAAATTGTTCATTCTGGTTTCAAAATGTAATCTACTGACTTATTTAACAATTTAGGCTTAATAACATTGAACTCGTTTACTGGTTTCTGGTTTCTTTAAAAGTTATTTTACAAAGTTAAATGATTGATATATAATTAAATTCTTTATTTGTGACCTATTGGTTAGTATAAGCTTAAAAACAAATAATATACAGTCAAACCTGCTATAAAGGTCCCTTCATTGGAGCAAATACCTGTCTTGTAAGGTCATTTCTCTGATGTTTCACTGTAGTACAATTGTAATACCTAACGTAACAGTACCCTAATTGCAGAGTACCCAAATTGCACCTATTTAGCAAAATTGGCAACAGAAATTTCCTAATTTCCAGAAAGATTTCCTAGAAACTAAACAATTTGTAATGTTCTGATTTAATACTATGCACGTATTTCAACATAGGTAAATATATTTAGATTTACACAAAACGTTCAGAGTATTTATCTACAGATGAAGTGTTTACTGAAAAGGTAAAATGTACAAAAAACGTCATCTTTTTAAAATTAGCAAAAAGATTATGTTACAAGCATCCATTTCTCTAAAAATTGAAGAGTAAGCATGGACTAATATCCAAGAAATTAAACAAAAGCTTTGTTATTCGACCTTTTGACGATACAAATTTAAGCATGGATGCAATTTGGGTACTCCTAATTACGGAATCATGGATAGTTTGGAGGTCGATGCAAACCCAATTTTCTATGACTCAATAGGGATTTAAAACAAATTGGTGATTCTATATAATAAAGAAGGATACGGCTACAAAATCAACACAGAATGGAAATTTTTGTCTTTATCATAAAAAAACGTAGGTGAAAAACTGTCAAAATAGGTACAATTTGGGTATCGTCACGTTATGCTTATATACAACCTCAGTTCAAAGGTCACCAATCCTATAAGGTCAATATTCTCTGGTTCTAAAGGTTGTATATAGAGTGACTGTTATGTATTTACAAATTTTAGCCTAACTTAGCAATAAAAAGCAGGTACCTAATTTGTGTAATCAACTCCTTTTACAACTTTCAACAAGGCATGCTTTGCTGTGTTTTTACATACAAGACTTCTTAACTTCCTGTTTACAGAATACTTGTAAGGGGGAGGGGTGGTATGCTTAGTGAAAAGTAGCCTACAGTTAAACTTGTACTTTCAGATGTAAAAGGTGATGCAGTATTGATGGATGTTTTAAATGACAAACTTCTTGTAAAATGTAGTGCCTTAAATCAACCACCTTATTTGGTATGTACACATAATGTATGCTCTTCTCCTGAAATGTAGTGTCTTAAATCAACCACCTTATTTGGTATGTACACATAATGTATGCTCTTCTCCTGAAATGTAGTGCCTTAAATCAACCACCTTATTTGGTATGTACACATAATGTATGCTCTTCTCCTGAAATGTAGTGTCTTAAATCAACCACCTTATTTGGTATGTACACATAATGTATTCTCTTCTCATTCACAAGAAACAAATATTTAACCTTGGTAATAAATTTACTAATTAATAAAAAAAAAACATTACATAATGTTTTTTATTTCCTGAATTGATGAATATTTGATAGAAAGTAGCATTAAAATTTACAAAAAAGGCTTGTTTTAAGAGTATTTACCGCACATGTCACTTTCATGAAGGATAAGTGTGTCTGTACTAGGAGAAATTCATGTCAAAAACTAACAAAAATTTTTGTGTGTTATCATTAAGAAGTTTAACAGTTCATACATAATATAATTAATTCTTTAAAAAAAAAAAATGATATGCTTTAGACCACAACATGATAAAACTCTGATTTATTAGGTATATTTAAATGACAACATGTGTTAGTGATGGGTGCAAGTCTGTTTTATAATATTCATAGTAGTTAGATAAATTTTTTTCCTTTTTAAGTATCTGTAAAAATTATTTAAATTCAGTCTTTCCTGTTGCCTGAAATAATCTGTTAAGAGAATCACTTTTATCTTGGCAATCAACCACGATAACTGCAGAAAATTATATTATTATGAAAAAGGTACACCAAATAAATATAATTTCCATTATACAGGCTATAAGTTCCTTGCCAGCTGTTGGACAGGAAGGGGAGATTACTGTAAATCCACTAGATGAACCTATACCTATTCCTGGAATATCATGGGAAGTTAAAACATTCTCTCCAACAGATAGACCACATTCTAAATTTGGTAAATGATGAAAATTTATATCAACTTGCACCTGTGTTCAATTTCCTTCCACATGAAAAATCTAATAAAAAAGAACAGATTAATTAGGACTAACAAAAGTTTAAATTTTTAGCTTTTTAACTAGGCTTTTCAATTTGAAAGGGAGCTCCATGGTTGAGTGATCTGATATGAGTATTTCATCTAAAGCGATCTTTTGCCAGTCAACACTGAATTTATGAGTTCGAAAGTTACTCTTTGTAGGTCATTTGATACAGATCGTAATTGACTAGTTTTCCTACCAAAGGTTTGTGGTTTTCTCAGGTACTCAAGCTTTCTCTACCAACAAATCCTGACTGCCACAACATAGTAAAGAGTGCTGAATCAGGCACTGTACACTTACAATCAATCAGTCAATCCAATGGACAAAACAAAAAAAATATTTGGGCTAGTATAACAGGTGGTAGATCTATATTTTTCTGTATAATAGCTTGAGAACTGTTCGATCAATCTATTTTATATAGAAATGTTGTTATTGTCACTTAGTGACCACAAAATGGAAGTCTAAGTTCAATTTAAATTTTGCTTTACATGAGTAATGGTCCTTGGGTAATGAATTTTATAATAATTCCATCAAATAACTTTAGAGCACTTAGTCCAATCATTTCAAATTTTGATATATTGTTTCTTATGACAAGATAGAGGTTATGATTGGTTTTGTCGATTTCTCTATCATTAATCTGGAATTATTACCCTTGACTGTTTAAACAATGATTCTAATTATGGAACAAAAACCTCACATGCTGTGGTTTTTTCTCCCCCTTTTTTAATTTAGTAGAATTATGTCATGGTGATCTCTTTTAAAACTATACCTGTATCAGTTAAATGCACAGAATAGTCACCAACCAAGATAAGCAGGATTGCTATCTGTTCAATAAGTTGTCACATTTACCTTGTCATTTGTTATGGAAAAAATAAATATTGTGGCCAAATATTAAGCTTTATGAAAGTTTTACAAGTAAGGGATACCCAGGTTAAAATTAATGTTTTGAATTTCCGTTTCAGGAGCATTGAACTATGAAACAATTCTAGTAATGCCAGAGGTCTCAGATGCTAAACCACCACTTATTGTTTTCCCACATGGTAAGTCCTTCTAGTGATGCTAGAAGTGTCTGATGTTAAACCACCACTTATTGTTTTCCCACATGGTAAGTCCTTCTAGTGATGCTAGAAGTGTCTGATGTTAAACCACCACTTATTGTTTTCCCACATGGTAAGTTATTCTATTTGTCCTCAAATCTCAGAAGATAATGTTACTGGACTTTTGAATTGTGGCATGAAAATTTGAAAGAGAATTTTTTTAAAAAAAAGTATGTAAAACATCTAATTTTGAGATATGGAGTAGCTGTAGAACTGTTTACAACTGTGAATATATGTGAAATGGCAGTATAACTCATTTTAAGGTCAAAATAAGTAAAACATGTTAATCCATTTTGCTTTTTTACAAAAATATACTGTATAGCCCAGATTAGTTGTTTGAATCTATCTTTTATCAAATATTTATACACTTGTTAATTCAGGAGGACCTCATTCTGTGTTCACAGAAGGATATATGTTATACCCTTGTTATTTCAGGAGGACCTCATTCTGTTTTTACAGAAGGATATATGTTATACACTTATTATTTCAGCAGGACCTCATGTTATACACTTGTTATTTCAGGAGGACCTAATTCTGTGTGTACAGAAGGATATATGTTATACACATGTTATTTCAGGAGGACCTCATTTTGTGTGTACAGAAGGATATATGTTATACCCTTGTTATTTCAGGAGGACCTCATTCTGTTTTTACAGAAGGATATATGTTATACACTTATTATTTCAGCAGGACCTCATGTTATACACTTGTTATTTCAGGAGGACCTAATTCTGTGTGTACAGAAGGATATATGTTATACACATGTTATTTCAGGAGGACCTCATTTTGTGTGTACAGAAGGATATATGTTATACACTTATTATTTCAGCAGGACCTCATGTTGTACACTTGTTATTTCAGGAGGACCTCATTCTGTTTTTACAAAAGGATATATGTTATGCCCTTGTTATTTCAGGAGGACCTCATTCTGTTTTTACAGAAGGATATATGTTATACACTTGTTATTTCAGGAGGACCTCATTCTGTGTGTACAGAAGGATATATGTTATACACTTGTTATTTCAGGAGGACCTCATTCTGTGTGTACAGAAGGATATATGTTATACACATGTTATTTCAGGAGGACCTCATTCTGTTTTTACAGAAGGATATATGTTATACACTTGTTATTTCAGGAGGACCTCATTCTGTTTTTACAGAAGGATATATGTTATACACTTCCTGTCTAATTTCCTGTGGATTTGCAGTTATGTACAGTAAGTTAACACTACATATAGTTTTGATTTTTTTTGTTATTGTTATACATCTGCTTTAAAAAAAAAAGTTAGGTGTACTGTTTTACCTCTGTCTGTCCATCCATCAGTCTGTCAGTCTGTCTGTCCCTCCCATGAATATCTTTCTCAGGAACCACACTTCAAGGGTATCTAATACTAATGTTAAAGATTATAAAGTGTATAAATGTGATAATCCATGGATCAAAGTGATAGACGTATTGTGACCAATATAGAGCTTAAAATGAAACCTGTACATATTTTTCGACGCAAATCATCTTGGTGGAAGATATTCCAAAATATCTTACATATAGAATAGAATAATCAAAACAAATATATTGAAATAAGACATGTGACATACTTGTCAATCTCAATTGCTTGTAAAGTTTCTTCCAAAATGTTATATGTAAACTTAAAAATTGTTTGTATCATGGCTTTGGGAATCAAATATTGTGAAAATAAGTTTAGTTTTTGTGTAATTGAGAAATGTCAAAGTTTTATTTCACTGCTACTTTCAAAAATGTTTCATTTCGCATACAAATTTAGGAAGCATGCATTTGAATCAAATTTTAATATCCTGTTGGTGAGATACTTTTTTGTTGAAAAATTAGTAATTTTCTAGATTTTCAAAGCTCAACACTAATTATATCAATGGTTAGTAAATTAGGGGAGACATTTCAGCATGTGCACTCTTGATTTATGAAATTTGAAGATGCATATGAATAATAATAAAAAAAAAAACAAATGTAACTTTTATACCAAAATATAACAAATTAAATATTTAAAATATATACATGTAAATTTAGTAATTAATAAAGCAGGAGAGACATTTCAGTGTGTTCACTCTAGTTTTATATATACATTTTTACAGTAAACTACAGAGGTTCCTTAGGATATGGTGACAATAGTTTAAGATCATTGCCAGGGAATATTGGTGACCAGGATGTTAAAGATTGTCAGGTAAAAGGTTACTTTTTGTTTTACTCTTGCTTGAAACAATTTAGCTGTCAATATTGCAAAGTAAAATTCATTTATACTACATATATAAAACCATTTGAATTTTTAGATAAACTCAAGTATATAATTCGAAAAAAACATTGATTGATTGTTGCTGATAAACATCCAGTGTCAAATATTTCATGTATATTCAGAACGACAAAAAAAATGGCTTGTTTGATGAAGAAATTCTGCCTACATACCCATTTGAGTGTTATTGCAATGCTTCCTTCACCAGTAGAGAGAGGGTCTTAAATAATAATTCAGGATATTTTTTGTGCATAGAAATTGCCCTTTTTGGGAATCTGTTTGGATGACAAGGAATATTATGAATCTTTTATATTGATAGGCAGCTGCAGAAGATGTTGTAAAATCTGGTAAAGTAAATGGTGACAAGGTTGTAGTGTTTGGTGGCTCTCATGGAGGATTTCTTACAGCACATTTGATTGGTCAATATCCAGTAAGTTTTGACTATTGTCAGGATCAAAATAGCATGCTGGTATAATAATAAAATAATTCAATAAATCGTTGTCAAAGCCTATCCAAGCACCCCAACTCCATAGATCATAAGGTGTTTCAAACATCTATTTAGACAAATTAGAATTAACTAATTGACCATGGCCATGTCCATCGTCAGGAGCCCAAGCCATTGCATAGTGACACTTATTATAAAAATTATACTGTAATTTTTATTAAGGGCTCGACACCTCATGATCTGTCTGACTTATATTTTTATTTATTGAAATATCCAGTAAGTTTTGAATTTTGTCAGGATCAAATAGCATGCTGGTATAATAATAAAATGTATATTTTTTTCCATGCTACAAAAAAATATTAGATGGAAAATGAAGGATTGTTTAACAATACAGAAATATAAAAAAACAGCTTCTGGCAATTTCTTGTTTAGATTTACTGTATATCTTACCATTTCTAACAATACAGAATTAAAAAGTGCAAACACTAAAAAACTTTTAAAATCTGACATTTTTCTAGCTTAATTTTAAATTTTATGAAATTGTATCAATATAGCAATGTCATGGTCTGAATTACCCTGTGGATATATAGTGACCATTTGATCACAGTGACCTTTCAAACATTTTGTCTTAGGAATGATACTAATTTTATCTTTTGATAATTAAAAGAATTGTATTGTATTTTACAGGAATTTTACAAAGCAGCCTGCTGTCGAAATCCAGTGATTAATTTGCCAAGTAAGTCAATGTTGGATGAAGTCACATCTACTTCATTCAAACTTCCTTATAATAGAGACAGTTCCCATGAACGAACAATGGATGCACAGATACACAAACTGAAAAAGCATACCCTTATTTTTCAGTGAAAGAAAACATAGCTTCATGTTTGATATGGATGGATACTCTTGAGAGCCTCTTGTTTATTTTAGTTTTTTGTGTATAATTCGGATTTTAGTATGACGTCCATTATCACTGAACTAGTATACATATCTTTTAAGGGGCCAGCTGAAGGACACCTCGGAGTGTGGGAGTTTTTCGCTACATTGAAGACCCATTGGTGGCCTTCGGCTGTTGTCTGCTTTATGGTCGGGTTCAGGGTTTCCGCTGGCAGTCGCCATTTTCGCAATTTGCGAAAAAATAATAATTGTGGCGATAAAAATTCATCATTTGTGAAAGAATTTGGCGAAAGTAATATATATAACGATTTATTTTCCTCCATCTTGTTTATTTACTTTTTCGAGTTTCTCAGACTTTACCCGATCAGACAATACTCGGAATTCACCTTGACCTCATTAGATTTGGTCAGAAAATCAATAATCAGCTGATTGCATTTTATAGCTATCGACAACCAAGTACTAATTAATAAAGGTGTTGATTGAATTGTTTGACAAAATGATATGGTTAAATGGCTTCCGCTAAATGTCAACTACGGAATTTATTTACCACTTGCGCACGTGTTTGAAGCAAACTTTTGACGTCTCCTCTCCTTTTAAAGATAGTTTAGAAAAGAAAGCTGGTGTTGTGACAAAAAATGTTCAAAAGCAAGAAAAGTCTCTGATTTAAAACTTTAATTATCCTTTGACTTTAATATAGGTAATTGATTAGGGAGACTACTTTATAGTCGTTTGAGTGACACACGTGTTTCAAACATAGTTTTACGTCTCAAATGTTTCATTTACGATGGTCAAGAAAAGAAAACTGTCGTTATGAAGAAATCTATCCAAAAGATTTTGTTGTAAAAACCACTTCTTAGTACAAAAGGGCACATCAGTATTTTTCTTTTAAAGAAACTTTCCCTACGAACTATACTGGTATTAAATAATCAAAACATATCCACTAATTTTGTTACATTCCAGGACTTATATCTTCTTTATTATTAAAAGTATAGTGGCCCCTAGTTTAAATAATTATGACCTCTGGAAAGGCTATTTTATTTTTTTTTCTGGGATGCCTTCCTTGCCAGACGTCATAAATATTTGGACTAAGTGGCCCCCTCATTTAGAAAAGTTGTTTAAAATACAATGAATATTTTTCCCTTTTAAGTTAAAAAAATGGGTTGTTTTAAAGTAAATGTTTAGTGTTTATTCATTAAAATGTAGACTCTAAAATAAGTTTGAGAGAATAATCATAGACACAATGGGGCAAAATCATCTTATTTAAAGGGGGTTGGGGGGGGGGGGGGGTAGAAAAAAAGGTAAATTTTAAACAAAAAATATAGTTATGTTACTTGGCGAAAAAAATATTAAAGTGGCGAAAAATATATTGTTTTGGCGAAAGAGGTGACGAAAAAAATAATTGACCCAGGGGAAACCCTGGTCGGGTTGTTGTCGCTTTGACACATTCCCCAATTTCCTTTCTCAACTTTATTGATCTTTCTTTTAGCTATGGTAGGATCGACGGATATCCCAGATTGGTAAGTTTGTATGCAGTCATTTAAAAGGGGAAAAAAATCAAGAATCATTGAAATTTGATTTCTAAATAACTGATCACATCTATTTGATTTTAAAGTTTTAAAGTTTCCATATATTTGTTGTTCTTTAAGCAGCATTTGACCAAATAAAGATAGGGATCAAAATAGCACTGATATGAAAGTGGGAACTATAAAATAGAAAATCTATGATATGTTGTTTTATTATTTGGCTTCTATCAACATTAATTTCATAATGTAAGTATAGTTCATTCAGCTTCACTAATGTAGAAACACATTTAGAACATGCTTATTAAAATTATTAAACAGTATAGTTAAAGAAAATTCTTTTTCTTTTTTAGGTCATTCTTTGAAAGTGGACATCCGTTTGACCACAAGGCAGCATTGAATGAGACTATATTAACAGATATGTGGAGGAAGTCCCCTATTAGATATATTGATCAGGTATACTGTGGTTTAAGACTCTGCAGAAATTTCTTCTGTAGTGTTCAGATATTTTATTTGCACCGATAAAATCAAACAGGACTAAAGAATTTGTTCCTTATTCTCAGAAACATATTGATTTACAAGGATGTTATTTAGTCTATATGTACTTATTCAAGATACTGGCTAGAAGACTTATGGTAAAGGTTACATAATCATTATGTCATGGTAGAATGACTTTGATCAAGTTTTCTGACCAAAAAAACCTGATCAAATTAAAGGATTGAAGTATAAGTGTAGGAATATGAAATAAGTGTTGGGATATTTTTAGGGTAATACCGTATAATGGTGTTTTTTTGCAAGTGTAAAATTTTGTGTTTCAGGGGGGAAAAGAAATTAAAAGATATTTCATCAATTGCTATCTCATTCATTTAATGACATTTATAAATATTTTTTCATAAAATAATAAGGAAAGATATAAATATTGTTTAAAGCTTTGTGTGTTTCTAACAATCTATGATAAATTTCAGGTGGAGGCTCCTTGTCTAGTTATGTTAGGTGCTGATGATTTAAGGGTACCAGTCAAACAGGGCAGAGAATTCTATAGAGGATTGAAAGCAAGGAATAAAGTAACAAGGTGAGAAAAAAAAAAGGATTTAGCTCAACAAATATTCAAATCCTTTTAGATGGAGGCTCCAGTTTGTGGTGTCACTTTCACTGTTCAGGAGTTATGTCCCTTTATAAATGAACCACATTGATGAATTTGATGTTTCAGCACTTTCTGTGCCACTACAAAATGTTCCTGAAACTGATCCACAAGATGTATTACATTGTACTACCAAACTAAAATCCAGTTCAAATTTGGAAGGCATCAATTTTACAATTTATGAGTTATGCCCTTTAATAAATTGAAAGATTAAATTTCCAAACTCTAGCAATACTTTGCCACTAATGTTCTGAAAATTTTACTCAGTGCTTATTATGTCCCTTTATGAATAATTAAATTTTGGATGTAACGTGTCTTCTGATTGGCTGACATTGTTTGGTTTATCAGCCCATAGACATAATTTAGTCATGTGAATGTGACGTCATCAAAATTTTTTCATGATTTACTCCAGTTTAAAATGGAATTTAGAATTAAATTATAAGAAATAACTGTAATATTTTTTCTGTCTATTTTAAATAACATAAAAAATGTGGTGCACATTTTAAAGTAACCCGCTACGTAAGTTATTAAGTGTGCACCTTATTTTTGATGTTATTTTTTCATAGACAAAAAAAATATTACAGTCATTCCTTAAATAGAAAAATTGCAACTTGTATTTCATATTTTATTGTATGCTCTTGTGGACTAATTGTGTCTGTTTTTACCTGATATAATATGCTCTAGGTTTTCATGATTGAATAGATTCCAAAACATATTAACACTAAAATCTACAATATGTATATGTTTCCTTTCTGATCAATGACAGTGTAATCATGACAGCAGACCTCATGTATTGATTGTATCGAAAATATTATGTTACACTTTTGTGATGAAGAGGGTTTCTCAGTCACTATGAGCAAAAGGTCAGTTTGCTATATTTCTACTTTATTTTCATTATGTAAAGATATGTATACTCATGGTGTATACCAGATCTAATTTTCATGTTTCAGTGATCACACTGTTTTGTGGATTAACCTGTAATAATTCAGTGGTCATATTTCACTGTTCTATAGTTACTACATTAACATCTGCAGGCCTAGTCAATGACAAATTATCAGCTTATCGTTTCTGAATTAACTCTGGATTTACCTATCTTGAGAACGTTAAGCTATCAGCTGATTGGCTCTCCTGGATTTGTTACTTTCTTGCTTCAGTCCCATATTTTATTTTATGGAATAGCCCTAATAATAGAATAAAGTTTCAAAGCATTGGCTGCTTTCACCTTTAATAATTTTAAATTGATTTTAATGTACTTTTCAGATTGATTTCATATGAAGGAAACAGTCATCCCATCATAAAGACAGATAGTCAAGCTGATGCCTTCATTAACATGGTAGAATGGTTCAAGAAATATCTGCAATAAAGTCAACAGTGTTGTGTAGGACTTGATACCAGACTATAGCATTTACCTTACATTGTAATGGTGCTTGTAGTCCTAGTTTTTAAGCAAGAGAAGTTATCAAATTTGTTATCATACCAAATATATGTATTTCAACTTGAAATAATTATTCAGATGTGATGTTTTAATCAGATGACAAATTTAAATGTACACATTTATCGAGACAATCTGATTGAAAAGTGATAATAATTTACTGCAATAAGTTCAGTATCAGTTGATATTATGTGAATTATAGATGGTGATTGATATTATATAAATCATATTGATAATTGATGTAACGTAAATGATGTTTGTTAATTGATGAAGGAATACTTTAAAAGCTGGAATTAAAAATAAAATGATTTATTTATTAAGTATTAGTATGTTCTCCATTTATTTGTGTGGTTTGTTATATCTTCTAGGAGAAAAAAAAAAGATGTTTAAATGAGGTCATTTAGCTGTCACCCAAGGTCTATTTGTTTTGTCCATATAACTTTACTGTAACTTTAAAATAAGAAGATGTGGTATGATTGCCAATGTGACCACTCTCCACCAGAGACCTAATGAAGTAGAAGTTAACAACTGTAGGTCACAGGAAAAACCACACTGCATAGTAAGCTAAAAAGGACCAGTAATGACAAATGTAAAACAATTCAGGCAAGAAAACTGATGGGCTGATTTGTGTGCAAAACAATAAATAAAAAAAACAACATCATATACAGCAACAAGCAACAGCAACTAAATTACAGACTCCTGAGAAGGGACAGCCACTTAATACAGAAGAATTCAATATCTGATGAAATCAAACAAAATTTTATTTTGGACTGTTTGGAACAAAAGCTCTGCTAACAAGCGCTGATTGGTTAATTCAAACTTCATAAGCAATCTCATTGGTTAATTAGTATGATCTCGCAAAACAATTAGTAAACGAGAAGCACATGCAGAAGTGACTGGGAAACCCCCTTGCTGATTGGATAATAATCTTACAGGTCAAGGCCCCTGCATAACATGTGTACAGCATTCCAAAACGTATTGTATCTTAATAATCTATTTCTATAAAATAGTTCCCTTAATCAGTGTCTACAAGTCCAGCAATATTATTTTCTTATCTTTTGGCATTGCACGAGGTCAGACAATTCTCAGGCTGTTTATGATGTCTTTATGTCAAATCCCTTGGATGTGCACTGATTGATACTAAAGTCTAGAAGAACATGATTTATGAAGAGCTATTATTGGCCTTGAATTCGCTTTCAGTAACTACAAGTATTCTTAATAGTTTCTGTTTATGATGTCTTTATGTCAAATCCCTTGGATGTGCACTGATTGATACTCAAGTCTAGAAGAACATGATTTATGAAGAGCTATTATTGGCCTTAAATTCGCTTTCAGTAACTACAAGTATTCTTAATAGTTTCTTTTGTCATAGTACTCCTAGACTGGTGAGTTTTGGTGGGTTTTTTTTTTTTTTGGTCTTAGTACTCTTAGATCAGTTCTTTGTGTCGATTGTCTTGATGTTAATTCAACTGATTTTTTGTTTGTACTTCATATAGCAATCATGCCTGGTGTGTCCAGCCATTTGCACTCGATATTTATATTTTGTTCTTATGTTGTGCTGTTACACCACTGCCCAGGATGAAGGAGGGTTGAGGCCTCAAGAACATGTTTCATCACAAATGAAAAAAAAAATTAAAAAAAACGTTTACATTTAGTTGATGGAAAACTCTTACCAAAGGAATTCTGAGATATAAGAAGTTGTTTGTTGTAAATAGACTGAATCTCCCCTTATCTATTGTTCCTTATATGTCAATCCTTAATTGCATTGCTTGAGGAAGTATTCTAACTAAGATTGCAATCAAGTCAACCAAAGTTTTGGCAACATGGATCTTTATTATATATATCTATAGCTCTAAATGGGCATTCACTCATGGTTTTAAGAACACAGTGACTTTCTAGATCCTGAGCAATGCTTGGCACAACTACTTTCAATTGAAGAGAGCCCTTTTGTTGTTTTTATTTTGTTTCATTTTATTTCTACTAAATATATTGCCCACACTGAAAATGGCCATTTAGTGAATGGCTTTGAAGGGCCCATGTATTTTGGTTCATCAAATTCATCAAGTTCACATAACTTGATATGGGACTTCTGTTACTTTGAAATGAACAATAGTGAACAAACTAATTTTAGATAAATATGTATTTTAATTATTAATAAATAATAACAAATAAGACACAATTGTCTGTACCAGCAGACAATAATACATTCAGTAAATTGCAACTAAAAAAACATTGAGGTTTTCTTGTAAGATTAAAATATCAATGTATGCAATAGTATTACAAAATTATATTTGATCTCATTTAAATCAAATAAATCAGTAAAAAATAAGTTTTCAGAGTCAATTCAATGTTTTAATAAAATGCTGATGTTGTTATTAAAATAGTTATTATTTTGCAGTGAATATTGTACAAGATTTAAACAGAATTAAAATCTACATAAAAATTTTGTTGTCTTTCTTTGGCTATACTGTTAAAAAATTTAGTCAACACTAAGCTTGGGTGCTGACACTAATCAATGTAAGAATTTACTATTGAAAATTTAAAAAAGGTCTCTAGTGAACCGTTAAGCAGACATCTTATAATGAAAATATTATCATTAACTTTGGTAATAATGTTTTATCCCACAAAAATATAACACATGTATATAAAATAATCTCATATTTGGTATATCTGATATGTATTCATTTGGTCAAATACCTCGAATAAATTGTACAAAATATGATAATCTATTTGAAACTATTTAAAAATATTTCAATTAAAAACCTCATTTTAAGAAAGGGAGAGGGGGATAGAAAAAAGAACAATTTCTTTGGGTTTAAAGATTAGATCATGTTGGTTTTCATATAATAGTAATAATTAACTTTACAGAACAATCATGGTTAAATGGCCAGCATTTGCATATTTTGTGTTACTGATCATAATGAAAGACTGACATTATGAAAATGAAATCAGGAATGTTCATGAATCTTGTGGAGGTAAAAGTTGTTAAGGAGTGTTGCTTAATAAAACAAACAAATATAAAAATATATGAAAAAAAGTATTCCTCAACTAAAATTATGAATCCCAAAGGATTTTTTTTTTAATAAGATGTTTACAAGAAAATATGTTTTACAAATTATGATTTTTGATTGAACTCCTTCCAAAAGAAAAGACCATATGACATGCTGCAAACGCTGAAATAAATATTGAAATTTAAAATAATGTCAATGACAAATATATTCTAAAATACGATATGACCATAACAATAGGCAAGAATGTTTTATGACACAATGAGTGTTGATTTTTGACTTCTATTACTGAAGTTATTATTTCTTGTGCTCATATAGTGATATGTTCCTCTATTAAATTTAAGAACTGCTCCTTCAAATGAGGCGGGTGCATTGTTTAGTAATGGGTTCATTGCAGCCTTAGTTTTAGCCTCATTGACTGATTTATAATATCCTGATGATGACATGATAACAGCCAGGTCCTTAGGAGATACAGCTGTAGAACCAGAATAGATCCATTTGACGTCTGCAGCAGACCACATGGTCGTACTCTCATATGGTAATGGGAAATTGTCATTCAAATCCTTAATTTCCACAATATTACTCCTGTCAGATCCTGAAAATGATAAATTAATGGGTTATTGAGTGTAATTGCTTTTATAAGAATAAAAAATACATTATCATTTAAAGTCATTCCAAATTTTAGAAAAATTTTTGATTACTGATTTGTTCCCCTCATGTTAGTTAGAAGTTTCACTTCTCATCCTGAAATAAAACATGGTTGAAAAGTGATACAAATAGCTAACAGTGTCAGGTCAGATGAGCTGATAAGGTAATGTTTTACCCAATTTTGCAGACATACAAGCTCAATAGTAACTGAAATACGATAACAAATTAAGTGTAACTAGAAAGGGATTTATAACAACATCAATTCTCACCTAACAAGAGCTGTCACAACGACAGCAAACCGGATTTATTAATATTTATTTGTGTCCTGGCAATATCACAAGAACCATTACTGATGAATGGTGAAAGTGAAAATCGTCAATATCAAATTTGACCTCCATTTTGTCATCAGTATCAACATCTTAAAATTTGAAAAGCTTATAATATTAGATTGAATGGTTCATGAGTAAATGCAACAACGTGAATGGAAACGCCATTTCACAATCTTTCAAGAACCATAACTCCTGAACGGTAAAAGTCGACATTATTGAACTTGACCTCTAATTTGCCATCAGTAACAACATATAAAAATTTCAAAAGCTTTGGTTGAATGGTTCATGAGAAAATGCACGGACACGACTGGAAACACCATTTTTCAATCTTTCAAGAACCATAACTCCTGAACGGTAAAAGTCAAAATCGTCATTATTGAACTTGACCTCTATTTTGTCATCAGAGACAACATATTAAAATTTGGGAAGCTTTGGTAAAACAGTTCATGCGTAAATGCACGGACACGACTGGAAACACCATTTTTCAATCTTTCAAGAACCATAACTCCTGAACGGTAAAAGTCAAAATCGCCATTATTGAACTTGACCTCCATTTTGTCATCAGTAACAACATATTAAAATTTGGGAGCTTAGGTAGAACAGTTCATGCGTAAATGCACGGACACGACTGGAAACTCCATTTTTCAATCTTTCAAGAACCATAACTCCTGAACGGTAAAAGTCAAAATCGCCATTATTGAACTTGACCTTCATTTAGTTGTCAGTAACAACATATTAAAATTTTAAAAGCTTTGGTTGAACGGTTCATGAGTTAATGCACGGACAACATTTGATTGCCGCCCGCCCGCCCACCGGCCCGACCACCGGCCCGACCGCCCGCCCGCCGTACATCCCCAAATCAATAACCGACATTTTTTTCACAAAAATCCGGTTAAAAATGACAGAATTAGAAAAACACAGTGTCTAACAAAAAGTACAGAATACAAAAATAAAAATGAGAATCGAAATGGAGAATGTGTCAAAGAGACAACTCAGATCAAAAAGAAGAAAACAGTAGAAATCCACCAATGGGTCTTCAACACAGTGAGAAAATCCTGCACCCAGAGGCACACTTGATTTAATAGTACGCATTCAGGTTTTATCTCATGCAAACTTATTGTATTACCTTGATTGGTTTCATTTTTTCCCCCTTTGCATGAAACTTTGGTTATATAGAAATTTGATCACTACTCATCCATTTTGAGATAACTAGTTTTAGTCATAACACTTACCATCTTTGCCTTGACCTTCATCTCCAGCCTGTCCATCACCAGCTGGATTGTTGTTATTATGTGTATTAGAGCCTGAAAATACATTAATAAAATATGATTCGAATATAAGGAATAATTCACTTGCAAACTGTAGTGTCATATTCTGGTTAGTAATTTTGGGTTCCTGTTTAGATGACTTACTATTAATTATATATATATATATTCAATACTCCTATATGAAAAAAGTTCACCACATTTGGCACTTATGGGTTTGTCCTTTGCAAGAAAAAAATTAACCTGTACATTTATCAGACTTCATATTTAACCTTTTACAGCAGCTGTTACTGTATGAGCTTATAACTTTGATCATTAAAAATTTATTTCTCAGAACAAAAAACTAAATAGAAATACCCTAAATAAGTTTGGATAAATAAAACTGCCATAGATTTATAAGATGGCTGATAACAGGAAAAGTGTTATTGTCATGAAGCTAAAGCTCATAATTACGTTCATAGTATGAAGAAATCTCACATGTAACCACATTTACATGTTTTTTGTTTGGTTAACGTGTGGTTTCATAGGTCCCGTGACTTGTATCCCTTAACAGAAGTAAGGATGATCTCCCTTTTGTAAGGTAAAAAAAGTTGACACATTTGCCTTTTACTAGTTTTGCTTATTTACCAAAAAGCTGCTTTTTCAAAGAGAAGTAGAAATTAATTTTTGTGCCTTTTTCAAGTTTAAGTAGAGCTAGGAAATATTCCTGTAAATTCAGAAATGATTGTGTGCTTTATTTATTGCTACTATTGAACTGACACAAAAAAAAAAGTAAAATCACAAAAGTACAGAAATCCAAGGAAAATTCAAAACGGAAAGTCCCTTATCAAATGGCAAAATCAAAAGCTCAAACACATCAAATGAATGGATAACAACTGTCATATTCCTTACTTGGTACAGGCATTTCCTTATGTCTTTCACTATAATAAATCATGACAGAAATGTTTGAATATAGAGTATATATTAACTAGCTCCACTTTTGACTGACAAGTATGCATTCCTGTATAATACTTTGAGAAGATTAGAATCATTGGGTATAACATTGATTTTTAAATCATTTACATACAATATATAGAGACTGAAAAGATTACCTGTCCATTGTATATGAACGAGATCTGAAGGTTTCATATTTAACGTGTTTGGATGGAAGTCGTACTCTACAGCAGGGTAAGTCTGTACTATGTTACCACGTTTTCCTCGTACGTTCAAATTAAATATTCTATCTGTCTGAGATATAGCACCAGCTCTCGGAGACATGAGAAATACATGACTTCTGTCTTGAAATTGTCTGCCAGTCTGGTCAGTGTTGATGTTCATACGTAATGCAGTTCTACCTCCCACATCGATATAAGGATCCTGCTCTATAATGGATTGTACGAATGGATTTCTGTAAAAAGATATTTGTTCCATTTTTAAATAACATTGGTTGCTTGTTAGTTTATTATAATTTGTGTTGTAGCATTTTGATAATATCAAAGTGTTAAAGGTTTTATACAGTATCTAAGTTAAAAATAGAACCGAACCTATGTTGCCTCTATTCACTTCAGTATATACAACCTTGAAAAATACACAATGTGTTTTTTTTAGGTTGTTTTAAATCTACTTTTAGACTGAAATCACTAAGAACAACCTTATTTAAATGAAAATTATTAAATTCATTCCTGATACTTCTGCAGGACATCAATGTCCTTTCTTATGTGTGTTAAAATATTTACAGGTTTATCATAAAATATGGGATCTGTTATATAGATATATCATCAAATATGAAAAAATATTGTTTTGATAGAAATATTGAAAAAGAGAAAAAAAATATTATAGATATCATCAAATATTAACATCATTTATAAACATATTATAAATATGGCAAAAAATGTACAGACATATCATCAAAAAGTCAAAATATGTTTAGTCATACCATCAGAATGTAGAATTTCACTTTAATCACCATAATGTCATAAAAAGTCACATCAATTGGCTGCAAGGAAGAATGGTTTAGGAGTGTTTTATTATTAACTGGAAGTAACTAAATGTTATAATGATGGAAGATGAGAGAGAAAATCCAGATATAATGCTTCTAGCTTTATTATTATGGTTATTCAATATACTCTGATTATCTCCCTTTGTTATTCATAAATTGATGCCCAGTAAAGTAAATAAGTTTTCATTTAGAATATAAAAAAAACTTACAATTGTTGATTTGAAGAAGAATCTGTGAAATATGGATCATAATCATCTGTTGATATGTTGTATCTAAAAAAGAGAACAAAGAATTTGTAAACAATTTTTTTGTTATTCATTTACAAATGAAAGTGGTGTTATATATTTTAAATTCAAAGAGAAATCAACACAGACAAAAGTTTACAGTAAATGAATTTCACCTTAATAGCTGAATGTAAAGTTAAATGACAAGGCCAGAGTCTTCTCATTCTTCTTGATTACTTGGTGAAGATGGGAGCACAGTTAGTTCCCATAAGAATGTCAATTGTCTGTTTATAAATATCTCCACCACACATATGTTGTCAATAATAAAATTAAAGCAACTTCATGACGTTATAATCAGAGTAGCTTTAGTTCACAGATCAAGATTTGTTCTTTCCAGACACAATTTATTTGTAGAACAAAATTTATCAATGCAATATCATTTATGTTATAAATGTCATTATACCAAAAAAAAACTCAGTTGATATCTAAGACAGCAATGGTTACAAAACTGACGGAGACCACCTCAATCTAGATATTTTTTTACAAACAACTAAGATAAGTACCAATGATTATTAATGAATCCTCAGTATCGGAATAGTGGTAAAGATTGTATTACAACTGCAGTCCAAAATCGTAAAATTGTAACAAAATACAATGTAATTCTCGGTTTAAAAAGTTTGACTGCCAGTATTAAAATTATCAATATTCATGAAATATAGTTTTAAAAATAAATTTATGATGCACTAAAAATCATTGTGTTTTACCTCATTCTAAAAACACATCTTTTTGCTTTTGCTGAAGGAAAATAAGGCAGCGTCCACATATAACTATTAGCTCTACCATTTGCTCCATTACCCAGATGGTTAGACCTGAAATAGATATAAATGCATGTGAAATCATGTTCTTGTTCTTCTACATATAAACAGGTAATGCTTTGAAATGTAAAACCTTATGACACCATGGTTCCTTTAAAGTATCATGAATAACATTAAAAAAAAACATATACTGGTACCTAGAATACTAGGACTCTAATTTCAACAATCTATTTACATAAAATACTAATGTTTTTTAGTCTGTTAAGTCTACATCTAAATAAACTAAATACCTAGAATATTGTGCTTCTTTACAATCTGGTTGGTCTAGTTGAACCAAACATTCTTTCTTAGTGACAACAGTAGCATCATATGGTACAGCCCATCTATAGGTCAGTCCACCTTTACTCTGTGCATTACAAGCGGCCTCAGTAGTATATGCTGAAATTTTAAGATGGATTTTGCAACAATTTACTAGCATAAGCTTTTACTTGTGTGATTATGTTTGACCTTACATCAATATTATCTATGGATATAGTGTGATGTCCATTTTTACTGAACTAGTACATATTTTAGTTAAGGACCAGCTGATGTCTGCCTCCTGGTGCAGGATTTTCTCCCTGTGTTGAAGACCCATTAGTGGCCTTCAACTGTTTTCTGTCTTGTTGTTGTCTCTTGACACATTCCCCATTTCCAATCTCAATTTTATATATTCTTAGCATTAAAAAAAAAACATATATTTTGTTTGTTCATACCTTAGTTTTGTTTTTAAGACTTTTAATAGTGGATTTTTTTCAAAACAAAATCATGATAATAAGTCATTTCTTAATGGAACATTTTTTTAAAATTTTGTGCTTAAAAAAAATTCTCCATTCAACTAAGAAATTTTAAAATGCATAAAACACCATATAAACTTTTAAAACACTTTTAAAGAACAACTTTTTCAACAGTTATTTATGATTATGTGAAAAATATTGGTTCTGATTATGAATGCGTTCCTCACCAGGTGCCTTCTCTAGAAAGTTGCTGAATAGTATCCATTGTCCACCATTTTGTGTACATTGGGCTTGATTATTCCATTTTGAATAAGGACGTCTGGCGCCTCCTGGTGTGTAAGTTTCTACACACTCATGGTACATTTGTGTATTAAAACTTTTTGACTTGTAATAACTGAAATTAATTTATAACAATTACATATTGTAAACATAGACTGTAATTTTCAAGAAGCTTTAATCTATTTTTGCAGTTTATACGATTCTGTCAATAGAGTGACAAATGGTTCCAAATATTTGATAATAGAATAAAGAACAAGAATAAGAATGAATCGATGCAAGGGTGTCTGAATCTATCCCCCTTACCCTTATTGTGCATATTAAAATGGTTGCAAAAATAAAATAGGATGATAATAAGGCATTCAATCAGAAGCAAATAAAATCACTGTGTAGAAGAATATGCATTTTGATGTAAAAATATAAAAAATAATCAATAATGTGTTATGTTCAACAATTCAAACAAATTAGGGTACAACATATTGACAAATTTACCTAAATCTGACAATTATTGATTGATTGTTGGTCTCTTTATGCCACATTGGCACAAAAAGGCTATATTGCGGCAAGAGCTAATTCAAATATTTTACACTTTAAAGCATATTTTAAAATCAAACAAAAGGTCCTTTAATAAACTAAAATTCTAGACTGAAGCAAATTAAAAATCTGACAATTAAAGTCCTGTAACACTGGAAAGACAACTTAAAAGTTAAAATCATAAGAGAGCTTTCTTTTAACCTATCAGAACAAAAATGTAAAGTTATCTCTGTATGTTGTACTAAAATTAAATGAGAGTTGAATAAAGCAAATTTGACAAAGCATTGATAAGATGGATTGAGGATGGATACCATATTAGACCTTATATTCATTTTTCTTAATTTATAAGTTGATTACTCTTAATATAAGTTATATGGTTCGCTACTGACCCCCTACGGATCCATAGAGGGTTAATAAATTCCATAGGTGGTGAGGCCGGATTCCGAATCCCCTATAGATTTAATTCACCTCTATGGATCCGTAGGGGGTTAGTAGTTAACCGTATAACGAATTTATCGCACACTGGACTTTTTCTGCTGCGTTTTGTTGAAAAATAAACGATGAAACACAACAACATTAATAGACTATGTCACCATTAACACGTCATGAACCCCCTATGTAATTTACTAACCCCCTATGGTCTCATTGGGGTTCGCCATGTGACGGTGTTAAACCAATCACAACTTGATAATTTACCCGTGGTGCGATAAAGCAACTTAGGTCACAACAGATTTAATGTGCTTGGAATGGACATCAAATTTTTTATTACATAGATGGTTAAAGCTCATATGATGTCTGAATTGTTCATATGAGCATAATGAACAAATTTTGCACACACATATGAAAAAACCAAACTGCACAAATGAGCATTTTAATTTGCATATAATTCTCATGTGCAACTCATGCGCTTTAGTTAGTTATTTCTGTATGGGCTAGTAATGAATGCATTGAAATTGGCTGTATCTTAATATATTCCTGTTAAACAATCAAAGAAATAAACTTTGATCAGAATATGTTTAATCTACTGAAATTGAATAACTTTGATAAAAATTTAGGTTGATGTAAACAGAAGTACTGAATAACATCAATATTTGTTTTTGGTATTTGTTCAAGAGATTATATACTGTTATTTGAACTGTAACACTTCCTATTACAAACAAGTTGAACTTTGTGTATCCTGTATTGATATCCCTGTAATTATCACTTAATCTTCTCATAGGATCTACCACCTACTTAAAATGTGATTTTATCTGTACAACTGATTATGATACTGTTTCATAATTAAAATAAATTTGTCGGCCTCAGTGAATATCATTTTTTCAAAAGTCAATAAAACCGCATATTTACCTCATCAAAAGACAGTAATTGTTTTATTCCATAGTCCGAGAGAAGAAAATGTATCTAATGACAAACATATACCAATTTTTTTTTTTACATGAAACATTTTACAATAACGTTGCATGTAAAAGCGTGTGACGTTTAGCGCGGTGAATAACACTTTCTCAGGTGAATATGCCTTTTTATTCAAAATCCAATTCATATAGAGAAACCTACTAAAATAATACCAATATGGAATAACATTAGATATGTAAGAAACTCATTTCAATCAAATTCAAAATTATGTTTTGTATTATAAATAACAATAGATATTTTTTTAATAGGTACATGTAATGCATCATACAGAACCTTCACAAAATAGAGATCTGCAGTATTTAACAAATTCGTTAACAAATAATTGTTTAATTAATACATATTGCTGTAGAACTTAAAGAGTCTAGAAACTGTGGCAGGATATTCAATCAGTTGACAGTCGCCGATTACTGGAAGAAGAAGAACTTGTGAATAAATCTTAGTTAGGGAGAACATCAAAGATCTGACAACAATGCCAAGTTTTAAAAAAACTAATAAACAGCTGCGCCATGAGCGCATGATACGCCCGACGTCTTGTGTGGAAGTTTTATGCAATAATCATAAATAGTTTCTGAGAAAGTTTTAAGCAATAACAATATATTGTTTTTGAGACACAGCAGGACATGTGAAACCCACAACCCTGTTTTTTTTTTTTACAAAAAACTAAATATCCCTTAAATAAAATTTTGAATCAAAACCAAAAAGTATACAGATCTTTAGATTAATATAACAAAGAAGTGTATAAAGTTTTAAGCAATAATCATAAATCGTTTTTGAGATACGGCACGACATGTAAACCCCCCCCCCCTTTTTTTAAAAAATACTCAATAACTCAAAAATGAAATTTTGAATCATCACCAAAAAGTATACAGATCTTTAGATTAATATAACTAAGAAGTGTGTAAAGTTTTAAGCAATAATCATAAATCGTTTTTGAGATATGGCGCGACATGTAAAAAACCCTCCCCCTTTTTTACAAAATACTCAATAACTCAAAAATGAAATTTTGAATCATCACCAAAAAGTATACAGATATTAAGATTAATATAACTAGGAAGTGTGTAAAGTTTTAAGCAATAATCAAGAATCGTTTTTGAGATACGGTGCGACATGTGAAAAAAAACACACCCCTGTTTTAGTTACAAAGTGCCGTAACTCAAAAAGTTTAAATCTTATTTTCACCAAAAAGTATACAGATCATTTGACCATCATAAAAAACAACTATATTAAGTTTCATGAAATTTAGATAAGTCGTTCTCAAGTTACGGTGCGACATGTTTACGCCGGACAGACAGACGGACAGACGGACAGACGGACAGACGGACGGACGGACACAGGACATTTGTATACCATAATACGTCCCGTCAAAATTTTGACGGGCGTATAAAAATTCAAAACAACAAATATGATACCTACTAGATTAAAATAAATCTTCAAACTTTTCAAAAGAGAGAGACACAAGCCTGATATTATCAAAGGTAGAAACAGAAACAAGAAAGATAACTCTCTATATATATACACACCTGCACATGGAAGCATTTTCTGCAAGTACTGCAATATCTTTCCATGGAGTAGGGTGCCAGTAGGGGAAATAATCTCTTTCTTCTGGACATTCATACCCATAACGATTACCATTTGGATTCTCACGTGTGTAAATGGCACTGCTAGTGCCCAAGCCATTGTTGGTTTTTAATTTTTGATCAGCAGTAAAGAGCCCTGAAAATATAAGAGTTATACTTTAAATAATTATGATACACTTCAAATGACGGTTCTGATGTCAAAAGTATCAACCATGTTACCCCCATGATGTCTTATCATTAAACAGACCTGCATGGATTTTCAGCATTAAAATTAAAAGAAAATAGTTATTTATGGATATAAATATATAACAGCTAGCTAGATTCAAAACAGGTCCATATTCCTAAAACCAGACAAATTCTTAATACCAAAATAATATCAAAATGTTAACATTCCATTTCCAAAACCCATTAAACAAGATCCATTCTATTAAAACAAGTAGCCTTCCTTATTTTGGCTTAATATTGAGAAATTCTTCTTCTTCTATGTCAATATTTAGCATGTTTGCATGTATCATTCATTAATCCCTTTAAATTCAGGACCTTTGCAAACAAAGCAAATGTGAAAAAGTCTTTTAAATTTCTCAAACTATTTACATATTTTACGAGAGTTATCTTCCCTACCTCTATTACGTTCCCTGACAAAGCATTTGTCATACCATTCCCAAGGTTCCTGGAGAACTTCCTCTTGTTGGACAGCATTGTTTTTACGAGCTGTTGTTTGTGCCTGGGTTTCTGTCAAACTCTGTGGTCTTTTATATGCTTGTGTATCAGTTCTCTGCCCATTTCTAAGAGTATCAGCAGTACCTATAAAAGAAAATTGGAAACCTTGTAGGAGCAAAATTTCATAAAGTAAACTGAACATTGTATGAACATATTATGTTAGCAATTAAAATGTTGTGATTCTGCCAATAGTAATGGAATATATATATGGTTGTTCATATTGATTTTTCAAATCATTTGAAAAGTGTTGTATCATTCTAAAGGTTCATGTAAATTTCAATCGTAATTTATGAATATAAAAAAAGTCTGAAAAACTTGTAAAAAAATCATTTGGCACATTAAAAATTATCTTGAAAATACTGAGAGTAGCCTGATATGACAGCAGAGGTCAAACCCTAAACAGCTTGGACACAATATTCAAGCTTGATACTGTCTGAATTTAGATTGTTTTAATTTTTTTGACATAATATAGGTTTTCGGATACAAAATAAATGTTGTCAGAGATTTTGTAAAAAAAAATTGAAATGGGACATTCCAAAATCTAACAAAGCTAGATTAACTAATGGACATATTTTATTATCAAGTACCATAGTAGCACTTTCTTCTAAACTGCTAAAACAACTCATTGTTCATAAAAGTTAATCAGTGTTTTGATTTTGTAATTTTACAAACAGAAATATTTTTTACTTTAAATAAGAGTCATTTTCAAATTTAACCTGGTTAAAAAAATTAGCAGACAAAACTTGGAAATTTAGCTTGTCCAGGATAATTAGATATCAGAATATGTGGTATGAGTGCCAATGAGACAACTCTCCATCCAAGTCACAATTCATAAAAGTAAACCATTTTAGTTTGTACCTGTTGGCGTGTTCACATCATCCTGACACATGTACTGTAGGATCATATGACAATTTTGTTTCTGTGGACTGGTATCTTCATTGCCTCCACAGCCATGCTGATTGGTCCATTCAAGCTCAAGGAAACTCTTCCCTGCATCATTATTTAAACTTTTAAATGGACCACTTTGGAAATATTTCTGAAAAAATAGTGACACTGTGAACTTATGTGTCTTGATAATTACAACTGAGTGATGAAAATTCCTTGACTCTTATCAGGGGCGGATCCAGCCATTTTAAAAAGGGGGGTTCCCAACCCAGGATAAAGGGGGATTCCAACCATAAGTCCCAATTCAAATGCATTGACCCACCAAAAAAAAGGGGGGGTTCCAACCTCAGAACCCTCCCCTGGATCCACCACTGCTCTTTCATTTTGTTCAGTAATCAGTTCCTAACATGCAATATTGCATCAATCTTAAGCTTTACAAGTACAAAAGTTCAGACTGACAAGAATGTGTCCATAGTCATTTGATAGTACATGGATGTTCCACTCAGCCTTTCATTTTATATTTTCAGTGGACCTTTAAATTGGGGTCAAAACTCTAATTTGGCATTACAATTAGAAAGATCATATCATAGGGAACATGTGTATCAAGTTTCAAGTTGATTGGACTTTAACTTATTCAAAAATGACCTTGACCAAAAACTTTAACATGAAGCAAGACAGACAGACGAACAAATGACAGACAAAGAGACGTACAGACCAAAACACATTACGCCCCTAGGTGGGCCATAAAAATAGACATTGAAAGTAAAAATAACTATTAAAATTTCAGTTTTTGGAGTTTTAAACAATAAATAAAATATAATATTACTATTTCATACCACCTGCAGTTTTCTAATTTTAATGTTTTTATATCTTTCAGTTATAGTTCAAAATTATCCAAAAAAGATACACTTCAAATATAGGAATCTGACAGGTATAATTTGAATTGCTCTTTTTTCAACTTATTCATGTGATTTCTACATAGAATTATTCTACATTATCTAATAGAAAGATGGTATCAAACTTTAGATTTGTTACAATGATGCTGTTGCTGTCAAACTAAGGGTCCTATATAAACATTTGGTTTCATAATATTTTTCTTTGTAATGTAATTACCAATCATCATTAAATCAAAAGTAAAGTTTTATAAATTTCAATTCAGGAAATTTCATAAAAGTTGTATTCATTTTTGCGTTTAAGTTTGACCCATGGTATATTTTTTGTAAAGAACAAAATGTTAAATGATTTAGTAAGGTTCAAATCTATCATTTTGAACTATGATGTTCACAAATAGAGATACAAAAATATTCCTAGCAGCAATATATAAAAAAAAATGATTTCATTAAAAAGTTGTTAAGTTTGGTTTTAACTTCTATAATTTTATCACTTTGCTCTCTGATATGAAGTATCCAAATGTGGTAAACTTCCGATTGTTGTTAACACACTTACAAAAGTACTTAAAGTTACGTAAACCAGAGTTCATTTATTATCATTATCGTAACTAAATATGACATCATACCAATAAACTCATCATAGATACCAGCATATAAACCCATATTATTAAAGTGACCAGATATACAATCCTATGTTTGAATCATCTAACTCTTTTTAAAATCTTTCTTCCAAACAAGGAATATAAACTGTATTTAGTAATAGTATATTTCACATCTTATATAAATTAGGTAGATTTTTAACTAAAATTTAATAACTAGTGATTCAAACTGGTAACTCCCTAGTCACAATATTTTAATTAAGAAAAACATTTTTATATTTAGATATACTGTCTTAATTAAAACTGTGGAAAAAAATGCAATCTAAGTACATATGTAAGAATTTTGCCCCCAAAAAACATGACAAACTTGACTTTGATCTGTTAAGTATCCTGTGATTATTTATATGTAAGCATGGTAAGGAAGTCCTGAAACTATAATAGCTTTTATCAAATAATCCTATTTAGAAAACATCCTTCACCAAGATAATTAATCCCCAAATAGGTTCATGTGATGCATGTTTCGCTGTCAGTACTCACATCTACGAAATGAAATAAACAACTTTGATTTGTGAGAAAGTTGACAAAACATAAAGAAAATAGGCTTAAAAGATTTAAAAACACACAATGTCATGTAACAAATGATTAAAGGCATGAAGTCAATACAATAATTATATGCGAAAATGATGTAAATAATAATGTAATACTGAATAATATCTCCTTTCAATACTTAAAGATAAGTTACCTGTCAACAAGGCCCGCCTGTTAAGACTTTCAAATTGATGAATTAAAATATTGTTTGTGTAAGCTATCATCAAGTTTCAGTGCCAAATTGCATTTAATCTATCAAAAAAATATGACACCACCCACTCTAAAGAAAATAAATAATTCTGGTCAAATCCCATTACTTTTTAAAAACAACAGCAATTGCTGCAAATATACATGAAATACAAAAATGTATCCATAAAAGGAGCTTCACACCTTCAAGAAATCTTCTAAAAAATTTGTTATTGTATTTTCTTAAATTTCATTTCTTTAATTCTCAGTCCAATAAAAATGAAAAATATTACAATTGAAATAGGAGCTTTATTTAATTTATCCTAACCCAAGAGTTAAAAAATTTCAAAAGATCTTAGTCATTGTTAGTTACGTAACAAAACACAATATTTAAAAACGCTTCATAATTTAGATTCGTAAAAGGTCAATACTGGTCAAGAAAAGGGTTTTACTTTGCAACAAATTAGACAATTCCAGATGGACAAAATAGTTATGTCTTCACACAATTTCTCATTTCTTGCAGGAATATGTAATGAGTTTGATACTTCCTTGATATAAATCTTCAACTGTGCATGCTCATTGTTGAAGGCCATACGGTGGCCTATAGTTGTTATTTTTGTGTCAATTTGGTCTCTTGTGGAGAATTGTCTGTCTCATTGGCAATCATAACTCATCATCTTTTTTTTAAATGACATAGTTTGATTGAAACAGAAAATGACACCATAACTAAAATAAGATGTGGTGTGATTGCCATTGAGACAACTTTCCACACAAGACCAAATGATGTAGATTCAGAAGCATGCACCTACAGGTAATCCTATAGCCTTCAACAATGATTAAAACCTAAACCTCTATAAATGAGCTTAAATAATGCTTATATACATATATAGACAATTAATGACTTTCTACAGTGGTGACTGAAAGCAAAATCTTTGAGACCTTGAAACTAAAACAAAGGTCAAATAGCTAAAGCAATCAAAGATGACCAAATTGTAGAGCAAAACAGAGCTAAAAAGAGAACAATTGATTTATGATCAAGAAATTTTTCTTTTTGGTGATATCAAAGGCACATTGTTTATATTTTTTTTATAATTTTGATTTGTACGTCTACAAAGAAATGTATGAGTTGCTTTATTTATGTTATTTGTATTTAATATTTACCATCCTGTACTGTTCTCCTTCATTGTTAGATGGATTTTCTCCTTTATCACCGACATTATAACCTCCTTTGTTATTGTTCTAATGGAAAGAAATATATTTGCATGTATATAACTGTTAAAAACAGGGAATGCTGTCTCATTAATTCTATTAGAAGATGGTTACCCTACTTAAAGAAAATTTAATACTTTGAGTCACAGCTAGGGTCCAAGTGGACTGTGAATAAGTATAGCTGGTATGTTATTATCTACAATTAAATTTAAATACAAATCTATATAGATCACAACAATATGGGTTTCAGGTTTTCTCTGTTCATTTGACATAGGACAAGACTAAATGAATCTAGATCTGAAAAGTACATTATATATGTATGTGATAAATTGATTGATTTACAAGTGTTTGCTTTACACCACAAGTTAAGAGCTTGTTATTTTTATAATTGCTTTACCAAGGCTGGTGGACAAAGCTTCAGTTTCAACTCTTCCACTACTAAACAAACATTAACTTGCCTCCTAATTCTGATGTCAATCTCATAGAGGCCAAAAGCTAGGAGACCTTTTAAGCATTCAAAAATAAACCCTTTTTACTTTTAACGGTAAAAAATAATAAACAATATTCTTTTCATTTTCATGTGATAGCTAATCTTATTAGATATATTTCGCTAAAATTGAATGCTGGTCATTTTCAAAATAAAAGGACCTTTACCTAGGGCTTATTACATTAAAAAATATTATTTGTGAAATGAATTACCTGTGAATCAAACACCCTGTTTGCATTTTTCCTATTACCAGTTTTTTCATTCAATCTGTTATTTGATCCTCTAGGTATATGTAGATAAATGTCTGCAAAACACTGTCCAAATAACAAGACACTTATGACCGTAAGCAGTATCATCATTTTACCTACAGTGAAAAGTCCTTTTTAAAATATTAGTTTATTAAGTACAATATAGCATTATAACACAATAACACCAAAGTGACACATCAAGCAAGAAATCAACCTCCAATTCATAAACTGTGGACACAGAGATATGTCTAGACTGTTTAACAATACCATATGTTTCAAAGCCAATGGACCATGACTCAGATGGCTAGCCTTAATAACCTCCATGGAAATGAAAGATGTAATACAACTACCTAAACACTCATCTTTGACTTTATATTGATTGTTCCTTATGTTCTTTATGACTCCTTCTGTAGCCATGTGAACTACGAAACAGCAAAGATAGTGAAAAATAAAGATGGCCATATTGAACATATACATTTGTACTAAGGGGTAAAAAAAAGTAAGTAAGTAAAACTTTATTTGGATTTGGCATATTGACAAACAGTACAAACAAAAGCTCTAATGAGCTTTTCACCGAATTTAAAAACATATGCAATATCAAATAAAACAAGGCATGCAGCATGCAAAATAAATTATAAAAAGCAGCACCAAAAATTATTTTGCGAAACTCCAAAAAATAGAATGAAATTCAAAACAGTGTGGCTGTGGCCATTGATTGACACATTAAATTCATCCATTGACTGGGACAATTTACATGAACGTTTGTCTGTAACGACCACTGTTCACGACGTACCTACGATAGACATTTAAACTGTGGGGTCACCAAAGGTTTCTTAACGCCTTTAATTATAAAATAATTCAAAAAATTAATCAGGAATAACCTTTATGTTTTGATTTATATAATTGATATAAATCAAAACATCGTGTTATTTCTGATTAGTTTTTCGAATTACTTTATTAAGGTGTTGAGAACCTTTGGTGACCCCATAGTTTAAGTGTCTTTAAAAAGTACATAGTGAACAGTGATCGTTACATACAAACGTTCACCTAAATTGTCCCAGTCAATGGATGAATTTAATGTGTCAATCAATGGCCACAGCCACACTGTTTTGAATTTCATTCTATATAAGCACTAAATTTTTAAAAATTTGGTAAGATATTCCATAAAGAAGCAGCAGAAAAACTTAAAGATTTTTTTCCATATGTTGTAGTTCTTACCTGTGGTATTCCAAATATTACTGTATCTAAAAGAATATTTAGTATATTCAATTTAGAGTAAATTTTGTAAACATACAGGAGGCAAATTATTTAAAATTTTATAAGTCTCAAGTGCCATTGTCCTGATGCGTCTTACTTGTAGGGTTGGAACCTTTGCGTTCTCAAGAAGAGTTTCAGAGGATGATAAGTAGTTGTCATATGCAAATCTTAATGCTCTCTCTTGCATTTTTTCAAGTTTTTTAGAATTTTTCTCTGTACAAAAATGCCAAGCCAAAGGACAAAAATTAAAATTACTCAAAATAAAAGTATGAAAAATTGTAAGTTTATTTAATCTGTTTAAAAATGATCCAATTCTCTTGAGAACATTCAGCTGTTGTGATGCCTTTCTACACAAGTTTCTTATATGTGCATCAAATTTTAGTTGGTAATCAATATCAATTCCAAGTAACTTTTACTGTCTCTTCACATGATAAAATATTTTGCTGAATTTGTATAGATGGATTTTTTGCAAAGGTTCTTTTCCCTACAGCAATAACTTGAAATTTATCAGGATTTGCCTGCATCTTATTTTCTTTAAACCAATCAATCAGCAAATGAGACTTAGATTCTAATATGGATATGAGATGGTCATAATCCGGACTACTAAAAGATAGAGTATTGTTGTCTGCATAATTGTTTAATGTACTATGTTTAACAAAACAAAAAATATCATTTATGAAGACATTAAATAAAAGGGGCCCCAATATAGAACCTTGGGGTACCCCTTTTCGGATGTCAGCCCAGTTACTCAGAACACCGTTTACTTTAATTTGCTGTTTTCTATCAGAAAGATATGATTTTAATAAAGATACTGAATGTGGAGAAACACCATATGCTAGTAATTTATCTAGTAAAATTTCATGAGGTAAACAGTCAAAAGCTTTTGATAAATCCATAAGAACTGCAGCTATATATAAGTTTTTGTCTAAGGCTTTATGCCAGTCTTCCAGTAATCTGAGCAACGTAGTCTGACATCCATGTCCTCTACGGAAAGCACATAGATAAGAATTAAAAATGGAATCAAAGAAATCGTATAACTGTATTTCAAATATCTTTTTATAAAATTTTGAAAAAATAGGTAACACACTGACTGGTCTGTAATTTGATTTCAGTAGTGGGTCACTCTTTTTATGTAAGGGTGTAACTTGGGCCTCTTTAAGTTTGTCTGGAAATATGCCCGTAAACAATAAATGCTCAGCACATCATAGAATAAACCAGCACGAGCTATTTTCTTTTATTAAGAACATGTACTACTAAATGTACAGATAAGAATCAATTTTTAAAAATAAACAGTGTAATGCATTATGATGCATAAGTGAAAGGACTAAATAAACACTGAAATGGTAAAATTAACTGGTTTAAAATTCATCAATCCTAATAGTACTGTTGTTAATTGGAATTGCTTCATCCCTTAACATATATTTGTCGTCTTAAGTTATGTTTTAGATATGTTTGAATTGTTTGTCTGTCGATGAAACAACTATACTATCAAAAAAAGAAATACTTGGCCTAAACAGAGACATATAATACATGTCTCTGGCCTAAATTATATCCTACTTTCACTTTAAAGACAAGGTATCTTAGATGATCTTACCTGATTGTTCACACCGCTTGGTGTTCTCTACAATGATATCGCAATGTTGTTTTTGAATATATGTTTATCTTGTTGTAAATTCTATTATTAATCAATTGTTCTGTCCAGTGGTTCTGTCTGTTTGATCTATTATCTTTTTATTTCACTTCTTCATGACCTCATCTTAATACGGTTTGTAAATTAATGCGCTTGAAAGTGGAAGTAGAATAATAACAAAATAATTTGAAACTGCTTTACAACCTATTATGATTTTCATTTTTCTACATAATATCTAAATAAAAATTTCTGTTAAAATAAAAATACCAAATTTATATAAATATCTTTTCTTGTATATGTCAAAAGATTTATTGCACTATTTCATGTGGCGGAGAGATTGACAGGTGCGCGGAGAGGGAAGTTGTGTGCAATTTAATCCCAATTAAACGACAATGATACATCATGTACATACGCAAAGATCACGAGATTAACTATTATTGTCCATATTTGGAATGTTGACAACATTGGGATTACTTTATACGTCTGACATGTCTTAAAATTTAATAGATACGTCGAATGATTTGAGAACAGTGAAAAAAGTAAAATGGATAGATCATACTTTCGTTTTAATATTGTTATTTCTGTTCTAGCATATTTACAACTTACAACTGCAGATATTTATTTACATAATCCACGGTAAGATATTAAAGGTTTTTCTGTTCATGTATAATTTTGACCTTCCTATTATTCTATGGTCGTGTTGGTCAAGACATAAAATAGTAATTAAATATTTGTTATGTCTGAATTAGGATGATTTCCTGTATATTTTTCAATTTTATTGGCAATGTTAAAATATGCTCATAGGTAAGAGAACACAAAGGATGGTTTATTCTGGGTTTATTATATGATGCATATATTTGTAATTAAAAGTTACATGTAAACAATATCACTACCAGGGGCGGATCCAGGATTTCCAGTTAGGGGAGGCGCAATTTGTTATGTTCGCCGAGCGGAGCGAGGCCAAAAAATTTTGAAGGCTTTTTTAGGTAAAATTATTGAAATATTCTTCTAAAGGGGTGAAATGTAGATATCTCGAACTATTGTGTGTTAAAATTATAGCGAGGAATTAAAGTTTCAAGCTGAAACCGCCTTAATCCACACCTGACAACAATCTACAGATAGACGGGCGAAAAGACGGACGCCAAGTTAGACGAGACAGATCACAATTACTCACCTGATCAATATGTTTTTCAAACGAAAAGTTCTACTTTTACCAGCGATTTTTAATTGTCCTTTCATACTATCTATTTTTCACTTTTTTGATTTTTGGAGTTTACTGTGTTCGCCACAAACAACTAAAATCAGAATGAGATGCATTTACGCAGTTATATTTATTTTCTTTGGATCCCAAGCATACAGTAATACGGTACAGAATTTGGCTAAATATTTAGGTTGCAAGTGTGAAATAAATATAGACACAGAGATACAAATTAATAAACTAACCTTTCGCTTGAAACAGTATTTCTATCTTTCATTACGGATATTATAAAAGAATCTCACCTGCCGACTGTTTTCTTGACCGTGTCATGATGAAATTGTGAAAGTGAGTAAGCCTTAGGGATGTTTTGGAACTTCGATTATCAAACAAATTGATTATAAAAACCGCAAATACAATGTAACATTTGATTTTACTTTAACTGCTAAAAACCTATTATATCTGTCATCAAATGAAGCTCCGCGTTTGACACCTTCCTTTGAAATTATTTATAGAACTTTAATAAAGCGTAGGTCAGTTGATTAGTAATCACGTTGATTCTGTTAAACTGACTGTTTTATACACGTTGAATGTTAAAAAAGATTGAATGGTCTCTTCTGATACTTAAATATGTTGAAGTCAACCCATGCTTTGCAAATTTTAGGGGGAGGGGGGCGCATGCCTGCCACGCCCCCGCCTAAATCCGCCCCTGACTACATGGTTTTCTAGTATTGACTATTTATGACCAAATTAATTAGATTTAACAAACTTAAATGTAAGTGTTGGCTGTTTATGTACTATAGTTAAGAATAAATTATGTACAAGTTTTCATCATCATTGGAAAGAATTAAGAGAAAATACTGTTTAATCTTGACCTATTTTTCAATTAAACATTTTTTTGGTACAAAAAAATATCTGCAATTAAAAGAAATTTAAAGATACATGTAGACAAGCACTGTGCAAGATCAGAATAAGCTAGACTTGCACATCCCCTAAAAGTAGAGACAGATAGATATGCTCAAGCCTTTATAGATAAATCACAAAGATTATGTAAAAAATGCACCTTAGATACAGTTAAAGACGAAGAACATTTTATATGTCAGTGTCCCCTTTATAACTCTTTAAGACAAGAATTTTATGATAATATTTTAATAGGTTGTAAAAATTTTGAAAAGTTTAATAAGCACAAGTGCCAAATTTAATTGGCTCTTTATTCAAGAAAAGGTATTGAAAAATATTGCTATTCATATTAATAAATGTTTGGAACTGAGAAAACTATCAATATAGTATAGATATTGTTTTATTTAAGACGTTGAGAATATTTGCCTGTTAATAATAGATATAATATTGTTATGCCTTTTTTTATGTATATGGCTCTGATCTGGCTGTGGATTAACATCTAAGAATTGAAATAGTTAAATTCATATTAATGATTTAAATCAACATTATTGTAACAATTATAAAAATCATTGTAATAAATTACTTTGCTCTTCATGGGCCCTTTAATTGGAATAAAAAATATCTTATATCTTATCTTATCTTATATATAGCAATTTGATTATTTTTTGAAAACAGCTGAAAATCATATTTTTAAATTTAAATGTACATATGATGGTTGTAATGCAGGTACTTTCATGACGAATAATTTTAAACTTCTTGCCAAATGATGTTAAGGGTAACTTTTGGTGCATTTTGATAAAATGTTCACTTTTTTTTAGACGATCAATAAATATCGAATCATTTTGACGCATCACGTTATTTTTTTCCAAATATAGCGATAATGAAAATTATTTGAGACTTCTGATGAAATACAGTAAAATTTTAACCAATTTGATGCTTACACGGTAGCCAAAAATTACCGTTTTACCTGTGATGGTAAAATGCATACCTATATCCTATATGTTAATTGTTGCATTTGCCAAAATAAAAATTGTGATGGATTTTTTGTCTTTCCTATGTTCCTATGTTAAAAGTAAGACAAGTACGTAGTTCTAATTTATTACAACATACAAGTGTGTTAAAGAATCAAATTAGTAATCAAGAAATAAATGTTATTGTTACCTTCTTATTGTTTAATCTGTTTTACTTTGGTGATGCATGTACCAATGTAAAAACCACCTTTATGATAATACTGTTTAATCACTGTTAATGTTAGTTGCATATGTGTTTTGCTTGTAATAGACATAATAATAAAGAAATAATATTTTTTATTCGGTATAATAGATCACAAATCCCATTTCTAAACATATAATATGTAAAGACAAAGAATTATATCAAAAGTTTTATAAAATTGAGTGAAAAGTGTAAATAGAAATAATACTTTCATATGCCCATTTAGTGAATTTCTGTATGAAAACTACATATTTGTGGTGTAATAAAAATGGATGGAACCATATAATGCATGTTGTCAGATTGTTTTCTTCCTGAATAATAAAATGAATTAAAGCCTTTTTTATCATTAATATCCCCTTTGGGGCCAAGTTGATAGTTTTTTTTCAATTGTCTTGAGTAACAGACAGAAATTACGAACTGCTATCTTGTTTTTTTTTTATAAAGTTTGTGCCCTATTTGTGATGATAATACATGTACCTTGTTCTATTCATGATCAGTTTTGGAAAATGTTGGAGATGCTATTTTAATCCAATGAAATTAAATTATTAAAACCACCAGCTTTAATTGTTGATTCTTGAGGTTACACTAATTGAATAAAGAATATTACTGTATTACATTTATCATTATCCTGAAGAAAAATATTGTAACATGTCCTGAAAAATGATTGTACCATTCTTTTATGTGAAGACAATTTCCTTTACCAATTTTTCTTGTTTGTTCCCTTTTTGGGTGTTTTGTTAAAGATTTTTAAATAAGAGAATCATGAGAACTAAAGAAAAATATAATAAGTTAAACCCTGCCACATATCCTTGTGCCTCACAAGTTAGGAACTTCCTTAGTTGTTGTCTTGTGTCATTTGTTATTTTTTGTTATTTTGAATTGATGGTACAAAATGTATATGTCTTGACAGTTTACTTATGATCGATATTAACTTTACCTTTACAAATGTATATGATGAATTACTTAGAGTAAGATATTACAAATGAACATGAAAACCACAATTATTATGATTATAAACATTTTAAGTGTGACATCCATAAAACACAAGTACTGCATATTAAATTAGGAGTGCATTATTGATATGACTAATAAGGATATGAAAATTTAGGCCAAGTTAAAAGAAATTCTAATAGAAAAAAGAATAAAGTCAAGTGCCCAAAAATAAACATTTGCTTTTCTTCTTTTTCATACATGTACATTGTATCAATAAATATTTCGACAAGTCTTAACTAGTGTGCAGGGAAATCAATGTTTTATAAATTATTTTGGTTGATGTCTCAAAGACTGGTAGGAAAAATTCAGAGTAAGAAATTAATACACAATGTGTCCAAAGTACATGGATGTTCCACTCACACTATCATTTTCTATGTTCAATGGACCGTGAAATTGGTTAAAAAAGCTAATTTGGCATTAGAATTAGGAAGATCATACCATAGGGAACATGTGTACTAAGTTTCAAAGTGATTGGACTTAAACTTCATCAAAAACTACCTTGACCAAAACTTTAACCTGTAACTCCCACTTTCATTTTCTATGTTCAGTGGGCGGTGAAATTGGGGTCAAAAGTCTAATTTGGCTTTAAATTAGAAAGATCATATCATAAGCAATAATTGTACTATGTTTCAAGTTGATTGGACTTCAGCTTCATCAAAAACTACTTTGACCAAAAACTTAAACTGAATCGGGACAGACAGATGCATGGACGAACAGATGGACACACAGACCAGAAAACATAATAAAAAGAACTTATGAAAAAAATGTTACTTTTAAATTTCAGGGGAAGTAACAATAGATTAGATGAGGAGGCCAGAGAAGTTCAAAATCCAAACAGGTAAATTATGTCAGATATGGTGACTTCTGTCTCACACTCATAGCAAGGAGGGGTCGAGAAACAAACAAATAAGCACTGTTAAAGTCAATGTTTTGTTTGAGTTATATATGAGGAAAATTAATGATTTCTCAAATATTGTTAATTATATCAGATTTTGAGTTAAGCAAAAAAAGATATGTATTCAAATTATATCTGAATCTGTAAAAAAATTAAACTTTGTGTGTACACTTAATGATAGATTTTGTTTAATTAGCTTATCTTTAGTTTTCAAATAAAACAAACAATCTTTATCCATCTGATTCGTCTTATTGCTCTAACAAGTACTCATGAACTTGCAATTATTTAAAAGTTATTCAAATATCTGAAATAAGACAAGATATTATATACATGTACAATGTATATTAGGCTTCTGTATATTCATATGGCTAATTAAAAGCGAACAACAATGCTAGATTATTTTATTTTACAGAATGTTTGATTCACAAAACAATAACAGAGGTGGATATAATGTAGGAGGACTACTTTATTATGCTGGATCTACATTACCAATAGAATGGTCAGATTTATATTATTTTTATTATAGCTTATTATTCATGTTTAAGAAATGATTGATGCAGCTATACTTTATTGTAGTTTTAACCTGGTTAGCATTCTTTCGTGATTATTTTTGCCCAAGTCATAGTGAGTGCTAAAATAACATGAATATAATGCCTACCCATGTTAAAACTACAATAAAGTATAGCTTGCATCAATTATTTTGATTCTGATTAGGACAATTAAGGTAATTTCTACATGTATGTCCGATGTGTATAAGGATAAAGTAATTGTGTAGGCTTTTCCATGAACCTCCCATTTTTGTTTGTAAAGAAGCAAAGAGCTGGCACTGAGGAGGGAGGAGTTTTTGAACAGCTAGCATGAATGGTTGTCGTATCTGGGTCAACTATGTCAATTCCGGAATGCAACACATTACAGTCATCATAAATGAATTAGTAACAACATGTGCATCATTTAAGAGTTCGGAAGTGTTTTAAGTTAATGAAATATATTAAATGCATGCCAATTTGATAAAATTCAGTATTCTGCAGTAGTCAATATACGCATGTGAAAAAAAAAAAATTATTGGATTTAGAGCATGGGTTTCTATACTATTAAACGAGAAGACCTCATTTTGTGTGTCGCTTCTCTTCTTTCCACAATAAAGTAATCATCATGCCTCTATGTCCTATAGGTACACTGCATAGTCGCATTTGTCATCCATTTTTATGATTATTCAGATTGAGTTATTTTGGGATAAAAACAAGAAAAACCACATCCGGATATTGATTCCGTCATTGGGCGAAATTTTAAGTCGTATTAGACTTCCGGTTTGCGTTTTTCTGTATTCTTTGAACATACATATACTACGAATAAAGTGTATTTTCTATCTGCTATCTTTTTCAAGTTCACTATCCACGGCGGTCACAGAGTAAACTAAAAAGAGATAGAGTCTGTATAATATAGAAATGACTGCCGTTGATCGATTAGTAACTTAGGATGAAAAATTTTGTCCTGCATTTTTTTTTAGTTGTAATCTCTGTCCTGCCTTTTTATTTTTCACTCTATTCGGTCCTGCCTTTTTTTTTTTTTAGTTTATCCTGACTTTTTTTTACCTAAATTGTCATCCTGCCTTTTTTTTTAATTCAAAATTCCTGTCCTGCCTATTTTTTTCAAATTTCATCCTAGCCCCCCCCCCCAAATAACAATCAAATGGTAGCTCCCTTATTTATAGTAATGAATGTTCATTATATACAGTTAAGCGTTAAAAGTATGCATGTGTTATTAATGTTAATACCAATTAAAAAAAAGTGAAGGAGGAGCAGGGCTAGGAAAACAATTGTCCTGTCCCAAAGCACCTGATTTTTGATACATTTTCTGAAATTCTCCATCAATTAAATCTTTTACAAAAATTCATTATAACAAAAAAAAATGAAGGTGTGGTATGATTGCCAATGAAACAACTCTCCACAAGAGACCAAAATGACACAGAAATTAACAACTATAGGTCACCGTACGGCCTTCAACCATGAGCAAAGCTTATACCGCAATGCAATGTAAAACAATTTAAACGAGAAAACTAACGGCCTTAATTATGTACAAAAAAAATGAACGAAAACAAAATATGTAAGGCTTAGACATAAACAAACGACAACCACTGAATCACAAGCTCCTGACTTGAATGTTCTTAAAATACTAAATGTATGATCATATTGAAATTAATAGAAAACAAAAAAATGGGAATTTGGGAAATAAAGGAGGGATAAAAAAAAAATATCCTGTCCCTAAGTACCTATGACTTTTGATACTTTTCCTGAAATTCTCCAGTCATTAAATCTTTTGCAAAATTCTTCCTACAACACTTTACATACCTTCAACCGCGCTCTGATTGCCCGCGATTTCGCGGGTGTGTTCTAGTATTCATAAAGCGAAAGAAGCACATCATATTAGAATTTGAACTAGAATATCACTCAATCTGCTGTCTATTGAATCATACTGGTTCATATGTAGAACAAGTGACATTATCAATGCTATAATAGTAATAATTCATTGCATTTTCTTTTTTTATGCTCCAGCCGTAGGGAAGAGGGCATTAAGTTTTAACCTTGTCTGTCTGTACATCCATATGTCCCAAAGTTGGTTTCCGTTCTCTAACTTTAGTTTTCTTAAACCAAATGTTATGAATTGTATTCAGAAGACTTATATGATAAATATAACATCAACACCATTTTCTTCCTAATTTCTGCAATTGTCATATTAAAAAAAATAATATTAATCCTGTTTAAAAGTCTTCAGAAGCCTTACTTCTGAATATATATTTAAAATTTGCCTTAGATTTTTGGAAAATCTATAATCCAAACACAAGTACATATGTAACTGTCATTATTTGTAAGTGATTAGCAATGATTGAAGGTAACTTCTATTACAGGACAAATCAGCATTCCTGTATGAACCCTAATGCCCATTGTGAATTGGTAATACAGTATATGTGTGGTGACTTAGTGAGAGATGGAGCATCCAGAGGGTTAGTTGTATTTAAGGCATTATACATGATGAACAGAAATTTCTGTCTGGGCACCATATTTGGTCATTTATTTGTTAAATGTGTTTGCAAGACAGGTACAATATTTTACATATAGAAGGACTTAAGAAGGATATTGTATTTTAAGTAAACTTGAAGATTAAGATAAACAGCATAATCCATAGCTGTTACTTTGATTTATATTTTTGCCTGAATTGCATCAACCATATGTTCTTGCTTATCCAGTTTTTTTAGATGAGTTATGCATGGCACCTCAGACACAATATTTTTCAACTATTAGAGAAAAGAATTTGTTCCAAATATATTTTAATGTGACAGTGGATGTCTTTCCTTTTACATTTTAAATTTTATTCAGGTACACTACAGTAAATGAATGTTTTCTTATGGAGGGATCAACAAATAATGTAATAATTGTTTCAGATTTTTCATAAAATAAAGTCAATTTTTAAATTTTAAAGCTTTAAATGTCATCTGTCTTTAGAGATAACTACATGTAAGGGACATTAAAAGAAATTGTAGAGACTGTGTTTTAATAGACAGGAGTTTTTTTTTGGTATACTGTTACCTGTTGTCCACTCTTTGTACAAAACTAGAGAATGTTTTATTCAGATAGCAAGAAATTGTATGGAATATCTTTGATTCAATGGACAAAAACGCCCATTTGTTGTAAAGATTTTCAGTAAAATTAATGGTAAATATACCTAGTGAAAGACTTTATTTTTATGACCCTTTACATTTATGACATTTATGACGAAGGCATATAGATAAAACCTTGTCTGTGCTTTTTGATATAGGCTATTTGATATAGGCCTTTTTCAATGAGGAAAATATAATGTCTAGTCAGTTAGAGACTTTTTTCCTTATAGAAGTAAAAAAATCTGAATGTTAAAGGGAGATAACTCTGCCTCCAAAATGATTTACCTGTACCATTAGATAAAAACAACACTTGTATCATAGTTATATAAGTAAGTAACCCTGACTGAAATGTTCATTTTTTTATTTGTTCCAACAATATATACAGATTTAAAGTTCAATTTTATTTTTCAGTACAATACGAACAGAAAATAATCAATGTAGAAACAATGATTGCAACACAGATTTTGAATATGGAATGAATGAAAACTTTGAGTATTACCAGAACTGTAGATACAGGTTGAGAAATAAAGGTCTTTTTATTGCTGACCAGGTAAGACAGTCAAGTATTACTCTCAAGAAGTGTGAAGAGAGTTGTAGAAGATATGCATAAAGAACAAAATTAGTGTCCACCTCTGCATCAATTGTGATATGATTTTCTTTTAATTTTCAAAATTTAAATGCCAGTCTTGCTTATTTTTAATATTTAAGATTAATCTGCTGAAAGAAGAGAATTTGGTATTGCAGTGGATAAGATGGTTGAATCTGTTTCTCTAATGATTTTTAGTCAACATTTAGGCAATAAAAACTGATTTTCTATTTGATGTCATTTGGCATAGTCACCTTTTTTCATGGCAACATAGTACATAATGTAATTGGCAAAATGATGATTTTAGTCGCTAAAAAATGTGAAAATCTCAAAAACTCAGCAGCGGACTGACTTCGTAGCAAAGTCAAGTCACCATCAAAATTATTTCAATGGAGACGTGTTGTGATTAAGAAAAAACAACCAAATCAGCTCTAATGAAAATTTGATAAGTTATAAAATCAACACAAATGTCATACACCCATACAGATCTTTGTCATATAAAAGCACAGCAGGTATATTTTTATTGCATATATAAAATAATTTCCTTAATTTCATAGATAACCCAGAAAAATTATAAAACAGTAACATTTTTTATACGACTGCAAAACAATTTTTTGCATCGTATAATGGTATTATGTTGTCGTCGTCCGAAGACGCATTTAGTTTTGGGACAATAACTTTAGATTTGGTTTATGGATCTCTATAAATTTTTACGAGAAGGTTTTACACCACTAAAGGAAGGTTGGGATTGATTTTGGGGGTTATGGTCCTAATACTTTAGGAATAAGGGGCCTAAAAGGGGGCCCAAAATAAGCATTTTTGTACTTTTCAAACACTAACTTGTGTTTAAGTGTATGAATCCCTCTGAAATTATACCACAAGTTTCCATACCATGAAGGGGTGGTTAGTAATGACTTTAGGGGGTAATGGCTCAAAATGTTTTGGAATTAGGGGCTAAAAAAGGCGAAATTAGGGGCAAAAAAAGGGGAAAAACTAGGTTTTCCGGACAATAACTTTAGATTTAGTGAATGGATCTCTATAAATTTTTACCAGAAAGTTCAATACCACTAAAGGAAGGTTGGGATTAATTTTTGGGGTTATGGTCCCAATAGTTTAGGAATAAGGGGCCAAAAAGGGGGCCCAAAATAAGCATTTTTGTAGTTTTCAAACAATACCTTGTGTTTAAGTGTATGAATCCCTCTGAAATTATACCACAAGTTTCCATACCATGAAGGGATGGTTAGTAATGACTTTGGGGGTTATGGCTCAAAATGTTTTGGAATTAGGGGCTAATAAAGGCGAAATTAGGGGCAAAAAAGGGAGAAAACTAGGTTTTCCAGACAATAACTTTAGATTTAGTGAATGGATCTCTATAAATTTTTACCAGAAGGTTCAATACCACTAAAAGAAGGTTGGGATTGATTTTGGGGGTTATGGTCCCAATAGTTTAGGAAGTAGGGGCCAAAAAGAGGGCCAAAAATAAGCATTTTTGTAGTTTTCAAACATTCACTTGTATTTAAAATCTGTTCAAGGTTTGACTTCTGCGGTGATATAAAGCTTTGCCCTGAGGAGCACCTGGTTATCATATATGAAGCAGTTACCAATAGAGCACTTTATTTTAAAAGTTTCTCTCATCCAGTTAATATAATGACTGTATCAAGATTTTCCCTTCTGTTGTTAGGAATAGATGACTCAGCAGATTCTACAGATATCTTTGATAGCCATGCATTTATTTTAAGTGGTAGTTTTGTGGCGTATAAATTGTGCATTTTACCTATGTTAATTATTTGGAATTTTTCAGTACACCAGTCAGCCTATCAAAGGGTAAATGAGTCTTCAGTCTAAAAGACAATATGTTAAAATGACAGCATGTTAACCAAATTGTGTTCTTCCTTTTCAGAATTTAGCAGGAAATCGTAAATATGCTAGAAATACGAGACAGAACCCTACTGGTAAACGTTATGGGTATGAGTGTCCTGAGGAAAGAGACTATTATCCTTACTGGGAGCCATCCCCATGGAAGGTTAGTTTTGTTTTATTATAGAATTATTAAACACATATATAATGATATAAAAGGTTACTTATTTCTCTGCAAATTTTTTGCTCACCTTTCCCCTTTGTTGAATTTGTACATAGAATAAGGTAGGCGACACAGGCTATTTTTAGCAAAAAATCATTTAATCTAGAAAACATACAATCCTTTCTTGGTTTTAAAGTTTTTTTTAAATTTTGAAAGCACTTCAGAGCATATGTTTGTAATAGGGTTGAACATTTTTTTAATAAACACAATAGTCATCATTTTGAAAGTAATTATTGACTATTTCTTGCTTTTACTTGCATATAATTAAGTTTGCTAAAAAATGATAAACTTGTAGATTTTATTTTTAGGATATTGTTGTGATGACAAATGATGCTTCAAGATGCCCATTCTATCAAGAAGAAAGTCAGAATGTAAAATCACGCTGGACGTGTGTTGTGCCAAAAAATGTAACAGAAAAGTACACAGGAAAATTTGACATTCCAAACAATGAGGCAGATTGTAAGGTTAGTTGGGTGTATACTTTTTGTACAAAATTCAATGTTTAAGATGAATAGGGTAGGGCAATAGACGTGTTATACTGTACATTTGTAGTGAACTTTGATAGGGCTGTTATTAGATAATGTATAGTTGTAGACAATAGATGATTTGACTGCATTCTAAGTAAAGTTAGTGTGTAATTGTGGATTAAAGGTAGGGTTATAGCCTTACCTTTTGAAATGTGTGTGTATTTGTATAGGTATACTAACATTTTCATTTTAATTTAGTGAACATTAATACATGTATTGCCTAATAAATTAATATAGAGTTTAGATGAATTGGATATGAATCTATACTTATAAGTATAATATGTGTACAGTTAAAAGGGATTTAAGTGGTTAGGTAGATTAATCATAGAAATGACAGCATTTATGAACTGGTTTATGTCAAATTAAAAATGGTTTATGGTTTACTTACATATATAATTTTTGAAATATTACATGAGTCCTACATTTTTTGTCAGGCCTTTCGTTATCCTAAGAATGATCCAAATGGTGCCAAGGCTTTATGGACAGAAATTGCATCTCACGGTATACCAGCCCCTGATTGCAGAGAATCACAATTTTCAAGAGACAATCATCTTGGTAATGGTATAGGTGGACAACCATTAGTTTACAACTGGACCATACCAAACACCCTCAACCATGAACAATGTGTAATGAGAATGAGGTGGGTAAAAAGAGAGATGAGTGTTCAAATGTCAATCTCAGATGATGATATGATTTTGACCTTTAATGGTTTACTTTTACAAATTGGGACTTGGATGGAGAGTTGTCTCATTGGTACTACATGTTTACCACATCTATCTATATACATTGTGTCAAGTGGCTTGTAAAAGAGAAGTGGGGGATATCAAAAGGGATATTCAAACTCATATGATGACAAACAACAACACATGGTAATAAACAACCAAAAATCAAACCACAGTATTTAAATCACAACAGAGAAAACTAAAGTCTGAGCTCCAAAATCTATTCAACTATTTATTTGATGAAACCTAATAATTTGTGAATTGCACTATTTTTTAACTCTTCCCATAAATGGTTTTTGCTAGGTTGCTCTTATAAAAGTAAACTAGATAAGTTTTGTGTTACTGATAACTTTTCCCCAAACATGGTGAAAATTTATGTTTTTCCTTGCTAAGTTCTGCTAATATCTCAAAGTTATGATACAAGAATAATGAAGGGACTGAGTAGGGATATATATAGATATAAGGTACAATAAAGATTTCTAATATGACTTGTGAATTTTGCTTGCAAACAACAGCGTCATAAAATTCTCACATTTCTATATTTAGCACATATTTATTTATGTCATCTCCTGTTTTTGCTTACCAAACTATAGTGTATGAAAAAAGATCAGCTAAAACCCACAGTCTCGCAAGTTTTTTTGTAATGCATTTTAAATCTATAAATTATTTATTACATAGACACATTTTTTATGGAATTATCTTCATGGTTTTATGATTCTGTGAAAAATTGTTTTCACTTCTTCTAGCCAAAAATGTTAACGAAAGTTTTTATGCCCCACTTACGATAGTAGAGGGGCATTATGTTTTCTGGTCTGTGGGTCTGTTCGTTTGTTCATCCGTACTTGGGACACATTCTTGTTTTTGATAAGACCTTCTGTTCTAGTGACATTCCCTGGTTATGACATCATTTTTGATAAGCGAAATTGTCTAACCGTCATGCAGTCTCTTATTTTACTCTCTATCCTAAAACCACATGTTTTTTTTTTCTCAGAAATACAACTTATTAATTATACACTGTAGGTACAATATATCCACTGGTGATTATGATGGTTGGAATACTTCATCAGGTAATATCGCCTCAGCCAATGAAATATTTTATAAAAACCTTGGATTTAGTGAAGCAGATGCTGCATCAGACAGAGGCTATGTATTTGAAGACAACCCTGAAGTAAAAGTTTTCAATGATCTAGGTTTGGAATTGGAATTAGCTGTTAATACTGCACAATTTGGAAGGACATTTCAAGATAGGTAATACTAAAATCTGTTTACACTTTAAAAAAAAGCCAGTTAAAATTAATTATGGAATTGATCTAGTTATAGATTAACAGTATTGTTTGGAATTAACAACTATTATAGCTGAAACTGAAATAATAATCATTATATTACTGTCATTATCAAATCACCTTTGTGGTATTTAAATACCTATTGCCTGACCAGTATAAAAAATTGTCAATACAATTTGTCCATTTCAATTGCACAATAGGTATTGTGAGAACTCATCAACAGGTGGTCATTTAACTACCCAGTAAAAAATCTTCACTATTCCTTAAAGGTAAAATTTAAATGATTGATAACTAGCTTGCTTTTCTCGTGTATTATGACCAATGTCCTGAATAGACTATTCTATTTAGATATGGGACATTTTAAGCCATTTCTTTTTGTGTCTCTAAATAGTCAAGATGGAAATGTCAATCAGTAAATTTAGTTTATAAAAAGAAAGTAGATATATGTTTGCTTCATGGTGTTTTTAATGTGGGATGTATTTTAAGTTTCTGATTCCTGATATGGAATTAAAGTGTTTGTGAAATGGATTTTTTTGGATAGCCCATCTAATTGTGAATAATTCTACAAGATGAACTATGTGTGGCTTGGTGTTTTCTAATGGGATATATTTTCATGTTATATTACGATTCATATTGTTTTCACTTTTCAAAAACCTGAAATATTTCAAATAATGAGCTCATAGTAATTCATGTCTATAAATAATATTTTGTAGATCTTTCATATTTGCTGTGCGTCCACAGCCTAGTGAGACCAGTGGAAAAGCCATACATAATCTAAATGTTAGAGGAAAGAGAGGAAACATTGTAGAAGTGTTTCCTTCAGTAGAGTATGATTTTGTACCCAATAATTTAGAAGCTGCAAATGGCGACTACGTCCACATTCAGTAAGTATTATAATGAAGTTGTCCAATGGATATTTTTTAAATACTTGACTTGAATATTTTATAAGAAATCATTGTTCTCTTTAGATAAATACATTTCCATTGAATAGATGCATCAAAAGATTTCAATCATTTTGTTTGGAAGACAGCAATTTGCCGTTTTAGAATCTAATGCATTCTGGGTAATATATTGAAAAGTGTACACCAAAACGTTGTGATTGGTTAAAAAACGTTCTAAACAATTGAAATTCAACCAATGACGTAACATAATTTTCATTTTGGTGTACGAACAATGAGATTACCCATAGTCCTCTGGTTTCTGAAAAGGCGAATCAAGTGGTGTTCTTAAGAGATGTTTTTATATTCCAGTGAAATGCAACATTGATGGCTTGCTCTCCATGACAACATTAGAACAATGAGTAGAAATATAGAAATGAAAATGAAATTTCATGCCCTACCTACGATAATAGAGGGGCTTTATGTTTTTCATTCTGTGTGTTCATTTGTTCATCTGTCTGTCCTGCTTCAGGTTTTTGGTCAAGGTAGTTTTTGATGAAGTTGAAGTCTGATCAACTTGAAACTTATGATATGATCTTTCTAATGTTAAAACCAAATTAAAGTCTTGACCAAAATTTCATGGTCCACTTAACATTGAAAATTAAGCCTTTTAAAGTAGCAATGTTCTTGTTATGTTACAGATGGACAGGGTCCAATACAAATAATGTTTTTGTTATGTTACAGATGGACAGGGTCCAATACAAATAAATGGACAGGGTCCAATACAAATAATGTTTTTGTTATGTTACAGATGGACAGGGTCCAATACAAATAATGTTTTTGTTATGTTACAGATGGACAGGGTCCAATACAAATAATGTTCTTGTTATGTTACAGATGGACAGGGTCCAATACAAATAATGCAGGGAATGATGGGAATGGTCAGCAAAGGTCAGATAGAAACAACATTGTCCTGCTCAACTCGCAGGTCTACCCTGAAGGCAATGGTGTTCAGTTTGGTCCTGGTGCAAAATATGGACATTACGGAACTAATTATCCCATGCATCTTGATAATTCTACATTCTTAGGACTATCTAGAGAAGATAGAGAAAGTCTGGCCTTTAATGTTCCAGGTATTGTACATTTTATAAGAAGAGGTATCAAATCTTTGAAATAAACTATGCGAATTTTCCAATAACAACAGGTCACAAAACTCTATGATTATACAACCTCAGCAAGTCCATAAGAAATCATGCTTGAAAATATGTTCTAACATCTTTTGAATATATTAATTTTGTTTATATTCCAATAAACCATGACAAGTAAAAGATATACTGATATTTGATCTGTATTTAAGTATACAAATTTAAGTAGTTTTAAAAATATATAATGTATTACTGACAACTTTCTTTAAATTCAGAATTTTTTGTATGATTTTGTTATTGTGATGGTTTAACTATGGTCAAAAACGCAAGATTATTTATTGAGATTTTAGAAACACAGCGTAGAATCATGCTATCAAATTGACAAATGCTGGATTTTATAGATTTTATAACAATGCAAAAACAACTCTGTCACAATTTTCCCATAAATTAAAAAATCGTAAAAGTTTTCATACTAACAGTACTTGTACTCATTCTGATCTCTTTTGTTGTTAGGTGCCTTTGGAGGAGAACTATCACAGTTAGATGATTCTAGCCCTTACTTTAATCTTGGAATAAGACAAATCAGTCAGCTGGGGACCTTTCATTACATGTGTACTAGAAACAATGACTTCTCCAATCGTGACCAGAAGGGACGTATAATGGTATCCAGTAGTCCAACTGTATATGAGTCCATTGGTTGGATGGGAGGACAGCTCAAAGTCGCTGATAGGTACTTAATTATAAGATACCCCATAGTTTAAGTATTAGTTTAAACATACTCCTTTAGTTTGAATAACTTTGGTTTGATATAATTTTGATTCATTTATAGATAATTGGAGGTTTATTTATAAAGATTCTGCACTAAATTCTTTATTGTTTTATAGTATTACAACTATATTGAAAAGATGCAGATAACTGAAACCTCAATTTGTTTTTTTTTTTCTGCGAGACAAGATGCATGATTCCTTAGGGTTTCACAGCATTTCAGATCAAATTTATCTTTAGCATTTTGACACTGGATGTTGTATCTTTCATTTCAGGTCAATTATGATTACTGAGGTATAAATAAAAAAAATCATATTTTATCAATATCGAAAGACTTACTGAAAATTCAGAAATTATTGCGATGTATTTATTATTGAGAAAAATGCGACAGGGTTATAATTGCAATAATTTAAACTTTGAAATTTTTTATTTGAATTAAACAGGATTTTTCTCAATATTGCAAAAAAAAAATAAAATCACATTTTATTCTAAAATGACAAAATTGCAATAATAAATGGACCCAATAATTTCTGAATTGACAATATTTTTGGTTATTCCTTGCTAAGTTAGCAGATCCTCTTTCGCCAAATATAGCTGTTTGTTAGACACAGTGTCCATTAAACATTTTACTTACATCTGATTAATTTTTTATATAGTAAAGCATGGGTAAGAGTTGAACGAGGAACATTCAGTAAGCTGAATACACTAAAACTAAAAGAATGGAATTCAAAGGACGGAGAGAATCTTATGAAGTCTAAAGGAGGAGCTATAACTGTGAGTATTTTTATTAGATTTCAATCTAGGTCACTGACCCAGAATTGTAAATTTCAAAAATGTAAAAATTTTAGCACTGGCAAAAAAAAAAAAAATTTATATAGAAAAGGGTGTAACATGGCTAAGTTTATGATTTATGAAATATTTAACAAGCACTGTTTTACTTTTTAGCTCACCTGGCCGAAAGGCCAAGTGAGCTTTTCTCATCACTTGGCGTCCGGCGTCCGTCGTCGTCCGTCGTCATCCGTCGTCGTCGTCCTGCATTAACTTTTACAAAAATCTTCTCCTCTGAAACTACTGGGCCAAATTTAACGAAACTTGGCCACAATCATCATTGGGGTATCTAATTTAAAAAATGTGTCCGGTGACCCGGCCAACCAACCAAGATGGCCGCCATGGCTAAAAATAGAACATAGGGGTAAAATGCAGTTTTTGGCTTATAACTCAAAAACCAAAGCATTTAGAGCAAATCTGACAGGGGTAATATTGTTCATCAGGTCAAGATCTATCTGCCCTGAAATTTTCAGATGAATCGGACATTTCGTTGTTGGGTTGCTGCCCCTGAAATGGTAATTTTAAGGAAATTTTGCTGTTTTTGGTTATTATCTTGAATATTATTATAGATAGAGATAAACTGTAAACAGCAATAATGTTCAGCAAAGTAAGATCTACAAATAAGTCAACATGACCAAAATGGTCAGTTGACCACTTTAGGAGTTATTGCCCTTTATAGTCAATTTTTAACCATTTTTCGTAAATCTTAGTAATCTTTTAGAAAAATCTTCTCCTCTGAAACTACTGGGCCAAATTTAACCAAACTTGGCCATAATTATCATTGGGGTATCTAGTTTAAAAAATGTGTCTGGTGCCCCGCCCAATCAACCAAGATGGCCGCCATGGCTAAAAATAGAACATAGGGGTAAAATGCAGTTTTTGGCTTATAACTCAAAAACCAAAGCATTTAGAGCAAATCTGACAGGGGTAAAATTGTTCATTAGGTCAAGATCTAGCTGCCCTGATATTTTCAGATGAATCAGACATTCTGTTGTTAGGTTGCTGCCCCTGAAATGGTAATTTTAAGGAAATTTTGCTGTTTTTGGTTATTATCTTGAATATTATTATAGATAGAGATAAACTGTAAACAGCAATAATGTTCAGCAAAGTAAGATCTACAAATAAGTTAACATGACAAAAATGGTCAGTTGACCACTTTAGGAGTTATTGCCCTTTATAGTCAATTTTTAACCATTTTTCGTAAATCTTAGTAATCTTTTAGAAAAATCTTCTCCTCTGAAACTACTGGGCCAAATTTAACGAAACTTGGCCACAATCATCATTGGGGTATCTAATTTAAAAAATGTGTCCAGTGACCCGGCCAACCAACCAAGATGGCCGCCATGGCTAAAAATAGAACATAGGGGTAAAATGCAGTTTTTGGCTTATAACTCAAAAACCAAAGCATTTAGAGCAAATCTGACATGGGGGTAATATTGTTCATCAGGTCAAGATCTATCTGCCCTGAAATTTTCAGATGAATCGGACATTTCGTTGTTGGGTTGCTGCCCCTGAAATGGTAATTTTAAGAAAATTTTGCTGTTTTTGGTTATTATCTTGAATATTATTATAGATAGAGATAAACTGTAAACAGCAATAATGTTCAGCAAAGTAAGATCTACAAATAAGTCAACATGACCAAAATGGTCAGTTGACCACTTTAGGAGTTATTGCCCTTTATAGTCAATTTTTAACCATTTTTCGTAAATCTTAGTAATCTTTTAGAAAAATCTTCTCCTCTGAAACTACTGGGCCAAATTTAAAGAAACTTGGCCATAATCATCATTGGGGTATTTAGTTTAAAAAAGGTGTCCGGTGACCCGCCCAACCAACCAAGATGGCCGCCATGGCTAAAAATAGAACATAGGGGTAAAATGCAGTTTTTGGCTTATAACTCAAAAACCAAAGCATTTAGAGCAAATCTGACATGGGGTAAAATTGGTCATCAGGTCAAGATCTATCTGCCCTGAAATTTTCAGATGAATCAGACATTCCGTTGTTGGGTTGCTGCCCCTGAAATGGTAATTTTAAGGAAATTTTGCTGTTTTTGGTTGTTATCTTGAATATTATTATAGATAGAGATAAACTGTAAACAGCAATAATGTTCAGCAAAGTAAGATCTACAAATAAGTCATCATGACCAAAATGGTCAGTTGACCACTTTAGGAGTTATTGCCCTTTATAGTCAATTTTTAACCATTTTTCATAAATCTTAGTAATCTTTTAGAAAAATCTTCTCCTCTGAAACTACTGGGCCAAAGGAGTAGGTCCGGTAAGGACTCATTTTGGCCTCAAATTTCAGTTTCATCTGACGAAAGATTTTGACCACTTTTTAAAGACTTAAGTGTCTATTTCACTTGATTTAATTAGTATAAGTGAAAGATTTTAACTGATTTAGTCATTAAAAACGATCCGATTCGAGCTCAAATATGAAAAATCTCTCAAATATGCAAAAAAACGTCACTTTTCAGATGGTTTTTGTCAAAAATGAAAGTGGCCGCATCCGTGTTCATCTACAACCTTTATATATGTTATGTATTATCATAAAATACAACTTACATTTCAATATTAAGGATGAACACGAATGCGGCCACTTTCGTTTTACAAGGAAACCGTCTAAAATTTAACTAAAATGATAGAATTTTGAAGATTTCAGTAATTTAGCACGACTAAATGGTGCTACAACCCGATATATGTGCATTGTATTGTCAAAAACAGCCCATATTTATGTAGCAGAAGCATTCAACTGTCCAATAAATAACTAAAAGTTTAAATTTTAACAATTTTGTAAAACTGTTATATTTTGGGGCCAAAAAGGGGTCTTACCGGACCTTCTCCTTTAACCAAACTTAGCCATAATCATCATTGGGGTATCTAGTTTAAAAAATGTGTCCGCTTACTCGGCCAACAAACCAAGATGGCCGCCATGGCTAAAAATAGAACATGGGGGTAAAATGCAGTTTTTGGCTTATAACTCAAAAACCAAAGCATTAAGAGCAAATCTGACAGGAAGTAAAATTGTTGATCAGGTCACGATCTATCTGCCCTGGAATTTTCAGATGAATCAGATAATCGGTTGTTAGGTTGCTGCCCCTGAATTGGTAATTTTGAGGAAATTTTGCTGTTTTTTTGTTATCTTGAATATTATTATAGATAGAGATAAACTGTAAACAGCAATAATGTACAGCAAAGTAAGAACTAAAAATAAGTCACTATGACCAAAATAGTCAATTGACCCCCTAAGGAGTTATTGCCCTTCATAGTCAATTTTTAACAATTTTCTTAAAATTTTAAGATTTTCAATAACATTTTCCACAGAAAGTACTGTGATATAGAGATAATTGTAAGCAGCAAGAATGTTTAGTAAAGTAAAATCTACAAACACATCACCATCACCAAAACACAATTTTGTCATGAATCCATCTGTGTCCATTGTTTAATATTCACATAGACCAAGGTGAGCGACACAGGCTCTTTAGAGCCTCTAGTTACTCTCATGAAGATTGATTTAACAAAAATAAAGATAATGTTTTTTGGTTTTGCACATGGTCTCATCTATACACTTATTTCACACATTGGCTTTTGTATTATATATCATATTCTATTCATTTACAAACATTTTATGAATCTTTTTATTAGGTTGGTGATGATTTTGCAAGTGATTTTATTGTTTTGGCTCCAGAAACTAAACTCACAGATAATGGTAAGAAAGTTACTGTTGGGATAACCATTAATGAGGATGCTAGTGATATTGGTATTTATAGGTCAAATACAGAAAATTTTGCTGGATGGACAAAGGTTGATGCAAACATCAACGGTAGAATGGCAGAATTCCAAACTGATCAGGGTGGAGTTTTTGTTGCCAGGTCCCATACTAACATTGGACCAATTATTGGGGTAGTAGTAGGATTATTAGTTGTAGCATTAATTGTCATAGCAGCAGTGGTTTATTTTAAGAAAAATCCAACAAAATGGATGGCTATGAAAGGAAATGCTAAATATGTTGAAAAATCTCTCTCAAACAAAGTATAAAAATAACATGCTTCTGTATTAATTAATAAATTATATTAAATTGTAGAAACGGGGTAATATGTTTTTGTATTTTGAATTATCTTATAACAATAAGAGTAAAGTTAGTTATATTATCTCAAGTGGAGAATAGACATTTGCTTTTTGATTTTCCATTGTACCCAAAAGAAAATGAAATAAAAGATATAACACAAAATTAAGGAAATGACCACTCTTTGATTCATCAGTTAGAATGAATTTAATAGGGTTCTCAAAAGTAACCTGTAAAAGATTTCATTGAATTTTTTTTTTAGAAAGGATTGATTTATATTCAGTATTTTCAAGAATTGGCATAATTATTTTAAATATCAAATACTCAGTATTAAGATAAAATATGATTGTTTTATATCAATTAACTGATGTTTTGTAAATGATTTTGAGCATATCATGTAATTGTTGACATGTCTCCTATCAGATTTGACTTTTTTCTGTTTTTATGGTGAACATGCTATATTGTGATTTCTACACAGGTTTTTGTGTATTTTTCTGTTTAAACAGAAAACAGACCAACATTAAGTACATGAAATTTTAAAGAAAATACTTGTCATCAATGATCATTTTGAGATTTTTTTCTATGATGTGGTTTTCATTGAGGTTAAGCCTGACGTGGGATTGGCTGATTTTTTTAAGCGTGACACCTGAAGGTCGAATAATTGAGCTTAAAAACGTGAAACAAAGTTAGGCAGGACACAGGAAATTCAGTGGCGGATCCAGAAATTTTCATAAGTGGGGGCCCACTGACTGACCTAAGAGGGGGCCCACTCCAGTCACGCTTCAGTGATTCCCTATATAAGCAACCAAATTTTTTCCCAAAAAGGGGGGCCGGGCCCCCTGGGCCCCCCTAAATCTGCCTCTGAAATTACATTATTATGGCAACAAGAAGCAGGATACAGGATTCTCACTAAACAATAAGCGGGATATGGGATCAGACCCCCCTCCCCCTTTCCCCAATGAGACCCCCTATTAAGGTACCAAACACTAAGTGCAATAATATTAAAATGGGAACCAAGAACTACTGTGGATTCATTTATTTTCAAGGGTACCAATTTTCGTGGATTAGGGAAAACTTGCATGTTCGTAGATATTTAATTTCATGGTTTCGATGCAGTCTACATTCAAGCCTATAGCAAATTTGTCATTCGTGGAACATTTAATTTCGTGGTTCACCTGTAACCATGAAATCCACAAATATTGGTATTCAACAAAATTTAATGAATTCACAGTATATAAAATATTGGACAGTAGAACAGTCATTACCAAAACACGACTCTCTGCATTCCTTTATAAACTTGTGTTTATAAACTTTATCATATCAAAAGCTTTTTAAAGCTTTTATGTTAATTTACACATATATTTATTGTGAAAATGGGCAATTAATGTTTTGAGTTGGCATGTAACCATCTTGATTTAAAAACTACACTGTTTTTCTATAATATTTTTTTTATATGTCTGCACAGGTATTTATTGCTTGTTGTCTTGGGTTTACCAAATGAGATTATTTAATGAAAACAAATCTATGTATTATGTTATTTAATGTAGAAATCTGTTGTAAAAAAATAAACACATATCTATGCAAAACTTGGAACAAACTAAATGTTAGTAAACTTAATAAGTTTAAATTTTTTTGAATCAGTTATCTTTCTTAAATTATTGTTATTTTAAATCATGTTTATTATCTCATGAACATACATTTTAGAGAGAATAGAATTTGACTAGTAATAAGCATGTTTGTTTTTTAAGTCCCTTTACTTTTAATAAAATATAAATTAGTCATGTTTCTTAATTAAGTTCATTTACTAAGTCGGTGCATTTCTTTTATTTCTCATTTTAAAAATGCAAAGAATGAATGCACCTACTATCAGCATCATAATTTATATAATATGAAATTAATTTTTAGCTTTATATTTTTTAAACAATAATTCTATTTTAGTAATGTAACTATTTCCTCACAGAAACTAAATTATAAGTATTTTATAATGTCAAGTAATCTCAGGGATTCTTAGAAATCATGCATTGGCAAAGTATTATACAAACAATAATTATCAAGTTTATTAAAAATGTATAAAATTTTCCAGTGCTGTTAGTATGAATAATCATCAATGTATGTGTAAAGGTCTGTAGACTATATATCTGATATTGGTAAATACACGTGAAATATGATATTATTATCATTGAATAGTTTTCTTGAATTCAAACGCTTATAAAATAAATGAAATTGATATAGAACTACACAAGTTTATTTTTAAGTAGATCTTTGTGTGTTATTTTATCTGACTGAGAATTCATAGAATCAAGGAGTTGTATAGTATATAAATTATATAGTATACCAATCCTTGATAGAATGATCTCTCATTATATTCAATGTTACAAATTGATTAAGGCTTAAAATGTAATTATGCAATATAGAAAAAAAAAAATTTTAACAATAAATAGCTGCGTCAGATAGAAATCGACCTTGTGCAAGTGCATGTACACATATATATATATCTAAGACTTTGGTCGATTTTGGAATAACTAAGATATAAAAGCTGCATTTTGGTCCGTTTAAAAGTGTTGTCTTCTTATGAAAACCTTCTTTGGAACAATTACAGACTTTTGGTAGAATTTTTTTTAACCCAAAATAGGTTAACAGAGGTATTGATTTTCGTTTGCATAAGGTCGATTTCTATCCGACACAGCTCAAATGATAAACATTATCGATTCATTTTTGCGAATGTATTTGTTAATTTTGTATCTGTAATGTTACATGAAGGGATATTTGTTAATTTTGTGTCTGTAATGTTACATTAAGGGATATTTGTCGCAGTCATTATATAACAGTTTGTCAGATTATGTAATGATATGTTTATATATTAATGTTTTATATATGAATAGCTGCTGGTCAGCAATAAAATATTTTTACTTAATCATTGTTTATTATTCTGAAATATTAGTATATATTAATATAAGTAGAAAATAGCAGATGTACTTAACATTTACAAAGTACATTCTAGAAAAATATGTCCTTTCACATGGCTAGTTTTGGAAAAATTTCTTTGAACAATCCCTATGCCAACAATTGGTATGGTAATGGACTATTATAGTAAGTTTTGTAAAAAATATATATATCCTAGAATGGGAAGTTCATACACACTACTATTTTTTCAAAGGTAAACAAAAATAGATTGTGCAAGATCTTTTCAACATTTATATGCCTCAAACTTCTGTGAGTTTAAATTTTTGCTTACTAGTATATTCTGTACTACCAATCTTTTCACTTATAATTCAAATTCATCGCTATCCATGTGTATACTAGGAACATTCCCAAGTTATGTCGCTATGAGATGAAACATAGAAATCATATCTGGGACTAGTATGTAAACAAAACAAAAATTTATGAATATTATATATCCCAAAAAGAGGCGTGATTTGTGAAACAGCTGTATTTACAAAGTGCAACCTCTAAACCCGACTTGTAAGTCAATGTTCACAATGGAGTGGGGCAATGTATCCACACAGTGGAGACGACTGTGGACGATTGATCTAAGTACATGTATTTTAACTACAGTATCACTAACCTGTCAACGCTAGAGTTGCAAGTTGGAGGCCAGCATTTGGCAGGTGTGTTTGAATCTAATCTTAATTGAGCCTGTCAAGGCCTAGTTCTTTCCAGGAATTTTTCTTTACCAATGAAAACTAGCTGTTATGTAATAAATCAATAATGCTCAAAGTGGCATTAAAACACCAAAACATCAATTCACATAGTTGAACGAACATGGCTGTTTGTTTAAACATCTTGAACACCCCTCAGAAAGAGTATTTTAATTTTATGCAACTGATCATTCCAAACATGGGTGCATATTTTATGCCATATATCTATTGACAAGAGTGCTTGAGCACTGCACATCATAGAGATTGCAAATAAGTTTTGTTGAGACATACCTTTTGAAAATCATTTTTTTTTAATGACTGTTTTGGATAGAGAAGGTTTTATACAAATAGTTAGATCATCTTGACTTTAGTAAAGTTTTAAGATTTGTTGAAAATATTGTGAAAATTAGAGTAGCCATGTAATCAATAGTCTTATGATAGAGATGAAGAATGAAAAAAAACTACATGTTTAAGGAAGTTGATACAGTTTGTACAACAGCAAAGTTATTTGTGTATTTATAAGTTTGCATAAGCAAGGTTCAGTGGGATTTATTAGAGTACGTCTGCTCTCCAAGCCCATGTCTGTGCGCACTTCCCACAGCAAGTCCTCTGAATGTTTTTTAAATTATATTAAGTTTAGTTTCTCATATGAATTGACCTGCAATTATACACATGTATATGTAATACAAAATGTCATATTATCATATTGAACAGCAAAGGTAAAAGTGAGTCTAGAATCTCTGATTAATATACTAAGTTGGTTCCAATCGTCCTTGAAGTTTTAATCAAGAGAAAGGATTGGGTTGTGTCATTATCTCTTTAATTGGAACCATTCACCTGAAGTCACAATGAGGGTAAGGTTCTCAATTCCAGTTTTAACTGATATACTTATTGAACTTTAACATTACAATTTAACAAATGTCATTTAAATGTAGTCAAATTTTCTCAAACGAATGTTGCACTTTGACATGAAGAAGTTGACATTGTCACTTATAAGGTATTGGAAATGAGGATTGGTTGCCTGTGAGACAATCTAAAATCAGAAGAAGAAAATGAATTGAATATTTACTGTTTTAAAATTGTAAACGGCTGTCAGTTTAGAACAAAACTTGATAACAAACAAGAGGATTTCAGCTTTCCAGTTGTGTGAATGTTTCATTTCTATGTATCAACATCTCAGCATCACCTGCATAAGAAGTATATATACATTATAAAAGAGGGACGAAAGATACCAGAGGGAGAGTCAAACTCATTAATCGAAAATAAACAGACAACGCCTGTCTAAAAATGAAAGAAGACAAACAGACAAACAATAGAACACATGACACAACATAGAAACCTAAAGAATAATCAACACGAACACCACCAAAACTATGGATCTCAGGAGCTCCGGAAGGATAAGAAGATCCTGCCCCACATGTGGCACCCGTCGTGTTGCTTATGTTATAACAAATCCGGTAAATAGTCTACTTCGGTAAATCACATTCATGAAAGGGAAGGGGATTGTAGTTACGACGTAAGGAACATATCCAATATCATTTGTGAAACGGTTATTCCATAACGGTCAACCAACTCGTGATGGCGTACGTAAAATTTACGAAGGGATGATTTCAACTGCGCCATTTGGAACTTTTGGTTTAATAGCTTCCTTGTTAGCAGCAACCCTCTATCAAGAAAATCATGATAGGAAATTCAAGCACGGGAATATCGTATCAATTGTGAGATATATACCCCGTATGCAGGTGCTGCTGGAATGTTGCTACTCTGAAATGGAAAGTTCACAATTGGAAAGCTGAAATCATCTCTTTTGTCGTAAAGTTTTGTTTTCAACCGACCCTCATTGTCAATTCCTAGATGTAAGTCAAGATATGAGGCCGACTTAACTGTATCTGTTGTATCCTTTATCTCTAGTTCGATGGGATAGATGCGTTCAACATAGTCATCAAATTTTGAATTATTTAGTTAAAGAACGTCATTTATATAGCGGAAAGTAGAGTTAAAGGATATTGCTAACTTCTTATCTTTCTCCCTAAGAAGTTCCTGTATGAATTCAGCCTCATAATAATAAAGAAACAAGTCGGCAAGAAGAGGTGCACAATTGGTTCCCATTGGAATGCCGACAGTCTGTTGAAAAACACGTCCTCCGAACGTAACAAATATGTTGTCAATAATAAAATCAGTCATTCATTTTTTGTTAAAAGTTAATACGATATAACCGTTCTTGTTACTCGTTAGACAGGATACAACAGATACAATTAAGTCGGCCTCTTATCTTGACTTACATTTAGAAATCGACAATGAGGGTCGGTTGAAAACAAAACTTTACGACAAAAGAGATGAGTTCAGCTTTCCAAATGTGAACTTTCCATTATAAGTAGCAACGTTCCAGCGGCACCCTCATACGGGGTATATATCTCCCAATTGATACGATATTCACCTGTTTTGTATTTCCTATCATGATTTTCTTGATAGAGGGTTGCTGCTCACAAGAAAGCTATTTAACCAAAAGTTCCAAATGGTTCAGTTGAAATCATCCCTTCGTAAATCTTACGGACGCCATCACGAGTTGGTTGACCGTTATTGAATACCCGCTTCACAGATGATATCGGGAATGTTCCTTACGTCGTAACTACAATCCCCTTCCATTTCATGAATGTGACCTACCGAATTAGACTATTTACCGATTTGTTATAACATGATCAACATGACGGGAGCACCTGAGATCACCCCTAGTTTTTTTTATTGGGTTCGTGTTGTTTATTCTTTAGTTTTCTATGTTGTGTCATGTATACTATTGTTTGTCTGTTTGTCTTTTTCATTTTTAGCCATGGCGTTGTCAGTTCATTTTCGATTTATGAGTTTGACTGTCCCTTTAGTATATTTCGTCCCTCTTTTAGACAGATGATTGCTGCTTACATTAAAACTATTGAAACAATTGTTCCTGGTTGTCAAGTTATCAATTCGAAGATTTTACGGACGCCATCATGATTTTGTTGACCGTTATTGAATATATGTGTTACAGAAGCAACGGACATGTTACAGTTATTGAAACCATTACACCATTCATTTTTCTTTGATTGTGATATCCCTGAATGAGAATTAATATCGAATATGCACTTATCATGATCAACACGAAAGGTGAAAAATGAGGGAGCAGGATCTAATAATATTATCCTTTTATGCTGGAATTCATGCTGTGTATGTCCATCGGAATCCATTTACATGTTGTTATGTTTACTGTTCTGATTATATTTCAGAAAACCCAAGGGTTCAGCGCTTTAAATCTAGGGCTATTGTTGTTGACTTTGACAATATCAACACGGTTTCTTGATGTGGCAGCACAACAACACGAACTCAGAAGTCCACGTTCAGGACACCCTATATTGGCAGGAGCATTCAATCTTAACCAGTTTAATCAAGATAAAATGAATGATCCTGAAGTCGCTAATTTCATAACACAAGTTAGTATATAATTGTTAACTATATTTTCGTTATTTTAAACCACTGAACAAAGTGAGATATTAAGAATAAACATAATTTAGATGGTATCTGTAGAGTATTGTTGGTGCTATAAATAAATTCATCATAGATACCAAGATTGAAATTTTATATTTGCGCCAGACGTACGTTTCGTCTACAAAAGGCTCACCATTGACGCTCAAATGAAAAAATGTTAAAAAGGCCAAATAAAATAAAGTACGAAATTGAAGAGCATTGAGGACCAAACATTCCTTAAAGTTTGCCAAATACAGCTAAGGTAATTTATTTCTGAGGTAGTAAAGCCTTAGTATATATCAAAAATTCAAAATTTGTAAACAGTTAGTTTATAATTATGACCATATCAATGATAATTTATGTCAACACAAACGTGCTGAGCACTGGGCTGGTAATATACAGTTATGCGGATACAAGATGATGAAATAAACGTCTATGGAGCTGCAATCCGACGACACTAGTTAACAGACACTGGTTAAAGAAGGACTTAACGACCACATACATTCTTCAAGAATTGACACACGTCTACTTATAATCACAGTTAAGTTCCTAGAGAAATTCTCATTTTCACAATTCATATGTAGAATATTTTGTAATGTATACCTTACTATGACAAGTAAAATACATAAGGCAATCGCATATTTAGTCATATATTAAATGTCTCAAATAAATATTGTCCAGACACTTTTCATCCGTAAACTATTAATAAAGACATAATAGGTAAAATTAAAAAAAAGGTACCGGGTTTATAATTTGATACGCCAGACGCGCGTATCGTCTACATAAGACTCACCAGTGACGCTCAGATCAAAATAGTTAGAAAGCTAAACAAGTATAAAGTTGAAGAGCATTGAGCACCCAAAATTCCAAAAAGTTGTGCTAAATACGTCTAAGGATATTATGCTTGGGACAAGAAAATGTTCAGTATTTCGAATGATTTATTTTTTTGCAAACAGAAAATTTATAAAAATTACCATATATTTGATATTCATGTCGACACCAAGGCGCTGACTACTGGGCTGGTGATACCCTCGGGGAAAAACGTCCACTGAAGCAATGAACTAGTTCATTTCCAAATTACAAAACAATAAATAAAGGCAACAGTAGTATACCGCTGTTCGAAATTCATAAATAACATTGATATAAAGCATGTATTAGCTTTGTTTTACAGGTAGTTACGCGATATGACTTGATTCTTATACAAGAGGTGACAGATCTTACAGGAAATGCTCTTAATGCACTATGGTCGATGGTCAATAGGCAAGTATTATTTCATCTCTTTTGACTATGATTCATAACATTCAAGTAACCAATCTCTTGGTATTGTATACATACAAGTACTGTTGAATAAGTGGTTTTCTTACATTTGTGTGGTATAAAGACGACAAAATTTCTGTGACTCTTAATATCTTATGAATATTTCATACGCCAAATTGTCAAAATATGATTCAATCCTGCAATTTCAACTAAGAGCTTGATTGATTGTTGCTGAACATACGAAAGACACGTCAGTGGATTTGAAGAGGAAATTCCACAAAAAAATTGTTGTAGAGTAATTAAATGATACTGGTAGTATATATTTTCTTAAGTCTATGTTTAAATAAGATGATATACCAGGGTTTTCTGTTCTGACTGTTTTCCCCGTCGAAGTGCTCATTATTTCAGCCTTTCTCCGTGTTTAAAAGTTAAGGTTCATATTGGTGAGTGACATTGTTTCAAATAATTGTAGGTAGGCAAATGATTCATGATTATCACGGTAATTTGTTGTTTCAAACTAGCCATAGCATTCTAAATTCACCACAGTAACGATTTAACATTCGTGATGTTTTAAAAAAAAAATTTTTTTTGTAGAACCGATAGTTATGGCATGATAGTTAGTGCCCCCGTCGGAAGAACCTCGTCTAAAGAACAATATGCTTATTTCTACAGGTTTGTGTTCAGTAACTGTTTTAAACGGACTTAATTCTTCTTTTTGTAGTTTTACTGCAGTGTAAAATGATCGACCTATTCGTGCTTCATACTAAAATATAGACAGCAGTTAACAACCAGCCCGGCAATAGAACTAATAAACTAAGACATTCAATTCTTATACTTGCATTTCAGTATATAGTTTCTTGATCACCTTAATCAGGAAACGCCCAAAGCTAATAATAAGCGTATAGTATATCTTTGGTGAGTATTTTATGATATCAAACCAAATGAAGGATACAGGTTCCAAACAAAGACAATAGTAGTATACCGCTGTTCGAAAGTCATAAATCGACAAACTCAAACCGAGATAAACACATCAACTAAAAGAGGAAAACAAAAGAAACACTGAAGTGCAAAAAATACCCCAAAAAAACGAAAATGCAAAACACACAAAACGAACTATAACATAACAACTGCCATTTTCCTGACTTCGTACAGGACATTTTAAGAAAAAATGGTGGGTTGAATCTGATTTTGCGGCTAGTCAAACCTCACGCTTTTATGACAATGTTAAATATAACACTAAAATGACAACATTACATGACAGGACTACAGTACAAATAAATGCAAGTACATTCAGGACAGAGAAATACACAAATAAACATTACAATAGGACATTTCGACATGCTAATAGTTATCAAAGGTACCAGTCTTATAATATGATTCATCATACGCCCGTTTCGTCTACATAAGACTCATCACTGACGTTCAGATCAATTAGTAAAGAAAGCTAAATAAGTACAAAGTTGAAGAGCAATGATGAACCAAAATTTTAAAGAGTGGTGCCAAATACAGCTAAGGTTATATATGTTATGTTTTCGTTTCATTGATGATTGCAAACGCTTTAAAACCTATATATATATATATATATATATATATATATATATATATATATATATATATATATATATATATATATATATATAAGTGCAAATGCACGAAAAACTACAAAGCTTATTCTTACTTTGCTATTTTAAATACGGAATGCAGTTATAAGAGAAAAAAAGGAACAACAAGAACACTGAAGTGCAAAAAAAAAAAGCCACGCCAACTAATGTAGAAACGAACAATTTGATAACAACTGCCAAATTCCTGAGTAGTGAACAAATAAAAATACCGTCAATAATTTAGAAACATTGCCATCTTAAAATTGTTGTACCTTTTTTGTGTGTGTTGCAAAGCCACCAATTGTAATGAAAAAATATCAATGGTTCGTTTTCTTTTGTATATGCCTTTTATAATCAAGAATATCGTGATTTTCTTAACAATAATAATACAATCATGAATCCAATGATAATAACCTAATCATGAATCCAACATTAATAATATAATCACGAATCCAATAATGATAACATTAACATGCAACACCAACTCTTTTATTGTTAACAGGCTATTGACTCTTCAACTTGTAAATGAACATCTATTCGACGATAGTCTACATGACTGGTTTGAAAGAGACCCATACACCGCACTATTTGAAGTCAGACTAGCTTCATCACGTACGTTTTACCACATATATTGTCTGTTCAAACTAATAAATTCACAAAATATAAAATATACAAAATACAAAATATACTTATATGGATAAATATAACGCTGTTATGTAAAACTTCCTTTTGATCTTAATACTGTTTGTTAAAAAATATAAAAAAGGTAAATAATGATAACAATGTCGTTTCATTATCTTCTATGTTAGAACATTAAGTTCACACTTGTATGATATGGCTTAAGAGGAAAATTAAAAAGGATTCAAAACTATTATTTCAGTCATTTGCACCATCCTTTTACATTGGATAAAAATAATGGTGTTGAATACACAATTTTTTAATTTCATTAATATTGGAAATTAAGCGAGACTTACTTCTAAATCTGTACCTTTGATTACAAGGCACATTTACGACAAAGACTGGCTATAATACACAAACCCTCATGTTTAAACAACAACTTCTTACTGTTTTCTTTCAGATACCAAGTTTGCTGCAATAGGATTTCATGCTAACCCGGGGGACGCTGTAAATGAAATGGGACATCTCCATGACGTGTATTATCAAACAATGAATACTTGGGGGGAAGTAGTACGTACTTTTTTTTAGTATCTTGTCATTTAAAAAAAACGTATTGAATTAAGTATAGGCAATATAGAATTATAAAAAGTAGACATGGTTACACGCAAAAACGTCAATAAAAAGACAAACCGTCAAACAACGAAAATACGAAATGAACGCATCTGAGTTTTATTATATGGAATTCTTCGAATGACAACATTGCACAAATTTATTAAAACAAACATAAAAATTACTAAATGAAAGTCCCACTGTATTTCTTACATTTCATCTACTAATCTTTGTTATAGGTAAGTTTACATATGTTTAAATTTCATAAATCCATAAAGAATTTGGTTGCCGTCTGCTTTGTCAGATTTTTTTTTTTTTTTTATAATTGAGTTTTTTTTACATTTTGTCTTACCGAATTCGTATTTGGAACATTTTTCTGAATTTCCATTTTTTTCAATGCTCTTCAATTTCGTATTTGATTAAGTCTTCCTATCGTTTTGGTTCGATCATCACTGATGAGTTTTACAGGGCCGAAACGCGCGTCTGACATTCCAAATTATAAGCCCGGTATCTTCAACAAATTCTTAAACTACCTTTTAGAATTAATAAAAGGAAAGAAAATAAAACCTGTAGAACGATAAAAGACAGACACCACCTTAACCTATAGCTAGATAAAAAAAAAAAAGTACATAGAGACCAGGATCAATCCACAAAACACTGAAAACTAAAACTTTAGCAACAATACGAACCCCAACTATATCCGGATTATTTTGTTCTTCGAAACTATTGTCCCGTATGTAGCCCTAAGCTTAGAACAAGACTTGTCAATCTTATTTTGCAATCTATCTTCAAGAACGCATTAACAATGGGTAACTTCTATGCTGATTGTGAATATGCCAATGCAATGGAACTGATGTCAAAACCAATTTATTACGATCGAGTTGACTATCATTGGTATATAGAATCGGAAGTCGACACAACTACCAATAGCACTACAGATTGTGCCTTTGACAGGTATGTAGTATACCTTCCTAGTGTGTAAAATCTGAAAGGCAGGTTTCTGGTCAGGGTAGTCAGGGTAAAAGTTTTGTCACAAATCACCGAAAAGACTTATAAAGATTATCATAAAAATATGTTCCTCATGCAAAGCTCTGATTCTTTGAATGGCTTCATTTTTATGTCTTTTTTTTGTTTTTTCGCACTTCATATTTTTTGGGGGTGTAGGATTTTCAAATCTTTAGGACACGAGGATCACTGAAGAGCCATGTATTGTCAAAAAGGGGCATCGTGTGCAGAACAGTTTGTCCCGTCAATGTTATTTCAATAATTTACACGTAACTTACTTCATTATTTCTAGCTCTTAGTTGCCACTAGCATAGACATATTTATCATTTTTAATAACCATGTTGGCTTGATGTCCGAGAAGCTTGTATTTTAAATTTGATGTTATGACTTTTCATATAGAAATGAGTTAATTTTTCATCTTCGTCTTTGTAAAAGTTGTGAAACTACCATACCTTAATATTCGAAAAAAATTGTAAGGGTTCCGCGGAACCCAGTGTCTCGCCTACTTTTGCTGTTAATCACACACTCATCAAAAATGATGAAAAAAAATCAATAAAATTATTCCTCTCGATACTATCTTTTGATTGTCAGAAGCTTCTGTCCAAGTTTGGTAAAAATCCAGGCTAGTTTAAGAATCTTAAAAATGTTTTAAATACTTTAACTGCAGACTGTATGTAATGTTAAGGTGGTACCTAACACTACAGGGAGATAACTCTGTAAAGTCAGCTAAACGGTTTAATAACGTTGTGTTGTAAAGGAAATATTAAGCTTCTCAATGATCAAAATTTGTGTTTGTCAAACTTCTATATAACCAGTGTAATGTTTCTGACAAAACGGTTGGTTCAAAATTTTGGAAATTTTTATAGTTTTGTTAAAGGGTCAAAGTAAATACTTTGTCAAAATTTTATGAACATTAAACGAGACAAATAAATTTTAGTGAAAGTGTTGGGTACCACCTTAACTGGAAGAAAAACTAAGTCCATTTATAAGTAAAATACGGGAAAAATGGAATTTTATTTTTACAAAATTTACTTCTGGGTACTATCTCCTGATCATAAACAAGCTTCTGGCCAAGTTTCTTACAATTCCAGGATAGTTTAAGAAAGTTATTAAAATTTTAAAAACTTTAACCACAGAGTGAATGTAATGTTTCCTGGCAGAACAAAAACTAAGTCCATTTATAAGTAAAATACGGAAAAAATGGAATTTTATTTTTACAAAATTTACTTCTGGATACTGTCTCCTGATCATAAACAAGCTTCTGGCCAAGTTTTGTACATTTCCAGGATAGTTTAAGAAAGTTATTAAAATTTTAAAACTTTAACCACAGAGTGAATGTTATGTTTCCTGGCAGAAAAAACTAAGTCCATTTATAAGTAAAATACGGAAAAAATGGAATTTTATTTTTACAAAATTTACTTCTGGATACTATCTTATGAACATAAACAAGCTTCTGTCCAAGTTTCGTACAATTCAAGGATAGTTTAAGAAAGTTATTACAATTTCAAAAACTTTAACCACAGAGTGAATATTTGTGGACGCCGCCGACGACGACGACGACGCCGACGCCGACGGAATGTAGGATCGCTATGTCTCGCTTTTTCGACTAAAGTCGAAGGCTCGACAAAAACGAGTAACCGGAAATATGCATGGACATAAAATTCGTTTTTACTTTATAAATATATTTACGGACTAACATGTAAATACGTATTAACCTCGTCAGACGAAATATTCTGAATGCTATAAGGGACAATGAATCCATAAATATATTACTTTCTGATTCGAACAAGGTTAAATAGATGTGAATTTACACATCGTTGTAGAAATCAGTCAATATTTTTTTACAATCTGGTTCAAAAGGTACTAGTAATCACACAAAAAAATGTTTATAAATGAAATACTAAACAAAGTATATCTGTTTTTATGGTTATACGACTTCATTAAAGTACGTTCTCCAATCTTTCTTTTACTTTTCTTTTCTTTTTTTCTGTTATAAATATCTTGATGCTGACTCATTATATTTGTGTTAACGTTGATTATTATTTGTCTTTTTTTCCTTTTTCGTTTGCTTATATTTTTGGTTTTTCTTTTGTGTGTTATTAAATCACTTTCAAAATTCTGTTAGTGTATGTTTAAGTTCATATCCTCGTGAAATATCGTCATAACATCTGACCGTCCTGGGACATGCAGTGTATACATTCTGGAATTCTCAAAATATTTGAACTCAAGCAAGTTAAAAGAGGTGTGTGCTCAGTTGATTTCGCTTTCAGTATTGTATGTTGTGTTGCTGTATGAAATCTAACCAAGTATGGTTACCGTCGTTGATAATCTTGCATTTCTAGCACAGAAAACGTAAGACCAAGCAACACGACCACAACAAAGGCCGGAGAAAATTTCAGGTGCGCTAGAAGGGTACGCATATCTTGCTCCTCATATGGCACCCACAAGATTTCTTCATCATTTAGGCACAAGTCCGGTTATGTTACATTCGAGAAAAAAAGAAAGTTGCGGATACGACAATATGAAATTTTGATAGAAAACGCATGTTCCGGAATATTATGTCAACCGGGAAACTGAAATCATCTATTTTTTCTGCAATGTTTTTTACACACGAAAGGGTTCCAAATGAGAAGATACAGAAGAAATTTGATCTACGATTACCATTATGATATTCAGAAACCCTTTAGCTCTCTCTGTCCCTTGTATACAATCCTATACCATATAACCAATTTAGCCAAGTAGTACTACAAAGATCTACTGTTACCATTGTGAGTACACTCAACATTTACTTAACTGCAATGTAAACTTTAATCATTTATTGTGTTTTGCTTTTCACTTGTCTTGTTTTCGGTGTTTTGCTTTTCACTTGTCTTGTTTTCGGTGTTTTGATTTTCACTTGTTTTGTTTTCGGTGTTTTGCTTTTCACTTGTTTTGTTTCCGCTCTTTATTGAAATAAATGTATTTCTGATGTACCTGTCACTTTATCAGTAAAAAATCTTTTTGTTTATCATACTTTTCTGGACCCTTTCTACTTGAATACGAATGAGTGAGAACACATATTTGTTTTTGACACAGAATCATTGGATCTGGAATAACACTACAAATGGCAGTGATACCTGGTACATCTAATGTATTTCAATTCGCAAACAACCATCAACTTCCATATGAAAAGGTGAGAAAATGTTCTTATGTTTTATAAAATATAAAACTCCTTTAGTTATTGTTTTTCTCATTAGAAGCATAATTATATTTCAATTTCTGCATACGTTCATTTGCATCAGTTAACTGGTAACTGACACTGGAAATAAGTGAAAAAAGCTATGAAAAAATACTTTCGGAAACATTCTTTTAATAAGTAGAATTACAAAAATACCGAACTCCGATGAAAATTCAAAACGGAAAGTCCCGAGAAAAATGTATTGCGAATGGATAACAACTACCATATTCCTGATTTGGTACAGGCATGTTCTTCTGCGGAAAATGGTTGAGTACTCTGGTTATATAGCTTTGTCCACTTTAAAGCGAAGCAAAAAAGTGTTACAATGCATCTGAGTACTTTGTAAAAAAATCTGATTTATCGTAAATAAAAAATGATAGATTTATTTATTAACTCATACTTTAACATTTCAGTTGATGAATGTCACCGATAACTACCCAGTAGAAATACAATTAAATTTCTTTTAAAAGATTATTAGTTTGGGGTTTTTTTTGTAAATTTTGTATAAGGATTCAAAATTTCAGAAACGAAACGGTTGAATCTGATGATTAAATGTAAATGAACTCATCATAGACATCAGGTTAAAAATGAGTACGCCAGACACGCGTTTAGTTTACAAAAGACTCATTAGTGACGCAAAATCATCAAAGTTAAAAAGGTAAAATAAAGTATGAAGTTGAAGTGCAGTGCTGCATTGAGGATACAAAATTCCGAAAGGTTTTGCCAAATTAAGCAATGGTCATATATTCCTGCGGTAGAAAATTCTTAGTATTCAAAAAAGAATATTTTTAAACAGCTTATTAATCATCATAAACAATGATAATTCATGTCAACACTGAAGTGCTGACTAATGGACTGGTGATACTAGTTATCAAAGGTACCAGACTTATAATAAAATACGCCAGATGCGCGATACCCTCGATGAGTAGACCTCCACCAGTAAAATTGAATGATTCATAAAAAAGAATATCATGTTGAATGCATGAAATAAATATCCGACGACACACAACTGATAATCTTTATAAATAAAGTTGTCTAATGATACTTACTATGAAACTTTGTTTGTACTTTGAATGATTGTAAATAATGGTATTCTCTACTGTCATTTTATCATATATCAAATGTTTTAAATTTTATAGCATTTGATTAATTGCTGTTATATTATATATTCTCAATGTGATATGTATTTATTTTAAAAGACGTGTCATTTCTATGGATGCGATTTAACGATGTTTTTTGTTTATTAGCAATATTAGTCTCTCGGTGCCTTTGAATGGATCTGGAAATCGATAATATGAAACTAAACTTATGACAAAAAGAAATGTCCATTTATTAAATTTTGTGAAGTGACATACCATTTGCATACTTAGAGTATACTCCTTACTTGACAATAAGAAACAAAAAAAAACTCGATTACGACGACAATGTTCCAATGAAAAACTGAGGAAATCTAATGAACTTCACATGCATCGAGACCAGTGCCTCGACAAACTAATAGTCGCATCCTATGCATGTATAACACCATTCAAATCCAGACTCAGTCAAAATGTCAAAATTAGGATAGGGTATAATCGGTAAAAAAAAGATTAAACGGATTTTCTGATATCTAAAGATATGAGACTGCGAAAAAATGTCACTAGTGATTTCAAATACAAACATATCGTATTATTCAACTAATTTGTAATATTGACCGTAAAACTTATGTTATGTCGATTTAATTTGTGCTTTCTTATTATTATGTACATACAGCTTTTTGTGAAAAGTATAGTTTAATCAGAGGGTTTGTTTTTCTCACGAATAGGCCATAATATTGAAACTGATTAATAAATACAGGTAACTTTTGTCAGAAAAAAAATTATACAGATAGAATGAAAACTTTAGTCAAATTATTATATATGATGAGATGTATAAGTACATAGATGGAGGATAATTACATGTACATTTGTACATAGATAGATGATAATTATAAAGATAGATGTTTTAAATTAGTAACAATGGGACTTTTTTTCTCATTCCCCCCCCCCCCCGCGACAAATTTGACTGTAAAAAATCGGGTCCCCTTAGTTGCTTCCCTGAACAACTTAGGTTGATGTCACAGGTGATAACTAATAAATTATGTTTAAAATTTATAAAAAGAAAAGAAATAGGAAGTTAAGAATTGGAATTTTGAAACTCTCACGTTTTCCATATATTCAAGTTTGAAGTCGTCCATATGTGAATATATCGAAGAAAAGATCACGATTTGATGAAGACAGTGTTTTTTAATATCAATTTCAATAGTATATATAACATGCCAACACTCACTAAAATGTTGGTTACTGATTAACAGGATATCATCAACATAACTGAAAAAAAAGAAGAAATCATGGCCAGATATGTATTTCTTTGGCAAAGTTTTGTATTATATCTACTTCATATGATTTCAAAGAAATTGGTCAGTAGAAGTCCGCAATACATACCTGTAGGAATACAGACTCTCTTGAAATTCATTTAGTATGTTTGATAATATTATCTTCAGTGTAAGTGATTTTGAAATCATTATGTTTTTGTACAAAGTACGACTTTCAAAGACGACATAACAATTATAGATTCCCGCTTTCTAGAAAAATTCATATTACTTATACGATGTGTTCGGTCTTTCAATAGGCCATGGGGAATAGTAGTGCAAGTCGTACATATAAAGATTTTATTATACTGTAAACACTGAATTTGTGAAAGCCGAAAGATATCAATGGGACTTTCAAATTCATAAGTTGAAAATAAACTAGCAATGCCATGGCTAAACTAGAAAAAGACAAACAGACAAACAACAGTACACAAAACACAACAAAACTGGGGGTTGCTCCTGTAAATCACTTACATTGAAGATTTTGCAGTAGATCTTTAGAATTTGTCAGAATCCATATAAATTTGACACTGCTGTGTAAATATTCCACATTATAGTAGTTCTGAAAGTCATAATTACATAATTATATAATTTAATAGAAAAAATAGAAGATAGAATTTTCGAACGATTTGTAGTCGAACGTCTTGACGATTTGGTGACATAGCGTTATTTATCATAAGGTTTATGTATTCAGGATATAGAAAAGAGATACGATTTCGGTATTTTTGCTATTTTACTTTTGAGTTGCCATTTGATTAATACCGACTTCCGTTTAAAATTTTCCTTGCAGTTCGGTATTTTTGTTATTTTCCTTTATACGTATTACTTTGGAAACATTTTGTTGTGAATTTCCAATGCAAACCCATATAATCGGAAAACATTAATTTTCCCCATAAATTGCACCGATGGTTAGCTTGACTTTATTTATTGTAGTTGCTCTAACTTGACCGAGTACCAGAATGTCCTACCACAATGTGATAGGTAACCTGTCGAAAATTACATACTCCGGAATCAAAAGTTTATTGCCCCATTTATCTTTTCCTATTTACTCGAAGAAAAAAATGATTTTACATGTAAAATTTAATGTTTGATGTTTAGGTGAAGAAAATTGATTATTAAGATATTATATGTGTTATTGCAAATCTGCATTATTCAACATTCATTCAGTTATATTTAGTTGTCTCCCAGTAGCAGTTGTTGTTATTGCAACACATGTTTTATTAACGAGGTAATTAATAATAGACATTTGCATATGTCAAGTGGCAATTTCCTTTAATATGGTTATCAAAAACTAACTCTGCCTTCGTTTTGTATGTAGATTGGCTCATTTTCTAGAAACCAAGATGGCCGACATGATTAAAAATAGAACAAGAGGGTAAAACGCAAATGTTGTCTACTAGTTTGAAAACTGCTCCTTTCGAATTCGTTATGGTTGTTATTTAACATTTGATTTTGCTATTTGATTACGGATTTTCCGTTTTGAATTTTCCTCGGAGTTCGTCTTGTTTTGTGATTTTCCTTTCATACATATTACTTTGGAAAATGTTTGTTGTGAACTACCAATCCAAGAACTACGTTCCCTTTTGAGAATCAAGAAAACGTCGTTAATATATGTCTCTCTTCCACTGTTTTTTATTCGACAGTTACCTAGAACATTCTGGTACACATTCAAGTAAAAGCAACTTAAAGACGTAAATCGACCTTACCATCGGTGCAGCTTGTAGAACAAGGGCCATATAATCGAAAAACATTAATTTCCCCATAAATTGCACCGATTGTTATCTGGACTTTATTTATTGTAGTTGCTCTAACTTGACCGAGTACCAGAATGTCCTACCAAAATGTGATAGGTTACATGTCGAATATTATATACTCCGAAATCAAAAGTTTATTATCTCTTTATCTGTTCCCATTCACTCGAGAGAAAAAGTGCTTTTAAAATGAAGAAACATGTAACATGTAATGTTTGATGTTTATGTGAAGAAAATTATTAAGAAATTATGTATAATTGCAACATTCCTTGAGAAATATTTAGTTGTTTTTCAGTAGCAGTTGTTGAAATTGCAACACATGTCCTATTAACGATGTAATTAATAAACACATTTGCATATAGAAAGTGTCAATGTCCTTTGATAGATGCTAATAGAAAACGAACTCTGCCCACGTTTTTGATGTAGATATCATTATCTAGAAATAAGGTCTTGCATACTTTTTTTTTAATCTAAATTTACTTATCATCTAGAAACAAGAGGTGAGTGTGAAGCTTGTTCCTTAAATTTCCGTCTTTACTTATTTTTATATGTTTTACCTGTCATATAGTTTAAATCAAATACACCGTTTGAAGGCAGACTAATTTATTTCCGTACGTGTGTGTTGTTGGTCATTTCGGTCTTAACCTCGAAACTTACTATTCACTGGTGGTAAGCGGATGGTCGTAACTAAAAGTTACGACCATCTGAATATGGGAGACAACTCTAGGGATAAGTTTTTCTTTTCCGATTTTCGTGAGGTAAAAGGTTCATTTGAGTCAAACCGCTTGTGTCATATACACATATCGTGAGTGCGTTGTTATTGAAACCAAATTTGACACATAAAATCATTCCAATTTTCGTAAAATAGTCATTCAAAAATTCGAGCATGATGGTCGTAACTCTAACTTGTGATGGTCGTAATTTCAACTATAGTATTTTGGATGATGGTCGTAACCGACAAAAGATGGTCGTAACTTTGAAAGATGACCGTAACTCAAGTATTTAGACGAACTTTTATCAAACTATTTTAAAAGTACTGTGCACATGCATAACCATGTTAATAAACTCAGTTGTTATATAAAGTTTACTACAAAAAATATTATTTCATTTGTTACTCTGATAATGGTATGCAGAAATTAAGTTAAAGAATTATCAAACATACATTTTTGATATGTTCCAAATGACCATCATTTAGGAGAAACAATGAAAACTAATCAACTCGCATTAAGCCAAATAGTATGTTAGGGTTGAGTATTAATATATTTTTTACTGTACGTTAAGGCTTAAAATTGTTGCTTTCAAATTTTCTTTTTATTTACCACTTTTTATTACCTGCAATCATGTCGGCAGATGAAATTATTGAACGAACAATTTTGAACAATCTTCTTTAATTTTTAATCAGCTATTGCAGTTTTTATAAACCATTGGTTTTCAAATATTCGGCTTTTGGTGAATCATGATTAATGAAAATCCACAAATGTCTGGTGTTTTTAACGTGTTGTCTTTATTTTTTATCGATTGCATGACGATCTTGCGATATATCATTTATATTTGTTCTAAGTATTGGTTTAGAATAACAAAAAACTTAATCCATGGTGTCGCAATGAACACTGTGTTAACCTAGAAAGTATGAATAAGGTTGGTATATATTTTACAATGCTACACGCGTTGAATTGAAGAGTAAGATCAAATATTAGTAGTTTGTAGACAGGCTTGTAGCCAGGATAATATTACAAGGTAGAACAAAATGTACTGCGGCAAATATTACATACATATGCAGGTATATATTTTACAATGCTGCATGCTTTGAATTTAAGAATAAGATCAAATATTAGTAGTTTATAGCCAGCCTTGTAGCTAGGATAATATTACAAGGTAGAACTAAATGTACTGCGGTAACTCTCACATACATATGCAGGTTGAAAATAATGTTTATGTAATATGTTTATATTGTATGAATGTACTCAGATTTAAAAGACCAGCACGCTGAGTTGAAGCATAAAGTTCTATCTTTTAAATATTATCCTGGCTACAAGCTATGTATGAATACTGTTTGCTGAAATTAAAAAAAAATACATTATCATCAGCATATAGTAAACAATGTAAATTGCTAACCCCTTTGATATTCTTTAAAAAGAAGATTAAGGATTCATACTGTGAAGGAATTTTTTTACTCGTGTAGTAATTTTGACTCTAAATATGGCTCCTCTAGTAGTGGAAAGATGATCCCAAATTGCCAAGTCTGTGCCAGTATCTGATCATGGACTTTGCAATGTCAAAATACAGAGTGAATCTACCGAGTTAAGAAAGATTGGCAAAATGTGTTGCTCTTTTGGTAACACCAAGTAAATGTTTAGAAAATTCAATGCGTAGTCTTTCTGAAAGAATCTTAGGATAAGCCTGATCTACATTTGTAGTCATAGATTTTTTTTTTGTTTTTTGAAAGGGTTGAAATATCCCCAAATTTTAGTACTATATAAGAGAATAGGTTTTATTGTATGCTCAAACACATGAAGGCTGTTTTTTAAACTTGGATTCAGTGACAGAATGTTCTTGTGTAGCTTATAGTAGGCTTTTAACGCCTTATTCTCTCTGAGCGAAGGAAAAAAATCCAGATGCACTAAAAGTTATTCCTTAATATTTACAATGTTGAGCACAATCAATAAGTTTGTTATTAAAATAAAAATCATGTTTGATATGCCTGCCTGTCTTGTTAAATACAAGCACCTTGGTTTTAATGGGATTCATTTTCAAACACCGATCTTAATCCATCAAGTTTACTTTGAAGTCCTTTTGCTGAAGTTGAAAAAATGGCAATATCATCAGCATATATATAGTAAAGAATAGACTGGTCGTGAATAAACATACCATTATTTTGATTCCTTTCTGATGCTATCTCGACTAAAAGTATCAATTTTAAATTGTAGATTTTTCTTTTAAATTCCACCTAGTAAGTACATACTAGTTTTTAAAAAGTTTATCTTTTCAATACATACAAAATATAAAGAAAATAAATCAGGATACTGTTATTTCATGTGATGTCAAATTTGTTAAAAGCGCCTTTTCTTAATTCGTAACTAAGAATCATCGGATCATAACCAGAGCTGTGTTTTAAAATGAATTCTCCACTTTTGAGAAATTTATTTTGTTATTAAACTTAACCGCTTATAATTAGTTGCCTCTTGGTGAATGGTCGATTTTATACATTATATTTTAAGTAACAGTGACTGGTCATTTCATTTTGTATTGGGTTTTTTTTTCGATTCATTTCAATTTTCTTTCCTTTCGCACTTTACAGGTATCCCTCTCTTCATCCCTTTTTGTTTATATCATTTAGTGAAATCAACTTCACAAATATATTATATAATATATTCATATAACAAAAGACACATTTAAAACTCTTGACTTGTCTTATTCTGTCCTATTTAGTAAAGAGTTACGACCATCACAATTTTAAGTTACGACCATCCTGAACATTTTTGTTTTTTTTTAGTTACGACCATCATGCTCGGATTATTGAATGATCATTTTACAAAAATTGGAATGTTTTTATGTATCAAATTTTGTTTCAATATCAACGCACTGACGATTAGTATGTATGAGACAAGCGGTTTGACTGAAACATTTTTTTTTACTGCACGGAAATCGGAAAAGAAAAATTTATCCTTAGAGTTGTCTCCCATCTTCGGATGGTCGTAACTTTAAGTTACGACCATCCGCTTACCACCAGTGATTATTGTCAATATATATTTTTGAAATTTATTGTGATGAAAATTTGACATGACATCGGCATGTGTTAAAGGAAGTGCAACAGAAACAGAGGCATTTATGGTAGGATTGTTCACTGAATAAGTGTTGAAAGAAAAATAATTTTATGAGGTATATTATGTCATAACTGTGTCTTTAGTTGTTTTAACGCAAATTTCATGGAAAAAATAATACTAATAATAAAAACTCTTATTCTAAAATCTGTGTGTAAATTTCGATTTTATTGATACCTAGTTGATTAAAATTCAACAAGAAAAGTGTACCTATTTAGAGATTCTCGCAGAAAAAGGAAACGTGGCAAATGTTATTCAGGATTATTATTATCAAATAAATTTATTTGCTTGGCTTTTGATAGATGACTGTACGGTATGCATTTTGCTCGTTGTTTAAGTCTACACGGTTAACTACAGTTACCTACATTCGTGTCTTTTTGATCTCCGTTGGAAGGTTGTCTCATTTGCAATTGGTTTTTAGTACATTTCCAAAAGAAAAGGTTAACTGTGGATAACTTATATTCTTAATTCTAACAAAAATTAAATAACAAAAATACCAAACTCCGAGGAAAATGCAAAATGGAGAGTCCGTAATTAAATGGCAAAATAAAAAACTCAAACACCAAACGAATGGAAAACAACTGTCATATTCCTGACTTGGTTCAGACATTGTAATACAAGTTTTTTTTTTAGTTGCTAGGTAAAGCTCTGTATGAAATTCCATTATATTGGCAACAATGTGTAAGCAAATCAAACAATTAAGTCAACACGTAAAAAATGTCAAAAATATGGGGAACAGCAGTCAACATTGTGTTATTATCTTAATCACTATAAAACAAAAACCAAATATGTCAAAAAAGATAAACAAAAACAAATTGTAATTAGACAAATACATAAGCAAAACCGAAAGACAAGAATATAAAATTTTACCACAGCACAACAACACAATGACGGGATGTACATGAACCGAGCTACGTCAATTGGATATCACAAACAAAAGACTGAACAGCAAAAGTAATAATCTACAAAGACAAATGAAACAAAACAACACTTTCACATGAAATAACGATGATAAACAACGTCAATACCTAGAATTTATACTTCAAAACAATCGTGTATTTTTTTAGAAGTTATTTATCAACAATGCCTTGGTATCTTACGATGAACATTTTTAGGGAAGGGACGAGACTTTCTTTGACATAACCCTGGTACTTTAACTTTTTGCTCGGACACTGTTGACGTTTTGCAATGTCTTAGTAGCAGTTGCAAGCTCTTGAACTACGAATGAGTTGGGAAATATATAATCCATATGCAGTTGAAGTTATATTTTGCTACTAAGGTATGGGAAATTGTTAATACCAAAACGAAAATCGTCTCGTTTGTCATAGATTCTGTTACTGAGATGACCACTTATGTCAAAGTCGAGGTATATGTCTAAAATTGTGAAAGAGTAAGCCATGTCTGGTGTTTCTTTGATGTTTTAGTGCTGGAGGATAAATCAATGGAACCCAATCAGCAAAAGTTAAATTGATAATCAAACAATTTTTTGACATGTAACTGATGGAACTCCGACTCATATTAAAAGAAGAAGTGATAGGCAAGAAGTTCGTTCTCATAGGAAGGCCGACAGTTTTTGATAAAGTCTTACCTCAAAACTCAACAAAATTCTTGTTAATAACTCCAGCATACTGATCACTTGCTTCTTTGTGTAGCATGGTTTTTTTTTTTCCTTTTTGGTCACTAGTTACAAAATATGCAGTATGGTATCCCAAAGAAATAAAGTTATAGCGTTTGCTACAATTTTTATGTTGAAAATCATTGTTGGTTATTTCTTTTTCAATTTGACATCGGAAATCGTGTTATACAGATGACAAATCAAGTGTTTTGATAGAATTCATTTCATGGAAAGATCGAAATTTGAAATTATTGAGTATTTCTTTAATGTTTTTATGTAATCCACATATGGTTGATACCACCACGCGAGTAAACAGTTTCACAGTATTTCTGAAGACCCTCTTTCAATGCGGACAGAATGTTTGTCAATCTAAAAAGTAAAATCACAAAAATACTGATCTCCGAAGGAAAGTTCCTTATCAAATGGCAAAATCAAAAGCTGAATCACATCAAACGAATTAATAACAGCTTTCATATTCCTGACATGATACAGGCATTTAGAGATCAAAATGGACAATTCATTTGTGGAACATACAGAATCAGCCAGTAATATATTGTTGTATGTACGGGTTTTATAAAATTAGGTATATGATAGAAACCAGGTAGGGCCTCAAGTTTGCTGTCCAATGTAATATTTTTGGAAGCGACGAAGGACTTATGATTTGCCAAAATCTCATTCATCATGAACTACAATGTATATGGTTTTGTATTTGGTATTCCTAACTGCTGATTTAGTTCTAAATGTTTTACAAGACAGTCTTAGTACATCTTTTTCTGTAGTACAATTTACACACAAAACTCTCAAAATCATGATAGTGTAATTTATTCAATATACGGGGAAATTGTTTACGAATGTCGATATTTGGGTTTAATTTTAAAGTCGACATTAGGTTAATTTTCAAAGTCGAAATTTTAACTAATCTTCCAGAAGCCATATATAATATATTTTTAACAACTAGTATATATTATTATTCTATATGCAGCAAATGGCATTCTATCTTAAGATGTTCTTGTTTTATGTACCGATTCAGTTTGCAAGTCAATGTCTATTCCCTGCTCAAAAAGGGATTTGACCAAAGCAAGACAATCCGTTCTTTATAGCAATAGATATTGTTTAAACTATGTACAACATGAAGGTATAAAATAATTATTTTAAGAGAGAAAACTATACACCAATAGATTTTTCAAACTGATTGGAGATGGTTCTACATATAATTAAAAACGGTAGTATTGTGATACTATAATATATGATGATATTCCCTTTAACTGTTTAAGTAAACTCATCATAGATATTCGGTCTAAAATTTTGAACACCAGACACGAGTTTCGTCTACAAAAGACTCGTTAGTGATGCTCAAATCTTAATCAATACAATATGTAGTTAAAGAGCATTGAGGACCCCAAATTCAGAAAGTTTTTGGTAAATATAGCAATGTATTCCTGGGTGATCAAAAAAATGCAAACTTGATTTTTAATTATGACACTATAAATGATAATTCATGTCAAATCAGAAGTGGTGACTACTATTTTAACCCATTTCAACTGTATGGTGTAAAGCGTCAAGTTTTTTTCTTTTCAACCAGCCATGATTCACAAAGCATGGAATTTTCTGTTGTTTGAATTGAAAAAAAAATCTTTATTTATTATTTTACAAATTTAAAAGTATACCTGCAAGTTATCTGTAAGAGTAATAAAAGCTAATAGCCAAAATGTAAACTTGATTCACAAGATACCGTGGTCACTCTGATGGTTTGGCCCAAAAGTCTTGCACCCCCACGTAAAGACAACTTTATTCATTAAACAATTATGCGTCTACTTTTGTGTTTCAAATGTCTGGTTATGTAAATGTATTTCAGTTGTTTCCTGTAATTAGTTAATACTTCAGCTTTATCATGTACATCTTTTGAATATTCATTTTATTAAATTTACTGTTTGCAAAAGTATAAATTACTCTAAATTATAGGGATTTTCTGGTAACTTAACGGAAAACCCTTGCCGTTTTTGGCACAACCTTTTTGATCTTTTGGTCCTCGATGCTGTTCAACTTTGTACTCTTTTCGGCTTTCAAACTTTTGTATCTGTGCGTCACACATAGGTCTTGTGTGGACAAAATACACTTCTGGCGTATTAAAATTTTGAACTTGTTGCCTTTTGTTGGCTGTTGTTCGTGTGATTCTTTGTCAATTGTGTTCTCCAATTTATTTATATTGTAGTCCTGTGTTGTCATTTTGATGTTATATTTCACATGGCCATAAAAGTGCGAGGTTTGGCATGCCACAAAACCAGGTTCAACCCACCATTTTTTCCTTTAAAAATGCCCTGTACCAAGTCAGGAATATGGTCATTGTTATATTATAGTTCGTTTCTGTGTGTATTACATTATAACGTTGTGTCGTTTGTTTTCTCTTATTTTTGAGTGTAAATTCACATTGCGATAAGACGTGTCACGGTACTTGTCTATCCCAAATTCATGTATTTGGTTTTGATGTTATATATATATGTTATATTTGTTATTCTCGTGGGATTTTGTCTATATGTGTTACATTTTAGTGTTATGTCGTTGTTCTCCTCTTATATTTAATGCGTTTCCCTCGGTTTTAGTTTGATATCCCGATTTTGTTTTTTGTCCATGGATTAATGAGTTTTGAACAGCGGTATACTACTGTTGCCTTTATTTATATCTTTTAAACATAAATAAATCACTCATGATAGAATTTAAATTTAGACCGGTTCCAAATGTGTATTCACATGTTCATGTATTATAATTACTATTACATCTGTCGTTTTCTCACTCTTCAACTACTTAAAATATTACCATGCTATATAAACAGTTACCCATAGAACACTTTATCTCGGAACTGTGTCACGTCTTGTAAACTTGCTACACTGTTAGTATATAGGATCTATATTAGGTAAATAATATATTTTGATTTCTACGTCTTATTTATAACAGTTCGTCATTTGCTTTACATATTTCTTTATCAGTTCATAATAATTATACCGTTCTATTTCATTCACTACGACTGGCATTTAGCAAGATTACTATTATATCAAGTCTGCATCAAATCAGTTGGAATCCATTCGTTTGATGTTTTTGAGCTTTCGGTTTTGCCATTTGATTTCGGACATTCCGTTTTGAATTTTCCTCGGAGTTCAATCTTTTTGTGATTTTTCTTTTCAATAATTTAGGATTAAATCTTAATATATTTCTTTTGTTTACTCTTTTCTACATTGAAAATCTGCACACATTTGCCCTATTTTGGCACAATATTGTTATTTTTTGTGCTTTTTATGTTTTGTTCATGTGCGAATTCTACCCGCAACTATAGCCTTTTAATAATTGGGGGGGGGGGGGGGGGGGTGGGCATTATATAGAACGGCAATGTGTTATCACTGTTGGGCCTATTCTATTTTTATCTATCACGGAACTATATATGTAATTGATTTCTTTTGTCTGTGTATCTTTTAGTTGGAAGATTATGGGATTTTAAAACTTTTTTAAACTGCCAGTCTTGTTCTCAAAGAATACTAATAATACATATCGATATTTCGTGTAGTGCATTCTAAATTGAGTACAGCTCCAACCAAGATATATGAATTAGATCAGTATCAAGGGTTTGAAAGCATGATATTAAGTTTACTTATATTGTTAGTATCTTTTTTTATTTTGCCATGATTTTGTCTGTCTTTCATTGATGTAAGATTTGTGTAATGCTCCTCTCCAGGCATTTCCTTATTGCTTATATTTTTGAAACACATAATCTATTTTTTATGTCTTAGCAAGTATACAGGATGATTGATTATATGAGTTTTAAACTTCAGTAAACTTTTATTTTTCAACTAACAATCGGAATTCCTATGAAGACGAACTATACAGTTTTCCTTATCCAAATGCTTATGGAAAACTGCAAACAGGATATTCTCAGATCCAAATGCTTATGGAAAACTGCAAACAGGATATTCTCAGGAAGAATGAAAAGAAGCTAGGAGTATCATGTATCTTCATCTTTCGATATATAGATGTTGTTTTCTCATTACAGAACTTAAGTTTGTTGACTTTGTTGAACGCATTTATCATATCGAACTAGATATAACGAATACCACAAATATAGTTAAGTCTGATAAATCTTTGATTGACACCTAGAAACTGACAATGATGGTCGACTGAGAACAAAACTTGACAACAAAAGAGATGATTTCAGCTTTCACATTGTTCACTTTCCAAAGAATATACATCAACAAACAAGCAGTGCATGCACAGTACAGTAGAGCATCCCTGGTTTTTAGTGCGGTTCGTGATGTCCAGTCTTTACTTTTCCATGTAGTGCTTTGTAAACTGCAGTTTGTCTTTTCGTAGTTATTTGTTATTTTGCAAGGGCGTTGCCAGTTTTTGGACTACTTATGAGTTTTCTATGCCTTTTTTGGAATCTTCTGCCTCATTTTTGTCTAATTTTACCCTATCTCATTGGATATATAAAAAAGAAGATGTGGTATGATTGCCAATGAGACAACTATCCACAAAAGACCAAAATGACACAGACATTAACAACTATAGGTCACCGTACGGCCTTCAACAATGAGCAAAGCCCATACCGCATAGTCAGCTATAATAGGCCCCGATAAGGCAATGTAAAACAATTCAAACGAGAAAACTAACGGCGTTATTCATGTAAAAAAATGAACGAAAAACAAATATGTAACACATAAACAAACGACAACCACTGAATTACAGGCTCCTGACTTGGGACAGGCACATAAATAAATAATGTGGCGGGGTTAAAATATGCCTGTCTCACATCACTAGCTCGTCACTGATTGTCTTCAGTTATATGCTATTGTGTTTTTGTCATTATTTGAATTTGGTGTTGAATAAAGAACCTTAAGGAGGCTCGAGAGTCTAAACATTTCCGAAAAAAAATAAACATTTCTTTTTTCATTACAAATTTAATTTATTATGTATTAGTTGTTACCTAATCATATGGTACAAAAATCATTCAGAAAAAAATCGTAGTGGCCCCAGATGCCTTTAAAAATGTATGTACCATTGAAAAAGCTCCAAGTTATCTCCCTTTGGTGCAAAAATGCCATTTTTTTGGCATTTAAATTGAAATATCTTTTTTAACTCATCGGTGACCTATATTTTTTTTTTATTATTTTCAAATAAGGTGTACTTAAACTAAACTATTTTTTTTTCGATATTACCTTTTTTTCTTAGTTCAACAGAAAAAAAGTACCTTTACAAAAATGTATGTTTCTTTCAACAGATTGAGAGCTTAAATGAACGGTGACCCCATTTTTTTTTTTATTTTATTTTTCTATTAAGCATAAGATAAAGTTCATTTATAGAAAAATAAACGAAATCCTATATTAAAAAAAAATGATAAATACCCGCGAGCCCAATTAAATAGTCTCTATTAGAATTTCTAGTATCCGAACGACTTAGAGACTTGACATATTCTATGGATACTTGTCTACTGTTGAAGGTTGTATATTGACTTCAAATGTCCTCTGATGATTGGTAATCGCTGTCTCATTCACGTTTATTCTATATCTATTTTATTTGTATTTACATTTTTTTTAGAACCTGCAATGTGTAGATATCTTATAATCGGTTTAGTGCTGTTTATGGTATTACTGATTCAAGCAAAACCTAGAGGTCGTAAAAATCCAAAACTCCGTAACGGGACTCCACTTCTGGTATCAGCATTCAACATCAAGACGTTCGGAAAATCCAAAATGAGTGACCCTGAAGTAGCGAACTATATTAAAGAGGTTGGTTCAACTATATGTATTGAAAAGTTATAAACCCCTTTATAAACCCCTTTCACCAAGGCTTTTAGTTTTGGATAACTTGTTTAGGCGGATCTCTTAACTTAAAAATATAATGACACCACCACGTTTCTTGTGCACTAATGCTTTTCCATATCGTTGCTGATAGCTGCACCTGGAAAAATTTGATACGCCAAACGCTCAAATCAACATAGTTAAAAAGCCAAACAAGTATAAAGTTGAAGAGCATTGACGACCCAAAATTCAAAAAAGTTGTCAAAACTTACAAGATAAACACATTTTTCTATTTTGACATTAAAAGCCATACATCTGATGTGCTTCACTGGAGTTACCACAAAAAACCGCTCAAACATACACATTTGAAAGAAAGGGGGATACATAAATACGTAGAAATATTTGGAGATAAATGAACAAAAGGGACATGAAAAGAATAGCCGAATGTATTTAAGGTCAACTTACCCCGTTGTTGTTTCGCAGTTTCTTAATCTATCAACACCGATTGTTTGGACACAAATGTTAGTTTGAACGTGCAAAAGCGCTAACTTCCAGCTGATAATAGAAACGAGGACTAACAGTCCATAAGCAATTGTATTTTTCAAAACAATATTTCTTAATCAATAACGTACAATACAAATTAAGCAATGCATTTAGGGAAGTAAATGTGGGTTTGTATTCAACCAATCTGCTAAACAGTGTTTGAATTACATTTCTTTTTATAAATTCACTAACTTGAATTAAAGAAAATTTTCAATAAACAGATAGTACTTAGGTATGACTTGATTTTGATACAAGAAATACGAGACATAAGCGGCGAGGCATTACAAGATCTTTGGACATTAGTGAACAAGTAAGTTTTACAGCTGATAAACCACATATTTTGAAGTATTGAAATAACACATACATGAAAAACATTCATTTAAAAATTCAAACAGATGTTTACATGAAATACAAACTGAGTAATAAAATCATATTACGAACACTAGAGACTTAAACTTATCTCCATTAAACGGACAAAATGGACTAATACCAAAAGGTAGGAAGTATGAACAGACCTAGTTTATAACCGTCTTTTATTTAATTAGTACATTTTGGAGCTGAATTCCTTATAATCACTTTGTAAAATTCACAAAATCATGTCTTGTACATTCAATTATAAGATAAACAATATAAACACCACAATGCAATCTGTGTGTTTTAATAATCCTTTGAGAAGAGTTTTTGGGGGTAAAGAAATAATTCTTTCAACGATAACCTTCAGCTGCTCAAGAAACTGACCGATGGACACTGCTTTATTACAGGACCGATAGTTACGGTATGACAGTAAGCGAACGTCTGGGAAGATCTTCATACAAAGAACAGTATGCTTACTTCTACAAGTAAGTTTTATTCTGGTATTTATAACGTGTAAAACAATTTATTGGATAGCGATGCCAGGAAGAGAAGTTGCAATGATTTGCTTCCTAACGATTTATTTTAAGTTCGATTGCTAAAAAATGTCAAATAACATTAATACCAAACTCCGAGGATAATTCTAAACGGAAAGTCCCTAAGCAAATGACAAAATCAAAAGCTTGAACACATCATACGAATGGATAACAGCTGTCATATTCCTGACCTTTTTAGGAACATTATAACATGTTATTTAGCTGATAACCATTGTCAGTACCAAGAATCTATACTTCAACACCATCACGTATTATTTGTGAAGTTGATACGGAATATTTATCAATAAGGTTTTGGTATATTCCAATGAACTTTTTTAGAAACGTTTTCTGTCATACCCCCGGTTCGTCAATTATCTGCTTGGACACTGGTGACGTTTTACCAAGTGTAATGAGAAGCTGCAGCTTTTGAATACTGACGGAGTTGTGTGAATTATATATCTTATTCTTATATGTAGCTGACATTGGTTTATTGCTACGAAGGTGGATGAAACTGATAATTTCAAAATTAAAATCGTTTACCACTTATGTCATATTCGAGATATAAGTCTTCAATTTCTAGTTCTGAAGGATATAATAATGTAACACAATTATACAAGTTTGAAATGTTACTACAAAGAACATCTCAGTTTATCTGAATGTGAGAGTAAACTATCTGTCTTCTTTGATCTTCTTGTTTACAAGTGTCTGAAGGAACTACGACTCATATGAAAATAAGAACAGGTTGTCAATTAGAGGTGCACAGTTCGTTCCATAGGAATGCCGACAATTTGATGAAACAGCCTACCTCCAAATTAATTAAATATATTGTCAATAAGAAACTCTGGCATAATATCACATGTACATCTGTGTAGCATGTGTTACCTTTTTGTTCACTATTAACAAAATATGCCGTATGATATCCCAAAGAAATAAAATTTAAAGCGTATGATACCATTTTTATGTTGAAAGGCATTGTGAATTATTTGTTTTAGACGATTTTTCAATTTCACATGGGGAATGGGGGTATACAAATACACGGCGCAAATACAAAACTTCAATCCTGGTATCTATGATGAGTTTATAATCGGGGTTGAAAATTAAAAGTTTTGATAGAACTGATTTCAGAGAAAGCCCGAGATTTAGAATTATCCATAAGTTCTTTAGAGTTTTTTAGATTCCACATATGGTTAATACCACTACGCGAGTAAAATGTTCATAATTTTTCTGAATACTCTCTTTCACTGCGGACAGAATCTTTGTCAATCAGATGAAAAATTTTGTAGTCGAACAGGAAGATGAGACATCAATGTACCTTTATTTGTATGGAATTTTGTGAAGTTCGGGTATCCAATACAAACATGGTAAGCCCCCCGATTTGCTGTTTTATGTAATGTTAATTGAAGCCATGAAGGACTTATGATTCGCAAATATTAAAAGATATGTTTCTATATGTGGGATTACCTGAGTGCCTATTTATTCCTTATTCTTTTACAAGACACTCGTAGTAGTACGATTTGAGATTCCTATCCAGTATAAATAAAGTACTACAGGCATAGGAATGATGAAAATGACAACGAAAAATTAATATTCATAAAAGTGGATATCAATCGGAAGTTGTATCATGATTAAACAACCTGCATTGTAGAATATTAATAACGCCAGTGTGTTTGTTTTACAGAGTACGTACTTTGAAATTAATAGATGTTCACCAGTATGATGACGGCCCTGATGATTATACTGACTGGTTTGAAAGAGAACCATACAGTGCTCTCTTCCAACCTGTACATGGGGGAACAGGTATTTTAACGCATTTCTTTTTTCAAATACACGAGTAAGAATGACTTTAAGTTGGTACTATTAAGAGGTCGAATGTGTGTTAGTTATTATATCACTTATGTTAGTCAACCAGTTGCTGTTAGTTGCAGATACGATATTTGTCGTTGCCACATGTAAGTCATGTTGATGGTTTTTTTTCCTTTCAGAAACATAATTTATCTGGCTGGTATAAATGTTAGTCAGTTGATGTAATGTCATCGGATATAAATATTCAGACCATTTTGCTATATTACCTCAGGACTTTGAGTTTTCAGTGTGTATGTTTAACGTTCATATTACCTTCATTTTTCCTATTTATATCTAGTTTAACTATTGACGGCAATATTTTGAGCTTCTCGTTTAGAATTCGACTATAACCTATATCCTATATTCTATGTGTAACCCGTTGCTGTAAAATTAACAAGATTTGATGTTAACAAAAATAAGTTACTGGTGAATGGCTTCTTTTATTTTAGAATATCTTTGGTGTTTTAGTCCGATTTATTTATTACCCTTTCACAGTGTTTGGCGCGTTCGGTATCGGTGGCCAACACTTTCTGATATAAACATATTTCAGTTAAAGATATGTTATGCTTAGTAAATATCACTAAGTCGATGTCACTGCTGGATTAGGTTTCCTCTCACATGTTATTAGCTCAGAAGTCAGAAAGTCTGTTTTTAATTGATAAGGTAAAATTTATAAATTAAATGTGTACAAACCTTGTGATTGTTCGAAATAGTATAAGGATATTCTATAAATATATTATCATAGCTGTATTTGACAACATCTTTCTGAATTTAGGAAACCAAGTGCTCCTTAACTTCGAACTTCATTTTGCCTTTTGAATAGTTGTATTATGGAATCCATACGGAGTCTTTTGAGACTAAACTTGCGGTTTGCGTACAAGCTAAAACCTGTAATTTTTTTCATGAGTTTTTTTACAACCACAGAATCGATCCCACTGCTCGTGGAGGTTTCATTCTTGATGGTATTAAACCACCCCAGTAGTCAGCTATTCTGTTTTGACATATCATGCCTTTGTAAGGTCATGTTTATAAAGTAGCTGCTTCAAAACTTTGAACTGTTTGAAATACTATGCATTTGTGCTTAAAGAATAGATAACCTTAGCTTTATTTGGCAAAACCTTTTGGGATAAAGGGTCCTTATAATGCCCTTTAACTTCGTATTTTTGTTGGCCTTTTCTCTTTTTTGATTCGCGTACTAATTCTTTATCCTGGTATCTTTGGTGATGTTTTTTGTTAGTTAGTTGATATAATTTTAAAAACTTACTGTGCCTAGTATAATATAATATAATATAATATAATATAAATTCATTATAGATACCGGGATTAATATAGAAGGCTATATCTTTGTTTAAGATTAAAGAATGGTCATGCTGGAAGATATGCTAGTTAGTTAAGGTGTTCTCAAGATCTCTGATACTGGTTTATAGTTGATGTTTTTGTATCATACAAAATTTCGCCTGCTGTTATTAAAGTTAGAAAGTCAATGTTCATTTTCAGAAACAAGATTTGTTGTGACTGGTATACATGCAAAACCAGACGATGCTGTCGCAGAAATTGGTTATTTGTATAATGTGTACCAAGACACAGTGAACAAGTGGGGAATAACGGTGAGCTAACATTTATATGTTTGTGTTTGTATGTGTCGATGGGTTTTTTTCTCTCCTGATTTTTTACTGTTTCCAGTTCATATTCTGAGCCTTTTCATGAGAATAAAAGTAAAAAAAAAATGTTTTAAAAAACTAATAATTCAGTAATTAATCTAATTCAATATTTTGATTCCATTAAACACTATAAAAGGTTTGTAGCAAAAAGAAATAATACAAAATTAATCAAATCAAATAGCAATAGCTGGTATACTGCTTGCAGATTACTTGTTGAACATATTAATATAAGACAATATTAAAAAGGTTAGTCACCCGACCTCTAGACCAATGACATACTCATAAACCAATATATGTCTACCGATGAGGAAGTTGTCTTTCAAAAGCTTATATAAGTGCAGAGAATAATAAAATACAAAGGTAGAATGAATCAGTGATTGTATTTTGTTTTTATCGATCTTATTTTGAATGGCACATTAAACATAGTTGTACTCATTTTATTTTGTCATCAAAAAGAACTTTAAAGGTCCCCGTTTATAAATTAAGAAATTATTAAGAAGGTTATTCAAACTCCCTCAGACAATGTAAATGTGGCTATTATGTTTAAGTCATATAGGGCCTAATCTTGCAACGTATAAATCCCTGGCTTTATTATGTTTAGATTTGATCGTGCTCGATAACATAAATTCGCTCTTCGGGCGCGAAATTTAAAAATAATTTATTTCATCAAATAGTCAAGCCTTTATTGAAAAATCTTGAAAATCATTTAATAAAATTGCGAATGGAAATGTGAAATGTTTTCTTGAGAAAACAAAACGAAATAAGAGCCGAAAACAGGCTCCGTGACCAATTGGTCTTTAACACTTAAAGACATTCCGCAACCAGGTTTGGACTTTTTACAAAAGATATTTATATTGAATTAGTACTCTGCTGCTTTTCATTAATTTTGATAGAACCTGTTCCTTCATAAATATTAAAACACATAAAAAAATATTTATCAACTTTCGCGTAAGACCTAATCAAGGAAATAAATCAACAGATTTCCTAATACCTCTTCAACATTGATTTGATGCATTCAAAAGCATGTTGATCATTTAAAAATCGGGTTCAAAGAAATTGCTCATACTATTATAATTTTCCACAGTTGCCTTTCTTTTGACATAATACAACACAGTGATAAGTCGCCTACACATATATGGAATGATTTAATCTAATTGTGTCGTTGATATAACAAAACTGATAAATGTTGTCTTTTTATCCATAAGAATATAATGACGTTCGGAGATTTCAATGCAGACTGTTCCTATGCCAAGGTTGAAGAGTTGGCTTCAAAGCAATTTTATTATGACAATGTTGACTTCCATTGGCTGCTTGATTGGGATGCTGATACTACCACATCTCAAAATACTAACTGTGCTTATGATAGGTATGATGAATGAATACATAGTTATCTAGATATAATAGCGATTTCTAAATATTCAAAGCTCTGTCATTCTCTTAATATGATTATTATTTTTAGTGCAAAATACAAGCACATATCTTTTTTACGAACCCTCAACCAATAAAAACAGAAATCTCGGAGTTATATTGTACAATTTCGGGTTTAAACGGGTGTGAGGTTGAAAAAAATATAGTATGTCTTTCTCTTTTTTTTTCTCTTGTTTTATCTCTTTCTTTTTGTCTCGTTCTACAAATATTTGAATGAAACTAGAACAGCATTTTTCATTATTTTAAAACTATTAGTTTATAAATAGGTTAATAGAAACTAATATTATAACTAAATAAAAACCTATAGAAAAAAAGATACAAAAAAAATACTAAATAGGCGTGTGACTGTGTAATAATATCAGTTTTTGTTCTACGATAGAATCGTAGTCTCTGGAACCAAGCTTCAGCAGGCAGTAAAACCAGGTTCAGCTAACGTGTATCAGTTCGAGAACACACTTGGATTAAATTACGAAAGGGTAGGTTTCGAAATATATGTTGTGATGGTACAATATGGTGTTGACATTATTAGAAGTCCTCATGTTGAAGAAACGTTATCTAACAGTAACAGTTGCATGTTAGTGTTGTTTCGGTACTATGATAACGAGAATATCTGCATAAAAGAAGCCTCAGAGTAAGTTAAAAAGGTATTTACGGTACTCCAAATATAAACATGTACTGCATTTATGGATTAGTAGATAGCTATTGGATAACTGAAACATGTATTTGAATCATTACAAAAGAAAATAAAATTTGGCCACAATGTTGAACGTATTCTTTCAGAAACATGCATTTCCCTATTGTCCCTCTAATATATCCGGTGTTTTCTCTTCTTCTTCTGGTGTTCATACCATTAAAACATTTTTTCTGCTGGCTTTCCATTCATTGTCCTTCTTATATATCCGATGTTTTCTCGTTAATCTTATTCTAGTGTTCACACCATTATTATATTTTATCTATGTATGCCTCTATTTTCGTTAATTGTCCTTCTGATATATCCGATGTTTCCTCTTTTTCTGCTGGTGTTCACACCATTAAAATACAGTGTTGGTTGATTTCCATTAAGTTACATTCTACTTCTTGAATATAACACCAATAAAATGTTTTATTTGTATTTTGATTAAAAAGGTTAACAGTCTGTTCTGGATCCTAATAATTATCAAATTGTATGAAAATATTCATGCCAAATTGTGTATATCCTTTAATTTGAATTGTATCATAAATAAATATATTTAATATGCAGTTTTATGTTTCAGATGTTGGACGTTAGTGACCACTATCCTGTTGAAGTGCAACTTATCGTGTAAGAAACCCGAGAAATTGAAAAGGCTTCGTATTTCAATAAAATAATACAAAACAATTCTTGAGGGGAAATTATTTACCATCTTTGTGTTATATTTAAATTCACAATATCACATCCATCCTCAGACATTGCAACAAAATGAGCCAAGTTAAATAATCATTTATATTTAAAGATGACTAAAACTATTAGTTTATCAATTTTGCCAATTATGAGTATTTATTCAAAAGAAATGTGCAAGTCTTTAAAGCAGACTCGTGGCACATATAGTGCAATAGGAAAATCCAAAATGTCAAAGTCCATGCTTTGGTGTTGCTTCTAGTCAGATAAAAAATTAGCAGGTAAATAATTTCATCTGGATTCAGTGCAGTGGCATTCTGTTGAGAATTTATGGAATGACAAAGTTAAATGCGGACGAAGACACTTGATGGCAGAAGTTAACCCTCTGTGTAATTGATTCCGCAACGCTCTTCAATTGGAATATACAGCTAAAAGTGCAAATAAAAGTTAATTCACTCTACCAAAAAATACACTACACAATCAAAACACTAGAAAGCTCATATTACAGAGCCACAGTTACAAAAAAATGACTACATATGTGAATGTGGAATCCGTAAACAACTTACAGATTAAATAGTAATAAATCAAAGGTACCAGGATTATCATTTAGTACGTCAGATGCGAGTTTCGTCTACACTCATCAGTTACTCTCATATCAAAATATTCATAAAGCCAAACGAGTACAAGGTTGTAGGGCATTGAGGATCCAAAATTCCAAAAAGTTGTGCCAAATACGTCGAAGATAAACTATGCCTGGGATAAAAAAATCCTTAGTTTTTCAAAACATTCAAAGTTTTGTAAAAAGGGAAATTTTTATAAAAATGACCACATTATTGATATGCATGTCAACACGAAGTGTTATCAAAGGTTATGAACCTGATTTAAGATCATTTACTAAAATATAAACAGATTATAGATTCATTTTCTTTTGATTTGAGACCCAAATAGTACCAATGCAATTATAAGGTAGGAGTCCTTCGAAAAAACGACGATGGACGCAAAGTAATAATACAAAAATAATACATTTGATTATTTTGGTCAGGTGAGCTTAAGATAAATCAACAAAAGTAAAAACTTTCGAGAGATTATATGCATCATCATCAGGCGACGACGAAAATTAAAATGTAGACAAAGTTTATAAATTACAATCTGATGAAAAGTAAAGGCAACAGTAGTATACCGCTGTTCAAAACTCATAAATCCATGGACAAAAAACAAAATCGGGGTAACAAACTAAAACCTGATCTCTCACTGTTCCGTTATATTTTTTTAATTTTTATTCTTTGTCTCTTACATATTGAGACATCCAAAACAAACCAAGCAGAGATGAGAAGTGATCCCGTTTTTAATAACATTTTTATAGAATATTGCTTGGCTTGAGATTTCATACTTAACAATTTTAAAGTACTTGACTGTATAAACACATTTCAATCAATCAATGTTGGCCTAAGTCACAAACAAATAAAAACATGATATTGTATAGAAGGACAGATCTTATAAAAAAAAATCCTTTTATTGTGAAAATATGTTAAATCGTCTGAAGATTATTTGTTCAAAACGTTGTATCTTTTTACTATAATTTTACGTTTCAAAATTTTATTTACATTTATTCAACCGTCCTGAAAAACGTAATGTTAATGAAAAGGAATTTTCCCGGTAACGGATGGTTACTCGTTATCAGTATCATTTGTCGTTTTAATGTAAAATCAATTGTCACAGTTCAATCCAATTTTCGGACAGAATGAGACGTGGATGTAGAAATGTGGTCAATTTACTTATAGGTTTAATTTTTGTAACCATTATAATATTTATCAACTATCAATACTCAATATTGATAACTAAGGAAAATACAAGTGGTCAATTTAGGCAACACAAAACTTGGAGTAAACATGGTACTAATATCGTTAATCCAAAGAAGTTAGTATATAACAGCGGAGCTAGTCAAATAAATAAGGATTTACATGTGTATGTCGTGGAAGAGCATCACGCTGGTATGTATATCTTTATGTTTTATCATCTGATCATTGTAGGGTCCATTTCTTCATCAGTAAAACACGATATTGTACGGAAGCCGATAAGCCGATAAGGGCCATTCAAAAAAAAATTATGTCGTAATAGGCTTAGCATGTCGTAATTTCGACATCGTATATTGTTGATTTATCTTAAGCTCACCTGACCAAAATAATCAAATGTATTATTTTTGTATTATTACTTTGCGTCCATCGTCGTTTTTTCGAAGGACTCCTACCTTATATTTGCATTGGTACTATTTGGGTCTCAATAATAACGACATCGCTATATATTTAAAAGAATATGTATTATGATTGCCAAGAGACTAAATGACACGGAAATGAACAACTATAGGTCATCATAATGTCCCCAATAATTAGAAAAACCCCGCATAGTTAGTTTTAAAAGAGGGACGAAAGATACCAGAGGGAGAGTCCCGAAATGCTGATTGGCAGGCAGTATTATTAATTAATTAATAGCTCCCTTGGTAAGACTCCAAATTTGATATTTAATGTATGAAGTAAAATCACAAAAATACTGAACTCAGAGGAAAATTAATTCGGAAAGTCTATAATCATATGGCAAAATCAAATAACAAAACGCACCAAAAACGAATGGACAAGAACTGTCATATTACTACGGAAGCCGATAAGGGCCATTCAAAAAAAATATTTTATGTCGTAATTACGACATAGCATGTCGTAATTTCGACATAACATGTCGTTATTACGACATCGCTATGTCGTTATTACGACATCGCTATGTCGTAATTTCGACATAACATGTCGTTATAACGACATCGCTATGTCGTAATAACGACATCATTATATCGTTATAACGACATAGCTATGTCGTAATAACGACATCGCTATATATAAAAGAATATGTATTATGATTGCTAAGAGACTAAATGACACAGAACGTAACAACTATAGGTCATCATAATGCCCCCAATAATTAGAAAAGCCCCCGCATAGTCAACTATAAAAGAGAGAGGAAAGATACCAGAGGGAGAGTCCCCTAAATGCTGTGGGGCAGACAGTGTTTTTAATTAATTATTAGCTCCCTTGGTAAAACTCCAAATTTCATATTTAATGTATTTCTTTGTTAAATAATTTACATGAAGCTTAATAAGTATATATGTGTTAATTGCATAGCTTTTGCTATTTGAATTCATTGGTTAAAGATTTTTATTTATATTGTAAAGTTTAATATTTGCATCGTCGCAAAATCTTTGGTTACCTTCTTTGGATACCTTCAGTGAGAAACTAATATATTTTATAGATCACATCTCAGGTTAATAAGTTAACGGCCGTGGAAGGGCTGTATAGCTAGACAAGGTTGATTAAAACTTCTAAGTGTTGGAAGAATAAAATGTGGAATTATATGACGACTGACATTGCAAGCCAAGCATTCCATCTCCCTTTAAATAATCGCAAACTACATGGCTTCTTGTAATAAGGGTGAATTGAAGTATTGATTGCTCTATTTCTACTTTCAAACGTTGGGCACGATGTTCCTACAACACGACGTTACACTTAAAATGCGGCGTCGAAAAGGGTTTTTGACTTCGATTAATTTTTGCAAGTATTATTCGGTTTTTTATGTTGTTGGTTGATTCTGGTTCTGTTCGTTTTGTGATGTCATTTTATCAAAAAATACCTCGAGTTGTGGAAATCGATTAGATAATGTTTACCAATTAAGTTGTTTCAACTAAAAATGCAGTACTGTCGCAAGTAATGTAGGAAGGAAAGATGGGACGGAAGTACATGTATACGGTTTTCCATAATTTTTTTTATCATAGGATGTTTAACTTTCAAGGTGCATACATGCCAAGAAATCCTAGCTAAAAATTCCGGTGGACCTCCTACGGCACCCATTAGTAGATACAGATTTAATTTCATTCAACAAATTAATTTATGACCTTTATGTACGTCTGCGCTAAGAACACGGCCATATACCAAATGGTCAATATTAATCATCCATGTAAAAAGTAAAAACACAAAAATATTGAACTCCGAGGAAAATTCAAAAAGGAAAATCAAAAATCAAAAGGCAAAATCAAAAGTCCAAACACATCAAACGAATGGATAACAACTGTCATATTCCTGACTTGGTACAGGCATTTTCTAATGTAGAAAATGGTGGATTGAACCTGGTTTTATAGCTAGCTAAACCTCTCACTTGTATGACAGTCGCATCAAATTCCATTACATAATTTGCTCTATGGGATATTTGCAGAATTTCAACGGAGGCAATTTCTTGGCATGTCATCTGTCATTGTAAAATTTCTATATCTTAATTCAACCCCAATACAAATATATCTGACACTCTGCAAGTAAATCGAACATTTTTACCCTTGGTTAAATTTGAATAGAATTGTATTTTCCCTGGCACATAAGTTGTCGAAATACACCCCTTCAATTACTTGAACCTTGGCTTGAGAATTATTTCCCAAGTCATCTATAGTGTTTAACTTCTGATATACAGTTTAAAATATGGTAATCTACTCCTGGATCGTCCGCGAAAACGGGAAATATAATCCCGGGTTTTTATTAATTCGGTGAAACGGTTTTCGTCGCTGTTTGGGATTCGTCTTTCAATTACCTCCATTTCATGCACAAGTTTATATTGACGAAAAGTTCCGGCTTCGCTAGTACAGGAATTACTTTCATCACGACAGTTATAACATGAATACCAGGAAAAATCGCGAGGTAAAACATTCCGTGAACTGGTATTAAGTCTTTAAATATTGGTGATTGCACCTTACTGAAGTGACGACTTTAAATGATTTATTTCGGAGTACTTCCGTAACATAAATTTCAATTCGCATTTTACATTTAGAGGACTGTCTTGGTGTCTCCAATTTGTCTTTGCAAAAGTTAAACGAAGTTCATGTAATGGGATTTTTTTCCCCATTTCCCAATTCTTTTAAATAAATCGTTAAAAGCTATAAACGATTAATAAAAATTTCAAAATTTAACCTGTGTCGAACCTATGTCACCGGGCGGAGTCTATAGCAACATGCACTATTCTTTTTTTTCGGCAGCAATCATCAACCTCATTTTCAAAATTTTATAACACGATTTGTTTTAATTATCATGAACATTTAATTGAATCTTTAGCACATGCAACGTCGGAAATTAGCGTCTTTAGGATTTTAGACGTTTTTAGACGTTTGATTAAATTCACGGCCGACACTCGGCTAACCGAGAGATTGGTCGGTTAATCTATATTGAGTATGCGGCTATATCGGTGGTTGGTCTGTTAATCGGGTTGGCTAAAGTCTGTTAATCAGGTGTTATCGAGAAAATCATTGAAAGTTCAGCATGTTTCATTGTATAACTTTCTAAATATATTTTCATCATAAAAAGTATTCATATCTAACAAAACAATTCAATGTACTGAATTCAGTGGTGTAATTATTATTTTTCTAGCTTCGATGTACGATCTATAAAATGAAAAGGCTGGTTACTCATCAATAAATTTATACACATTTTACACACATAAAATGTACACAAAATGACACATTGGTAAAATTTACTTGCATTCAATATTTTGAACATCGAAAAAAGAAAGGCATTATGTGTGTTAACCAGATTGATATCATTGTGTGAAAAATCTACACGAAAATCTGTATTTTGGTGACATCAATCAATCTTTATTTAAAACCTGGTCTGTTAATGGGTCGGATGTATAAAACCCGGTCTGTTAATTGGTCTGTTAAGAGTTATGAATGGCAATAAAAGTATAATTTTATTGCTATATGGGGTGTTACCGGATCAAATGAATAGGCTCAATACGAGCGGCTAAAATATACGAAAACAACACATGAGCAATGAAACATAACATATACGGAAACAACACATGAAATTGAAAATTGATAAAAGTGTAATATTAAAGTAATATTAATTTCATCCAAGAATGATCGCATATATCATGTTGATTCTGTTTAATTGTCATGAATGACACAAATTTGTTATCTATATTGGTAACCAGTATATAAATCAGAGATAAACGTCGTAATGTAACTAAACATCAGTAAGTAAAATATATTGGGATGACAAAATATGAAAGATAAAGAAAGAATAATGAGCAAGACAAATAAAATGTAGAAAAAAATGACATAACAATTTAAAGAATACAGAAATAAACAATACCCCCAATCCGGACCCTCTTGGTATACACGAGAATCTGGATGGAAACGCAGAATATAGAATAATATATAAGGACAGTAGAGAGTGATACATTGCTAAAAACGAGAGAAAAATAATACTTGCTTAAGAATACACACATGAAACACTGATGGCTGTTGAAACAGTAACGGATTGCGATGTACTTATATTGGTGACAAATTCTAGAAGTTTACATGCGGACAACTATGGTGGCAGGTTAATGCCATTTTGCGTTTTAGCGCTTTAGCGTTTTCGCCTTACATATTCTATACGGTGAAAACGCGAAATTGCCAAGTCGAAAACGCGAAAACGCGAAACCGATTTCTCGTTTTCGACTTCGCGTTTTCGCTTTTTCGACTTTGCGATTTCGCCTTTTCGCCCTATAGAATATGAAAGGCGAAATCGCGAAAACGCGAAATGGACTTCACCGGCCACCATATACAACTGTAGTTCTCCTCTGCACTTATGTAGAAAGGAACTAAACGGAATAAAATGAATTGAAACTTAAAATAACCAAATGTAGCTGCATTCGCTCTTTTCCGTTTACTTCTTTAGAGTGGATTTGTAAACAACATATGATTAAGTAATAGAAAAAAAGAACCAATTGGATGATGCTGACGAATTAGGGTTTAACGTCCAGTGACAAATATCATGTTCATATGTGAAAGAGAACACGTTATATGTACTCTGTGTTGTATTAGAAAGACACTTTCAGTCGGAATTGAGAACGTGCTACTTCGAACAGACACAAAAATTAAGGCTGATTGAAAACGTCAATAAAAAAATCATGTATATTCCAGAGGCCAATCCATATCACGCTATATTGAAGTGACACACCCTTCAATAAAATGCAAAGAAAGTCTAAATGAAAATGCTCTTTCTAGGATACTGTTGCACCGTATTGTCATTTTTGTTTACTCAGGAACATCTCATTCTTAAATTTTTCAAGGGGAAAATATAAAGGTAGCAAAATTATTGTCGTGGCTAAATAACTCTTAACTGACACAATTTCAATTGTCCAACCCATTAACAGACTTTATTCCCATAACTTTCACGAAAAAAGAGGTATTATTCACGTTAATTTACAATTATGAAATATTTACTAATGTCAATTTATTTTTTAGAACCACAGTACTATTTTTTGTCCTTTAAATGATATTTAAATTTGTTTGTTTCGCCTTTTATTAAAAAAATTGCTATGCGTATAAGCATAAATACTACATACTTGCGCGACGCCTTTTAGTTTTACTTAAAACTGCGCAGACTAAGAAATGTGTTTACAAGTGCAAAATGTTCTATGATAGTTATCATTTTGTCAGACACTTTTCTTTTTTTGATTTGGTTCTTATAACATGCCAAAAATCTGTATATTTAATAGAGTTTAACATTAAATTAAGCGTTTTACTCTTAACAGACGTATAACCAGCCCGATTAACAGACCAATCGCCCATATAGCCGCATACTCAATATAGATTAACTTGGCCGACCAATCTCTCGGTTAGCCGAGTGTCGGCCGTGAAATTGGCTACCGTTTTGTAATGTGTGGAAGCATTTTATTCCTTTAAGACCCAAATATGTAGTTAATAAGAAAAGAATCTTGGCATTTTTTACTCCTCGTGTATCTAACTTTTGTTTTGATCAATTATAAAAAATACGCGTTAACTGCTTTGAAAAATGAAATCTCAACTTGGACAAAATGGCTACCGTTTGAAAAACGACTGTGTAGAGAAGATTTTATTGAATTAGCAATATTTGAACTCACATGAGGCAAATATTTGTACTTTTGTTTAGTTATTATTATTGTCTTACTCTTTTTATTCATTTTCTGCTATATCTACTTTAAAAAATTCACTTTCAGTCGTTGAGTTAACGAAAAACGTCGTTGGACATTTTTCTTATTCAAGCTTAATATGCAGCCACCGAGTCAAATGAAATTTGACAAAATAACGGCTTTAACGCCACAAAGAACCGACACATGTAGTTGTTCCTGCCAAGAATCAAGAAGATCAGAGAATAAGAAATAGGATCACTATACATAAGAGTTAAAACAGTTTTTCATAAATGTAACGATGGACATCCGTTTTTTTTTTTCTCACATAGCTTTCTTATTTTAATCCTCAAATATACTAGATATTACTTAGTATATTAGCAAGAGCTGTAAAAACATAATTTAAAACATATATTGAATTTGTTTTAATATTGGTTCGTGTTTTCTAACATTTTTATTTTGTTTTGCGGATGAAATTTCGAAGATTCTGTTTTATATCCTAGATGTTGTAGGAACATCGTGCCCAACGTTTGAAAGTAGAAATAGAGCAATCAATACTTCAATGCACCTTTATTACAAGAAGCCATGTAGTTTGCGCTTATTTATAGGGAGATGAAAAGCTTGCATGCCTTGGTAGAACTGATTGTCAGTCCTCAGATAATTCACATATTGTTCTTCCAACAGTATATCATATAGAAGTTTATTTCAATCTTGTCTGCCTGTACAGCTTTTATTTATAATCCTAATTGTCTGGCTGTAGAGCTCTTCTACGGCCGTTAACTTTAAAACATAGTTTGGGTCTATAAAATATATAAGTTTCTCACTGAAGGTATCCAAAGAAGGTAACCAAAGATTTTGTGACGATGCAAATATTAAACTTTACAATATAAATAAAAATCGTTAACCAATGAATTTAAATAGCAAAAGCTATGCAATTAACAAATATATACTTATCAAGCTTCATGTAAATTATTTAACAATGAAATACATTAAATATGAAATTTGGTGTTTTACCAAGGGAGCTAATAATTAATTAATAACACTGTCTGCCACACAGCATTTCGGGGACTCTCCCTCTGGTATCTTTCCTCCCTCTTTTATAGTTGACTATGCGATGGCTTTTCTAATTATTGGGGGCATTATGATGACCTATACTTGTTAATTTCTGTCATTTAGTCTCTTGGCAATCATAATACATATTCTTTTATATATAGCGATGTCATTATTACGACATAGCTATGTCGTTATTACGACATAGCTGTGTCGTTGTAACGACATAGTGATGTCGTTATTACGACATGATATGTAATTACGACATAATTTTTTTTTAATGGCCCTTATCGGCTTCCGTATATTCCTGACTTGGTACAGGCATTTTCAAATGTAGAAAATGGTGGATTAAACCTGGTTTTATAGCTAGCTAAACCTCTCACTTGTATGACAGTCGCATCAAATTCCATTATATTGTCACCGATGCTTGAACAAAACAAACAGACACAAAGGGTAAAAAGGTAAAAAATAGGGGTACAGCAGTTAACATTGTGCTATCATCTAAATCACTATAAAAACAACAAATGTAACGAAGAAGCACAAAAAAGCATACATCAAATTTAACATCCTCATTTTGTTTATATTATACGATTTAATTTATCTATGTAAAATTCACCCATAAAAGATGGAGGGTTTTAAGTACTGGTGTAAAATTGCGCGTTTGAAATTCACACAGGTAGACATGAAATAATTTTGTCGTTCAAAGTATGACAGGATACATAACTACAGTCACGTAAAATAGATGTAACAAAAACAGACTTAACAGTTAAAGTAATAATAATAAATAATGTATTTCATTGTTAAATAATTTACATGAAGCTTAATAATTATATATTTTTTAATTGCATAGCTTTTGCTATTTGAATTCATTAGTTAAAGATATTTATTCATATTGTAAAGTTTAATATTTGCATCGTCGCAAAATCTTTGGTTACCTCCTTTGGTTACCTCCTGTGAGAAACTTATATATTATTTAGATCCTAAATAAGTTTGACAAGTTCACGACCGTGGAAGGGCTGTAAGGCCATTCAAAGTCGATATATAAACGTCAAATTGGTGGAACAATTATATGATTATAAATTAAAAAATGGATTAATTTTGGCAAGTTTTAATCGTTCTTTTAAATGTCGGTTGATTCTGTTCGTTTTGTGATGTCATTTTATCATAAATACAAACCTCAAGTTGTTGAAATCGATTTAATGTTTACCCTTTAATTTATCTCAACTAAAAATGCAGTACTGTCGCAAGTAATGTAGGAAGGAAAGATGGGACGGAAGTACATGTATACGGTTTTCCATTAAAATTGAACAAAACTTGTATCATAGGATGTTTAACTTTCAAGGTGCATATCATCTGTCATCGTAAAATTTCTATATCTTAATTCAACCCCAATACAAATATATCTGATACTCTGTAAGTAAATCGAACATTTTTATCCTTGATTAGATTTGAATAGAATAGTATTTTCCCTGGCACATACATTGTAAGTTGTCGAAATACACCCCTTCAAATACTTGAACCTTGGCTTGAGAATTATTTCCAAAGTCACCTATATTGCTTTACTTCTGATATACATTTCAAAATATAGTAATCTACTCCTGGATCGTCCGCGAAAACGGCTAATATAATCCCGGGTTTTAATTAATTCGATGAAACGGTTTTCGTCGCTGTTTGAGATTCGTCTTTCAATTACCTCAATTTCATGCACAAGTTTATATTGACGAAAAGTTCCGGCTTCGAATTCGCTAGTACAAGAATTACTTTCATCACGACAGTTATAACATGAATAGCAGGATAAATCGCAAAGTAAAACATTCCGTGAACTGGTTTGTCTTTTAATATTGGTGAAAGCATTTTACTGCAGTGACGACTTTAAGTGATCTATTTCGGAGTACTTCCGCAACATAAATTTCAATTCGCATTTTACATTTAGAGGACTGTCTTGGTGTCTCCAATTTATCTTTGCAAAAGTTGGACGAAGGTCATGTAAGGAGATTTTTCCACGTTTCACCATTCTTTTAAATTAATCGTTAAAAGCTATAAACTATTGGTAAAAATTGCAAAATTTAACCTGTGTCGAACCTATGTCCCCGGGCGGAGTCTATAGCATCATGTTATTCTTCTTTTTTCGGCAGCAATCATCAACCTCTTTTTCCAAATTTCACCACACGATTTGTTTTAATTATCAGGAACATTTAATTGAAACTTTAGCACATGTAACGTCGAAAATTAGCGTCTTTCGGATGTGGGCGTCGCTGATGGGTCTTGTGTGGACGAGGCGCGCGTCTGGCGTACTAGGTTAGGATCCTGATACCTTTGATAACTATTTACACCACTAGGTCGATGCCACTGCTGGTGGACGTTTCGTCCCCGAGGGTATTACCAGCCCAGTAGTCAACACTTCGGTGTTGACATGAATATCAATAATGTGGTCATTTTTAAAAATTTCCTGTTAACAAAACTTTGAATTTTTCGAAAAACGAAGGATGTTCTTATCCCAGGCATAGATAGATAACCTAAGCTGTATTTGGCACAACTTTTTGGAATTTTGGATCCTCAGTGCTCTTCGACTTTGTGCTTGTTTGGCTTTATAAATATTTTGATGTGGGCGTCGCTGATGGGTCTTGTGTGGACGAGGCGCGCGTCTGGCGTACTAGGTTAGGATCCTGGTACCTTTGATAACTAATTAGACGTTTTCAGACGTTTGGACAAATTGGCTACCATTTTGTAATGTGTGGAAGCGTTTTCAAATGAAATTTGGCAGAATGACGGCTTTAATGCCACAAAGAACCGACACATGTCGTTGTTCCTGCCAAGAATCAAGAAGATCAGAGAATAAGAAGTAGTAGGATCACTATACATAAGAGTTAAAACAGTTTTTCATAAATGTAACGTTGGACGTTTTCACATAGCTTTGTTATTCTAATCCTCAAATATACTAGATATTACTTAGTATATGATCAAGAGCTGTAAAAACATAATTTAAAACATATATTGAATTTGTTTTAATATTGGTTCGTGTTTTCTAACATTTTCATATTGTTTTGAGGATGAAATTTCGAAGATTCTGTTTAAATCCTTGGGGTTGTAGGAACATCGTGCCCAACGTTTGAAAGTAGAAATAGAGCAATCAATACTTCAATACACCCTTTATTATAAGATGGCATGTACTTTGCGCTTTTTGAAAGGGAGGTAGATAGCTTGGCTTGCCTTGGTAGGACTGAATGTCAGTCCTCATGTAATTCAACACTGTCCTTCCATAATATGGACCTTGGAAGGCTATTTAGCCCTTCCATCGACGGGAACTTTTTTTTTTTATCTTCCATCGCCGGGAACTTAGTAAATATACAAACAAATGGAAGTTAGGATGTGATTTTTAAAATATATAAGTTTCTCGTAGAGGGTAACTAAAGAAGGTAACCAAAGATTTTGCGACAATACAAATATTAAACTTTACAATATAAATAAATATCTTTAACCAATGAATTTAAATAGCAAAAGCTATGCAATGAACAAATATATACTTATTAGGCTTCATGTAAATTATTTAACAATGAAATACATTAAATATGAAATTTGGAGTTTTACCAAGGGAGCTAATAATTAATTGATAACACTGTCTGCCACACAGCATTTCGGGGACTCTCCCTCTGGTATCTTTCGTCCCTCTTTTATAGCTGACTATGCACGGTCTTTTTCTAATTATTGGGGGCATTATGATGACCTATACTTGTTCATTTCTGTGTCATCAGTGGCGGATCCAGAGGGTGATGTAGAGGGCGTATGAAGTTGGGTCCGATCTCGTTAAAATACCCAAAAGTGACCGAAGCAAGTACGATGAATAACGAAGTCTATACGAGGATGCCGAAAGTATATACGATAGCAAATGATGGACATACGAAGGTTAACCAAAGACGGTATTTAAGCTTCATATCTCAGCCGAAGCCTACAAGATGGATCACGAAGGCTACACGATGGATTACGATGATGGCGCGATGACCATACCATGTGTAAAAAGACGTCGTGTACAGCTTACGATGCATTTAAATTATATGCCGAAGGCATCACGCGTTTTAAATTGTTTGATCAATATTGAATATATATCATATTGTACATTTAATTTTTGGTTTAATCATAAGACGGAAGACCGTGGGTATTTCCAGTTACTGAATAATTTGGTTGATTTGTAAAAAAAAATAGTTTATGTATCAAATATGCGTATTCAATCTACCATTTTCTGTATGTGTCATATACAAATATAGTGTCCATATTTGTCCCCAATATGTTACATACGAGGGGATGCCACGCTCGGCATTGCCTTGTTTGAACTGTAAAATGTGTGCACTAGTCTGAATAATCACCCATAATTATGCCCATGTTTACTGATCTATCTTAAAGGTAAGGTAATGGGTTCGTTGATCCCTTTTATTCAAAAAGAGCTCTTTCCAGTGGAATATCATAATAATATAGACTAAAGGAAGGATGTGGGAAAAGCAACAAATGCGGCAAAATATGACATATAGAAAACAAAATGTTATGGAGTAAACATTCGTGTGACAACAACTCAGACGATACATAAAAAATCAGAATAATGAAGAAAAAGTTGGTTTCCCTATATACGTGTACCTGCAGTGTTGGTATACGAGGCGCGTTTATGATTTTTATTATGTTATTTGATATGAAAAATTGACAAAAAATAATATTTTATTTGTAAAAGTAAATCCTGATCCTGTAATACCTGCTCTTCTTGTTCTATTTGAATTAATAGAAACAACGCTGTCGCCTTTCTTGTTCTTATAGAATCATATGATATGAGGTCCATGTTTTGTGAACGTCTTTCTTAACTGTCGTATTAGACTGACCAGTGCATATCGCGCATGGCACTTTAAATGTATTTAAGCGCGAAAATTAACTTACATTTAGCTGGATTTATTGCCGTCGTAGTTCCATCTTGTCACCTTCGTACTTTTATTCGATGGCATCACGACGGGATTACGAGGTCTTCACGAAGTCGTGTTGCCATCGTAAGACCTTCGGTTAGCTTCGTGATTCATTCGTGTAGACATCGTAATGTCAAAACTGCCCGATGGAAACGATTGAAACACGAATGCAATACGATGTTCAAAGATGCATTCCCGGTGACATTACGATGGTGAGGCTGGTGATACGAACTCAATACGAACCCTAAACATCGGACGCACCTTCGGGGATTTTTAACATGTTAAAAAATTTAGAACCCTTCCCGAAGTTGTCCCCGAAGGCTAAAAAAAGTGGCCGATGGTTAAAGATGGTTAAAGATGGCACTACAAATAGCCCGATCAGGATACGATCAGTCCCGATTTTGAAAATTTCCATAATCGTGTTGCCATCGGCGTAAAAATCGGGACAGTGTGACGCGGGCATAACTTATAACGATAACTATTGCTCGTATATACTGTAATATATTATTGGTTATGTCAACGTCATGTGATTCGCTACGGCGGTGTTAACCAGTGCGTCAAAAAAAAAAAAAACCGTCATTCAGTCATTTTGAAATTCAGATTACAGTAACACTTGCTTATGATGAAGGTGACAAGCATGAAATTATATTCGTACATCAATGTTTTTTGATACACCAATAACAAAAACTGAAATATATTGAATTGATACATTTTGTAATTATTCAAAATTATATCAGAAACCTAAACTTAATTATAAAAAATGAACCTGTTAAAGGGAGACAATACTCGCATAACTTTTTCGAATTGGCACATAATACAACGGAATGTCACTTGCATAAAAATGTCACATCAATATAATTAATTAACTGTGCAATCGTGCTCCTCCTTTAATGATTATTCTAAATTATAAATATAACCAAAAGTTGTTAGTTTAAAGATAGTGAAGACTAATGAAATCTAACCCACTGTAAAAATATTTCTTTGCAATTTTTTAAAACTTCCTTAGAAAAATGCTCAAGCCACTTGACTTTCATAGCTCATAATTAACGTTTTTACACAATATTTAAATAAAGTAGCTAAATATTATTCGCTTCTCAAAGTGTAAGACGCAATAAAACTCGTATGCTTACACTAGCTTACCCAAATACAGATTTGATTAGGTTCTGAAAATTTCGACATTTCTTCGTCTATTTTTAACAAAACCGGTTTTAAACAAATCACAAGTACGTGTTAAGATCCGACTAAATACCTATATCCCGATATCGTCAGGTAAATTTGCTATATCTTGTTTACAACAAATAATTGTGAGGTTTTACTTAATAAACAAACGAGAAATTTCCATGTCCATTTTTTACTGCCAACTCCAACATCAATTATATTAGTACATAGCTTTCGATCTATCCAATCGTTTTATAATGGGAGAATACGGCATCAAAAATGTCCGACCTTTACACTTTACAGCATTGAACTATGAAATATGCATGCCCAACTTCAAGAACCGTGTAAAAAGTTCATTTTACACTTATTTTATGTTTTTTAGCCTAAAAAGGTCCAAAAACAATTTCGCCTCGCTCCGCTTTGCGAAATTCAATTTACTTCGCCCACCCTTTCCAAAATCCTGGATTCGCCCCTGTACTCTGACACAAAATAGTGCTTTTGATGTCATTGTTTACTTAAACTAAATAACAAATATGCAGAAATGAAACTTTTGGTGACAGGAAATATATTTAGACCATTTTGAGTCAAAATTCACTTGTCTATGAGTTTGCGTTAAAAAATCAGGATTAATGCGCTACATAGTACACTAATTTAAGATTTCCAGAAAACCGGTAGTTTGGTAGTACCTGTGTTTTTAAGATCAGAAATTTCATATAAGACTTTAAACATCGGTTGAAAATTGGCATGCAAAAAGTTGATACAAAAGCCAAACTGAATAATCATAGGAAAAGATGAAAAATGCGACTAAACCTATATAAAACACAGAGGCATGGCGATTAATTTATTGTAGAAGGAAGAGAAGCGACACACAAAATGAAGTCTTCTCGTTTATTAGAATAGATACTCTAACTTTTCTTTTCCTGTACTTTGTATATTCCCATCCCTGTTTCAGTTGAATTCTTGTCAGCTTATTCTAATATGTCCATGTTTTCTGGCACGTTTGTAATAAATGCAATTCATCTAATGTTCAGTTGAATGTATATTTACACAATCATGTAATTATAAACATTTATCATGTTTTAAAAAACAGGAAAAATGTTTATAAGTGAAACACACGGTATTTTTGGACAAGAAATCAATTTTTCTTACACTTTTAAAATTCAAATGAAGTAAAACAAGAAATCAATCTGGTTGACGCAACAATGACAATCTGTTACAGAGAATAATAGTGGTGCATTTCTTTCCAGTGGGTCTCAATCAACACTGATTTACAGAAATCTTGGTAAGAATTTAGTCTTAGATGCTTGATTTTTTTATTAGTTGTTATTGGCTTTAAACAAGCTGTCAGTAACTGCGTACAGTGGCGGATCCAGTGGGGGCGTAGAGGGCGTACGCCCCCTTTTGCTTGGACTTTTTTTTTGTAAAAGGGTTAATAAGACTAGACTTCGTGAACTTTGCCATTTCTCGTGTATTTAATTTTTATGCGACAATTCTTTACACATAAAGATCTATTTTTCGCCAGTATTTACTGATTATGTCAAAAGTAAAATGACAAAATACTGAACTCCGATGAAAATTCAATGACGAAAAGTCTCTAATCAAATGGCAAATTCAAATGATGAAACACATCAAAAGAATTTTACAACAGCTGTAATATTCCTGACTTGGTACAGGCATTTTCAAATGTAGAAAATGATGGATTGAACCTGGTTTTATAGCGCTAAACCTCTCACTTATATGACAGTCGCATCACAGTAGAGTGATTCGGTATGGTTGAGTTGACCAGTTCGTCGAAAAAACGTCACTCAGTCATTTTGAAAATCAAATTACAGGAACACATTTGCAATTCTGAGCATGAAAAATCATGACACCTTCAAAGCGACAAACGAGTAAGCAAGAACTTATTGACTTCTATTTCACAATTCAACCAAACAGAAAGTTATACTCTATTATACTCTCATGAAAAAAAAGTTCCACATTAATATTATTTACCTACGAAATTATGTTTAACCCCAAACGCCCGCACCTATCTTAAAATAACATAGCTGAATAACTATCCCCAATCAGTATAAGCTCTGGATAGATTTAAAGTGCAAGGTAGGAACCATTTGTTTGAGGAGGCAGTCTGAGATATTTGAGAGAACACATCTTACTTTACTTTTTGCCTTAAACAAAAATTCTGGCCGTATTTGGATTGAAAACAATAATCTTGTCCACTTTTTGGCTAATAGAAACGAAAATTTCCAACAGAATAATATAGCATTAAATGAACATAATGAATAAAAAACGGACGTATTTTTTTGGGGACGTGGGTTTGCATGAACTGTTATATTGAATACTTTTTATCAAGATCAGACTGCAATCTACCTGCTGGGTGTGGCCTTTATGACTCCATTTGTCAACCGTCATTCATAAATTCGTTGTCATTTCAGACTCATTCGTAGCCTTTGGTTAATTTTCAATTGTGTTGGGTAAAACATATCAACCAAACATTTGTATAAAAATTGTTTGTTTGTCTTTTTTAACTCGTGTAGCTCGTATTGTAAAATTCATCGAAAAGTGGCGTGTATCGTGTTTACAACAGGAAATCTGTGAGTTTATGCTAACTTAACATACAACAAGCGAGATTTTTCCATTTCTATTTTTAACTGAAAAGTCCCACATCAAATATATCAGTTCATAGCTTTTGACCCATAATATCATTTTATGATAGACAATTTATGGGGAGAATACAACATCAAAAATGTCCAACCCTTATACTTAACAGCAACTATAAAATATACATGCCCCACGTCAGGAACCGTTTAAAAAGTGCATTTTACACTTATTTTATGTTTTTTTAGCAAAAAAAAGTCCCAAAAAATTTTTCGGCTCGCTCCGCTCGACGAATTTAAAAAAAACTTCGCCCCCCCCCCCCTTTGCAAATTTCTGGATCCGCCCCTGGTCATTTAGTCTCTTGGCAATCATAATACATATTATTTTATATATATAGCAATGTCGTTATTACGACAAAGTGATGTCGTAATTACCGTACATATTTTTTTTTATTTTTTTGGATGGCCCTTATCGGCTTCCGTTATATTGTTATATATGCAGTCCACTCGAAATACATGTCCAAAGTTATTTAATATATATATATATCTTCATACCCGTGGTTGTCTTAATATTTTTACTGTTTCTGCATTGTATAGTAAGAATGTCGGGCAATACTATAGTATTAATGAATCGGTGTTTTTATAATGGCCCTGTTATATGTCCAAGGTCTGTAATATTGGTCGAGGAAGTCTGTAATGGCCCGAGGCAACGCCGAGCGCTATTACAGACATCCGAGGCCATTATTACTGACCGAGGACATGTAACAGGGCCATTATAAAAACACCCATTTCTTAATACATTTATTAACCAACTGAACAAAAGTGTATGTGTTGCTGCTAACTTGATGTACTGTCTTACTCTTTTAATGACAGTTTAGTTTGAACAAAATAATTTGTACTTCACCATTATAAAGCTTTAAATATACCAAATATCAAGATATTAAGTTGAAAGAGATATGTGTTAAAAACAGGATGAACAGTGATCCCTTTATATGGTTATTTAATGTTGGTTGCTGGTTACTAAATTAAATAAAATACAAAAAGGTATTATACTCTTTACAACTTAGTTTTATTAACTTCATTAAAAACCCTAACAGGGCTTAATACAGACAAACTGGGCATTAATACAGGGCCATTACAGAAAAACAGGGCCATTACAGAAAAAACAGGGCCATTACAGAAAAACAGGGCCATTACAGAAAAAAAACAGGGCCATTACAGAAAAACAGGGCCATTACAGAAAATATGTAATTTTTAATAAACAGTCACTTTTGGCAATAATGCACTTAGTTGGTTAATAAATTACCGTATTAAATTCATTAGGTTTCATTGCATTATATCATTTTTAATCGGTTGACATTACCGAGCCGCTATGTTCTTCAATGCACAGATGTAGCATGATTGACACGTAGGGAATGATTCCATTGTAAACGGTACCAGACCGTCTTGAACTTACAACGAGGTGAACGTGTGTCTTTCATGTTGAATGCCTAGCTGTGCTTTGAGATGAAGAACAGAGGGCCGTCTTGAACTTACAACGAGGTTTTGAACATTTTAACATTTTTGCCTTTTCAGATCAAATCTGTATCTACATTTTTTGGGAGTTATAATAAACAAAACTTGACTTTTACTGTATGTCCTATTTTTAGAAAACTGCTCGTTAAATAATATCGGTGTCAAACGACGATGGACGCAAAGTGATGAAAATAATAACATCTAACTCTTTGGGTCAGTATAACTCGTCAGAGCAAAACTTTTAAGAGACGTTTTTATCATCATCATCAGACTCGACGAGAATTGAAGTATAGTTAAAGTATATATATTTTTATAAATTGCAATCTTGTGTAAGACTGATATCTCACTATTCCGTTATATTTTCTTTATATCCTACATGGCGAGACATCCGAAACACAAAGGCAGAGATTGAGTGATCCTGTTTTAATCAGATTTTTATAGAATATTACTTGGCTTGAGATTCCCTACTAAACTATTCTAATTTTAAAGTACTTGACTGTATAAACACATTTCAATCAATCAATGTTCGCCTAAGTCACAAACAAATAAAAACCTTGTATTGTATAGAGGGACAGATCGTATAAATAAAATCCTTTTATTGTCAGTATATGTTAAATCGTCTGAAAATTGTTTGTTCAAAACATTGTATCTTTTTGCTATAATTTTACGTTTCAAAATTTTATTTACATTTATTCAACCGTCCTGAAAAACGTAATGTTAATGAAAATGAATTTTCCCGGTAACGGATGGTTACTCGTTATCAGTATCATTTGTCGTTTTAATGTAAAATCAATTGTCACAGTTCAGTCCAATTTTCGGACAGAATGAGACGTGGATGTAGAAATGTAGTCAATTTACTTATAGGTTTAATTTTTGTAACCATTATAATATTTATCAACTATCAATATTCAATATTGATAACTAAGGAAAATACAAGTGTTCAATTTAGGCAACACAAAACTTGGAGTAAACATGGTACTAATATCGTTAATCCAAAAAAGTTAGTATATAGCAGCGGAGCTAGTCAAATAAATAAGGATTTACATGTGTATGTCGTGGAAGAGCATCACGCTGGTATGTATATCTTTATGTTTTATCCTTTGATCATTGTAGGGTCCATTTCAAATTTTCTTCATCAGTAAAACACGATATTGTTATATATGCAGTCCACTCGAAATACATGTCCAACGTTATTTAATATATATATATAATATATGTATATATATATATATATATATATACAACTCGTCTATATATATCTTCATACCCATTGTTGTCTTAATATTTTTACTGTTTCTGCTTTTTATAGTAAGAATGTCGTGCAATACATGGCCGTATTAAATTCATTAGGTTTCATTGTCATATATCATTTTTAAGCGGTTGACATTACCGAGCCGCTATGTTCTCTAATGCACAGATGTAGCATGATTGACACGTAGGGAATGATTCCATTGTAAACGGTACCAGACCGTCTTGAACTTACAACGAGGTGAACGTGTGTCTTTCATGTTGAATGCCTAGCTGTGCTTTGAAATGAAGAACAGCATTAAAGCGCCTTTCCTTTTCCTTTGCTTTTGTTGTTTTCGTCTGGTCTTCGACAAAAATTGCAGAATGTGAGAAAAAAAAGTTATTTTATCCGACGGCGGCTGCGTTTACTATTTGTTAAAGTCCTCTTTTTTAAGAAGGAAGAAGGCATGATCTTATGGTCAATGAGGCCCCTCATGGGGGGGTCCTAGTAATCACATAATCACCATTTTTTTGCCAATATAATCACATAATCATTAAATATTTGCTTATCTTTAGTAATCAAATAATCATAAACTAAAAATACAGTCCTAGGTAATCAAATAATCATGAAATATTTGGCTTAATAATCAAATAATCATTAAAAAAACGGCCAAGTAAACACATAATCAAAAACCCCATGAGGGCCCTCGTCAATGTTTACTTAGTATTTGACCTGGTCTGTTTCACATATACTATAAGCAACATGTCAACTATGTTTGATTATGGAGTTATTGTAAAGAGTACATGTTTGTCTGTAAGATATCATCTATATTGACCTTATTTGTATGATGCATTGGTCCATGCTAATTTCTGGTGATTTGGTTCGTTTCTCAGATACTATAAGCAATTCGGTTAAACTATTTTTAGTGTACGGAAAAGTTTTATGATGTATATATGTCTGTCTGGTAGTGTTAATGTGATCATAACTTCATTCTCATGGTTCATTGTTCATTGTTAAGTTTTCATGGTTCAATCTGTTTCTTATATACTATACTCAATATAATAATTTAACCAGGTTTTCTGTAAGGAGTGATCGTATTGTGTGCATGTCCGTCTTGCAGGCCGGGTTAAACTGACCTTGACCTCATTTTTATTTATGTCATTGACTAACTCTAAGCTTTCATGTTTAGGTTTGTATTTCACATGTTATATATATAAATATAGGCAATAGGATAGCTCTGTTTCAAAATAAAAATTAAAAAGATATTTCTTACATCATAAATCTCAGTTCGGAAGAAGGAACATTTAATTTCCTGGCTTACCACTTGTATGTTTCCGCTTGCTTTAATAAAATAATACACATATAAACACATGGAAAGTTTATATTATCAACAACGTTTTACGGCATATGATTTTAAGAACAAACTGCCTTACATAAACGTTTATGCAAAGTCGACCGAATTTTGATTTAAACCACTTGTCTATTGCACTGGTTATAATTGTATTACTTTTATTTTCAGTATTGAAATACTGGTTTGATGCTGTCGATAAAGGAATGTTGCCTACAGAGGGTAACATATTGGTAAGTTCCATCAAAGGGATGTTTTATTCACAAAATTTGAAATACTATCCCAGAGGTTATATTTTATTTATTTATCTATAATGTGCATTGCCAGAATTGCAATGAATATAATATAATATCAAACAAACGTTGAAACATACACTTTTTGTAGTTTTTGTATGTCCTGGTACTTTAAGGATGTACTTAGGTGAGGTTTGGTAAAAATTAAGAAATTAAGAAATTAAAATTGATACTATAAGCTGGTAGAGCATCAATTAAGGATAAAGATAAGCTAAAAATATTGATAGGTCATGGACCTCCTTTTCGAGATATTTGAAATTTAAAATATGGCGGGAAAAGGCTGACTCGGACTTTTAACTTATACATGTATTTGCATTGGTATTATTTGGGTCTCAAAAATAAGGAAACAAAAATCAAGAATCTTCTAAAATTTTGGCAAATGACCTTTTTGTATGAAAAAATAAATGGGTGTTATGGGGCAAATTATTTTACATTGTATTGTATGGAAAAACACTAAGGAGTCCGAACATTTGACACAAATTCCAAAACCTCGCCTTAGTACATCCTTAATACGCTTTTTCAGAATATGAGAGAAATGACATTTCATGCCAGCAAGTCATTTTCTGGCGCAAAACAAAAAGTAATAAATTTGTATGCGCACTTGTACATTCTGACATTCATTTTTGCTAGAACTTATTCCGATGTTAATTAAAATATGATGTCAAACTTCTTATCTCAAGAGGTATAACTTCGGAATCAGATCTAAATGATACTCCTTGTGACATTGTTGACTTATCACTGAGTTGCCGTACTCACATGAGGAACACACCTTGAGTCACATGCAGAGCAATATCTGTTTACAGGAGCTCCTGATATCACCACCAGTTTTGGATGGGTTCGTGTTGCTCAGTTTTTGTCTTTTTCTAGCTATAGCGTTGTCAGTATTTCGACTTTTGAGTTTTAAATTTCCTATAATCTTATCTTTCGTTAATCTGAAATATGTGTTATGGCAGACCGTTATTCAACCGGTTGTCAACTCGTATATATTGATATTAGATCCACTTGTAATGTGTCGTTCGGATACACTGAAGCTTATTCCCCCAAAATGGCGATGTACAAACAAAATTAATCAACACAGCCTCTTATCATCATATTTGTTTTTATTAGGTACACATTGACGGTCATTCGGACCTAGCTATGCCTTTCAATACAGCATTCTTTCCGACCTTCCGTAGACCACAGACACTGCGTGATATAGAGGCTATGATGCAAAGTAACGATGTTTTTATAATGGTAAGTTGTATACATTTGTATATAAATCGTAAGCTTTGTTTATATAAAAAAGAAGATTTGGTGTGATTGCCAATTAGACATCTCTTGACGAGAGACCAAAATAACACAGAAATAAACAGCTATATGTCCCCGTACGGCCTTCAACAATGAACAAAGCCTGTACCGCAAAATCAACTCTAAAAGAACCTGTAATGGTATATGTAGACAATTCAAACGAGAAAACTAACGGCCTTATTTATGTAGAAAACAAATTTATGAAAAACAAATATGTTGCACAGAAACAAACGACAACCACTAAATTACAGACTCCTGACTTCGGACAGGCACATATATACACTGAGAATGTGGCGGGGTCAAACATGAAAGCGGGATCCCAAGCCTCCCCTTACCTGGGACAATGATGTAATAGTAAAACATAAAAAGAACCATAAAAATCAGTTGAAAATGCTCAACTCATCATAAAAATGTCTAACAAAAATAGAGTGGACGAAGCCGGGAACTTATACATCCCAACAACAACAATGATCTGAGAGTACTCGCAGTTACTAACAGCTAGTCATCTGAGACTGTAGGGAATATTTAAACCAAAGTGATGGGGATAATATCCCTTGATTTTATTCAGTATTTGTCCAAAAATTGCGTAACAAAGATAGTGTTAACCACAATTAAAATTTTGTTGGAAGAAAAGCTAAAGTATTCTCCTTGTAGGATGCACATGTATTTCCTTTGGTTAAAGAAGTCATGCTAAGAAAATTGGACAAAAACTTTTGATTTTGTATCAAATGCCATCAACAGGAACAAGTAAATTCAAGTAGAAATTAATAGGGTATTGATTTCATGGAAAAATGTTAAACTTCAAAACAATATGTCAAGCTATGTCTCAACAGCTGTAGCTAGAATCCATAGAATTTAATATCTGACCGTGGTGAAACTATTCATACTTTATACAACAAAACAGTTTCACCCGTTGAACTAGCGTAAATTCAATAAGGACATCATACATAAAATAATTTACAAAGATCATTCGTGTAAATTTTCGCAAATTATACACTTGCCCAAACTGAGCACCAATACGATTTTAAAAGTATCATAAATATAGTTTGTTACGTCTGACACGCACATTTTAGACGTGACTTTTTTATTAATTACTTTTTGTGAACTATTTATTAAAAGTGAGATACAGTCACATAGATTTTTAGATTTTTTTTGCTAAATTAATATATAGAGATGATCTCGTGTGGACGTTTTCGCAGCATTTTGACACAATAACGTACGAAACGTAATTGAAGGCAAGCATTATCAGTTGGTTCTTGTGTCGGTTTCTGGTAAAGTGTACGTCGCATGAATAAATGTGATTCAACTGGCCAGTACAATAACCAACTATGAATATTTATTTAGCTATTAATTATGTTCAATTTGAATTTGAAGGAAACCTCTGTGCAAGTTTGGATGTGAAAACGTTTTAGATTTATCTATATCATCTATGTTGTCTTCTTCTTTATATTGAAAGGGTGCCGCCATGTCCGGTCTTTTTAAGAAGATTGTATGGGTTTGGCCTCAATGGGATGAATCTAACCAAGAAGCAAATGAAGCTACTACAGATTTTAAAGTAGGTTTAACAACTCTTGAGTTCGACGATTTGGAAGAATATGGGAGAACGTTTTGCATGTGTTTCACCAACTTTACGACATCAAAGAACATGTGTGTTTATACGCCAGTGAATGGAGATCGAGCAAATATGGTTCAACTTCCCGTTACTTCATGTGATATTCATATAGAATTTGAAGTCATTCTTTTAGAAGAAAGAGTAGCAGCCAATTCACTTGCAGACAACTTGGGAAATGAAAATATTGTGCTTGACATTGACGAAGACTTTTACGGATGCATCCTTCCTGCTCAAACTTTGGTTGACGTTGGAATCACAATGTCCGAAACGGAGAAACTCAACGAAATTTTAGCTAGCATTGTTTGTCCTAAAACTTCAGATCATGATATGAAGGCCGATAAAATGTTATTTAATGTTTTGGAGATTTTAAAATCTGAGGAAGCTTGTAAACAATTTGCAAAGTATTCTTTATGTAAAGGCGTTGCTCGTCGCCAAACGGCAGTGGACTATTTAAAAGATCAGATCCAAGCGTTAAAGCTAGATTGTCCCCACAGCGGAAACAAATCATTAATTCTAATTAGAAAGCTCATAAGTAAGATTTCACTTTTTACGAATTCTCAGTTATCAATATTGCAAAATATTGGATTTTGTTTGTATACAATGATGCCTTCTAAGACTACATTTTGGGAATCGACATTCGGAATTTGTCATGGCAGCAACGTTCCTGGTTCTTCTGCAGTGTTTGATCATCCCACCAATTCAACTGAAATCAGTTATCGGACCAAAATTTTGAAAGAAATATTAGAAAGATTAAAACCGTCCACTTTACCAATAACGACAATTTGTCGATCAGTTAGAGATGGATATACCCCTAGACACCATTTCCGTCAAATAGAAAATGACGTTGTGAATTCTTTATATGTTTTAGAACGAAACAAAATACTTCATTACGACCCATGGTTACTAGGAGGGAGACAGGGTTGGCACGGAAGGCATGAAAAACACGTTGAATAAATGTTAGATTTTCTTGAAAAATTAACGAGAAACAAATTTGCATGTTCGGCGTAAAATGTTATACGGAAGTTATAATGAAATAAATGAAATTTAACAACAAGAAGTTACACTGTTTTTTTTTCTCGATTAGTGACATATTAGAAAGATTAAAACCGTCCACTTTACCAATTACGACAATTTGTCGATAGGTTAGAGATGGATATACCCTAGACACCATTTCCGTCAAATAGAAAATGACATTGTGAATTCTTTAAATGTTTTAGCACGAAACAAAATACTTCATTATTCAAGCTCAGGAACAATGCTTTTTTCTTGATTAAAAATCTGAGTCAAATGCTATAGTCGTAAACCATTATTCGGATTGAGGCATGATACCTTCAAAAATTATAAGGGTTTTCTTATAAAAAATGTAAATTGATAGCTGTTTTTGTTGTTTTAGTTCCTATCTTTTTTCTTAACCCCCTTAAGACTAGATCCAAAGTAAAACTGACGAAAAAGGACATTGGTTAGTTAACTTAAATTGGTTGAATGATTTACCATTTTTATTTTTCCATAATGCAAGATAATTTTACTAATAATATAGCCAATAAGGATAGTGCAAGACAAACAAAGGAGTTTGCTAGGCATACTCAAAACATACTTGTCTGGTTAACATTTAGGATGACCAAACCATGTAGCTTTAGGTAGTGGTCTCGACCAACATGACCAGAACTAATTAACATTAAAATAGGAATGATGTAAAATGGAACTGAAACAAAGCAAACATGACTGTTGCCAAATCCAGAGCACAAGAATTCATCCCTGCTATTGGTCGAATTCCTGTTGCCCAATTTTTAGTTTTCTAGTTAGTGTTTTGGGCACATCATGTTGTGTGTCGTTCCGTCTTTTGAAAAAAAAGAGGCCATGACGTTGTCTTTCATTAGAACAAATAACAACGAAAATGCATTATACCTTTTATACTAAGAAAACACTAAATACACAAAATAAATAGTAACAATAATAAACATTAAATATCAAATCTAAGTAAATAATGGTAAAAATAATTAAAGTAAAGAAATATATACATCAATATAAAAAAAATTGTGCCCTTCATAGAAAATTCCTTCTGATGTGAGGTAATAGTGAACACTTAATGCATTATAATATAAATAGTTATAAAACTACAATTTATTTATTAAATAAATGTATATATCAAAGCTAAAACTAAAAGCTGGATGTGTGCTATGACTTTCCCTAATCGCAACTGTGAAGTATGTTATAATTTGTTGACTAAATAGCTCATTTTACTCTCTTTGAAAACTCGCACCGCGCATTTACATGTTTTAAAAGTTTAATTGAATGTTAAAAAATGCGCTTTTATACTGTACTTATTTTATAACAATTCATAGCAACAGCAGTTTCGTTTACGATTTTACAATAAAGCTAATTTCTAAATGACAACTTGCATTGACAAGAAATTCAGTGTCTTGAATAACTTGTTAGAGTTCTTCTGTGTCGTTCAAATGTTTACCTAGACTATGAAAAGAATCTGTGTCGCTGAATGGTTCGTCCTCGTCATCCGCAAACTTAATTTGATCCATTATTCTATTATCAAAGTGCATGCCCTTTCTTTTGTCGCTGCTTTTAGAATGTGGTCGTGCAGGTTGTTCTTCCATCTTTCCATCGACAGATAGTATTGGATTGGCTGATAGTTGGTCTTGTAGTTCTCTCAGAAATAGATCAGCCGGTAACCCTGCTAAAATAAAATGTTGATTGATTGATTGATTGATTAATTGATTTGTTGATTGGTTGATTAATTGATGATTGATTGATTTGTTGATTTGTTGATTTGTTGATTTGATTGATTGATTGATTTATTATTTCTTGGAAAATGAACTTGGTGTTTAAATTAATATTAAATAACAAAATATGACAGGATTGTTGTATATCTAAATAGGTGAATAGGTGACGGTTATTTTTTTTTATTCAGTAGAAATGTGTATACGCATCAGTACATTTGAAAATGATACTACAACAGCTTGTTTGAATCAATAGCAGTTGTTAAGGTTACCGTACCGTATTGAAAATGTTTGTAATAGAGAATCTTTAATGAAATTAAATGTTTTACGTTTTTTTTTTTTTTTTTTTTTTTTAATTTATTTTATCTGTACATTTCCATAGGGATAGAAACGGGTAGGTATTTTTGTTAACCGCCGTTTTTTTTTAATATTTAAACGTGAATTACCAGATGTGTAGTCTCCACGCTTTGCAGCATCTACGGCAGCATAAATATGATCCCCGAGTATTTGTCTGTGAACGTGCTGAAAGGAAGAAAACATTATGAATTATATTTGAGTATTTTGATAATGGTCGTTTTTAAAGACGTCCTATTATATGCATACGCTCTGATAATAACGAAATGAGGGTATCCGTAAAGGCATTTCAGAATGACATATTATGATTCAATGCCATTATTACTGACCGAGGATGTATAATATTATTTTTAAATACATTTAAGTTAATTATTCCTTAAATGACAGGGTTGAACTAGAATCGAAACATTGCAATTTACAGTCAACAGGGCATCATTATTACGAGGCAATTATGGATATGCCTAGTTGGTCCAGTTGATTAGTGCGCTAAAGACAGTGCAGACTTGCTGACTTCAGAAAGTCAGGCGCTTGGGGAATACATATCGAAATCAGAGATTTATATTTTAATACGATTGGATTTAATAATAACAGTATTAGAATCATATTCAAAACAGTGTGGCTGTGGCCATTGATTGACGACCTAAATTATCCCATTGACTGGGACAGATTATGTGAACGTTTGTCTGTAACGACCACTGCTCACTACTTACTTATTATAGAATTTAAACTGTGGGGTCACCAAAGGTTCTTAACGCCTTTAATAATAAAATAAATCGAAAAACTAATCAGGAATAACCTTTATGTTTTGATTTATATTATTGATATAAATCAAAACATCGTTTTAATCCTGATTAATTTTTCGAATTACTTTATTTAGGTGTTGAGAACCTTTGGTGACCCCACAGTTTAAGTGTCTTTAACAAGTACATAGTGAACAGTGGTCGTTACAGACAAACGTTCACATAATCTGCCCCAGTCAATGGGATAATTTAGATCGTCAATCAATGGCCACAGCCACACTGTTTTGAATACGATTCTATTAGGCTAATGACAATTTATCTTTATTTTCAAAATCCAGTAAACGGAATGATTATCCAAGGTGGCTCCATTGTTTCGCTTTTCAAACTTTACATCCTTTTCTTTTTAAAAGCTGAACATACATATTGACATGCGTGACCTGTTTCCGGTCAAGAGGCAAACTGAAATTCGCATGAGTTTTGAATAATTGACTTGCAAGCCAATTATGTTTTAGCGATGTTCTATAGCTCGTTGAATAAAAAAAAAGCTAAACTGACTGATCAAGGCGATGTCGGTGTGTACATTTGTATACTTGGTACATATCCATGTGCGTCAGTTGTCTGGTACAAGAGTTTTATATCGCCCTTAAACTGTACGAAAACTTTTAAAACATAAAAAAATAATAAAATCTTCTATCAAAATACAAAATTACATCGAGTTCAAATGTTTACAAAGAACTACCAGACACTTAATACATTGAAAATTATTCCAAGGCATATACAATTACTTTAAAATATGTCACAGGTGTATAAACTGGTGTTCTAGACAGATGTTTAATAAAAAGAATAGTAAATTATCATTTCCGATTTTTTTAAACAAAAATTTCCTCACAATGTTTAGATGTCCCTATTGAACTATAATAATGGGTTTGGATTCAAATTCGGTGTGTGTTTTACTTTTCTGATTGTTTCACATTTTGTCAGTCAAACATTGACCTTTCCTAGCTATCTATGGTATGGGTTTGGCTAAATACTTGAAGACAGTTTTCTGACCAATTTTTTCTGACCGAGAAGTTAATTCATTGGCAATGATACCACTTCTCCTTATTTTAAGAAATGTGTTATGAAACACTAAAAAAAAATACTCTTTTTTTTTACTTTTAATGTTAGGTAGAAGCCACAAACCGCGCTTTATCACACTACACACAGACACATGATCATTGTTAAAGGTTATCCAGTTACAGAAATGAAACATTGTTGTTGTTTCATATATATCTATAATACTTAAATTACGAGGTCCAATTTGTCCGCCGTCATCACGTAAAAACGACGAATCAAAAAATTCAACTTTATATATATAACTAATATAGTACAAAGGTGTAGATTAAAAATTACACCACTCCAGGCCCTTTTGTTTTCCACGTAATTAATATTGCCAATAATTAAGAAGTTCCGGGTCGAGTCCGATACCGATACCAATAGTATATTCACCTGTTACCGATTACCTTATCTGTACGTTCCGCATCTGACAGGCGCACCAACAAATGGTGTATTCAGGATTAATATGCTATATAGTATTACACGGGTCATAATCACAGGGTTGACACTACTTAATTGTCAAATTGTTACCTATTGTAGTATTTTAATCAGTTAGACTTTCTAAGATAACAATACGAATACTAAAAATCTGGACTAAAATAAGGCGTATAGGTACAGTTTTCAATTTGTTAGCGGGCATGACGTAAAACAGCGAATCAAAGAATTCAATATTTATAACAAATATAGGACAATGCTGTTGATTAAAAAATACTCCATTCCAGGACCTTTTGTTTTCCAAATAATTAATATTATCAATAATTGATAAGTTCCAGTTCGACGGGTTCAAACAGAAAGATTTGAAAGCAGAGAAAACTGTGTATCTTATAATCAGTATGACTTTATCAGATGACAATACTAATACTAAAATAAGGCTTGTACATAGTTATATACTTTAATTCAGTCACGGACCCTCGATATACGGGTGTGTTCTAGTTTGCATATATTATTACGTCATTACCTTTTCCTTCGCCCATTTCAGCAAATTAACAATCGAAATAAGTTGATCTTCCATTGACAACAGCCGACTACATTCTATTTCAACAGCCTCTAACTGGAACTGGGTACTAGACATGTGTTTTCTGCACGACGAAAGGTCACTCCGAAGTCGTTCAATTTCCTTTAAAAGATTAAAAAAAAAAAATTGAAGCACATGATTATAAGGTATATATATTTAATATATTGTATCATATGGAGGCTTTTCTAATAAAAAGAGCATGTGCTGTACAGCAAACACGAATTGAGATGCATTTTAATATAAATTAATGAAAAAATAAAAATGTGTTTAAAGTAAAATTTAGATTCTGTCAATGTATTATTTAAACTACGAAATAAAATATATAGTGGCTTCATTGAATGAAAATGTTTACAATGTTATTTTCAAAGTTTATAAAAATTATGGTATAAAAATATAAGTTTTGCAAACCTACATACCTGAGATTGTTCCGAATTAACTAATGATAGAGAATTTACATCTGCCTGTAACCTCATTAGTAACTGTCGATCAGCCATTGGTGTTGGTGACATTGTGCCATTTGGATCATCTCGACCTGGCCCACATTCTTGGTATTCATTTGGCTTGTTTTCTGACTCTTGGTTTTTATTGTACGTGGAGGTATGCAATGATGCTTCCCCGTCACCTATTATATCAATCAGATTGTTGGATCATATATATATATATATATAGTAATATTGCTGTACAATTTTAAACATTCATGCATCATTATTCAGTTGCGGTGACGTATGGCTATATCTTGAAATTCTTTGACATTTAAAAAGAAAGTGAAAGACATGTTAGAAAACAAAACATTGGAACTCAAATAATGAGAGTATAAGTGAGCGCCTGTGGTTGTTTCCTTTTGTTTTGTTCCTTTTTTTTTTATTTCATCCATGAGCACGCCACATTTATGAAATACTAAAAAGCATGATCGACCTTGAGTCTAATTACTGTTTCCCTGTAGTGTTTGAAATATGTCTGTATACGGACAGTTTGCCTTTGAGCTACTACGTTGGTAATCAGATGCAGCGTTTCGTAGTTAGTGTGCAATGAACATGCAAATCCTTTTTGCCGGTGAACAATGATCGACGTATTAAATCATTGATATAATACTGAAAAAATACTTGCCATCGTAACCGTTGACTGAAGTTGAAATAGATGAGGCATCTGACATCCAAGTGTTTATACCTGACGAAAGACTATCAGCAACAGCTTGGAAGGTTTCCACTCTAAATGTAAATGACAAAGATATATTCATCTTTAGACAATATGAAACCATGCATTGTTTTATAGTAATAAAAACAGATACCGTAGTTATGGGTTTCTCATAGAAATGTACTCTGCAGTAATTTTAAGTTCACATAAAAAAAACTAGGTTTGAAATTGAGGTTTGAAAAATAATATACACTATATTTTATTTTTTGTTTTTAAAACTTAAAAGTGTCTGAATACTATTTTTTTCAAATCTACTTAGATGAATTATATAAAAGAAAAACAACTTCTACCGAATCATTCTGGAAATATATGTTAGATAAAAGTATGGAATCAAATTGCAGTACAAAACATTGACTCGGCTGTATAGAAATATGGATCTTTAAGAGAAATATCCATTTGGACCCCGTGTCACAACTCTGCATATGGGAACAGTCATAACGTTTTTTTTTTTTTATTGTTACAAGGAATGCGTTGGTATTCTATTGCAAGGCAAAATGTCTGCCCTTGTCCAACACATCCTCTTTTCTATTGGCAGTCCAAATGTTCCGCTCTTCAAAACGGTGACTCAATTTCTAAAACCTATTGTGGGATCATTGTAATTTTGTTCTCGTACTAAATATTCGCCACTGGACATCACTCAAACAACAAACAATCATTTTCAGTGCACATGACATGTGTCTCTGTAGTTATTGCCATCCCCTATTTAATACAAAAGGTGCCAGTATGCCAAAGAATCTTGGGAATAGCGTGGACACTAGAGCTTCTTAATGTAACAGGCTAAAGACAAGTATAAAACTATCTAGCAATTATACCAACAGATAGCACGTTTTGGTGAGAATAACATTAATTTTTTTATGCTACAGTAACATAATTTGTTGTTAAAAGCCAAGTTTAAATTCACTCCTGAAAAAGTCTACATCATAGAATTTACATTATTTTGCGTGCGCTTGTTGTTATAATTGTTGTACTTTTTATTTTCTAACTTTGGTCTCCAAGCTTTCTGCATGAAAACTTATCTAGAAATGCAATAAACTTAGAAAGTGTGATTCTGAATTCCTTTTGACCAACGAAATATTGGCATTAATTTAGAATAATAAAGACTTATTCAATGGATTAGTTGTGTACAATTTTTGATTGTTATCAAAAATAAAAAGAAAGGATCGTATTCAGTAGTGAAAAAATATAAGGAATTGCAAAATGCATGAAATGAGGTACAGTATAATAGCATAAGAACTTAACCCATGAAATGATACTAACAGTTAGTAAACAAGATAAAAACATGAATCACCACGAAGTATCTTAGCATGCAACACGTGGAGATGGTATCATATTTATGTTTTAGAATGATCAAAAGCACAATCTATCTTCTGGAATTCTTATCTTTCAATCACTTGGGATCATCGCTAATGTAATGATTCAACTTAATAATTTGTTCTGCATGTAAAAATAGATTCCAATCAAAGAGTATACTTCTACGTAATAACATTTCAGATTTATTCATTTTGAGATAAACTGTAAGACGATTTGATTTAAGTTAAATATAAAAAACAAATGCAATGTATAATCAGTCCTGTTTTAAACGATTTTTTTGTTTTCATTGATTGATTGTTTGGTACTTAACGATCAGTAGCAAATATTTCCTGCAATAAGAACAGTTAGATAAACAACAATTCAACAATTACGGCTTTGTTAAGTATGTTTAAAGGCGAGGCTAGGGACCGATAATTTGGACTACCACTGGAAAAAGACAACTTCCATTTAGAGGCAAACACTCTGTCGTGCTATATGTCAACTACCTATCTCTTACCACCATATTTATACACCCAAGAATCCCATCTTATTAGTTGGTCATTTATCCTTCATTTCATTAACATGTTTCACACTTTCTTGAGTGAGAATATAAATGCAAGAATGTTTAAAACTGTAAATTAATTTTGTTAATTGAATTCGTAGTGCTAATAGAAGTAAACTATATGGCAGACACAACATAAAGAAACATCAGTTATAAACGAATCATAAAAATGATATATGATGGCAGAAATACTATTTCATTTCATGTTGAAAAAAAACCTATAAGACTGTCTTACCTGTGTATAGATTCATCGTCAGAGTTGTTTGCAGACGATAATCGACCGATACATTCTAAATCTTTAACTTTTGTCAAACATCTTTTCAAATTTTCACGTATTCGTTCGTAAACTTTAAGCATCTCATCATATTTCTTATCTAAGATGATATTCTTTTCTTCCAAACTGCACATTTCTCTATCATTTTCCAACAAATCATTTTGCAGTTTAGTGTTATAATGTAAGAGACTTCGAACCTCCTTTTCTCGTACATCCCGAGCATATTTCAATTCCTGAGCTAAAATTTCCAATGGTGTCCCTTCATGACTCTGGTTAAAATATGGTAAATCCCATGGACAAGAGACCCGCTTGTTATACTCGGGTTGTCTCTTTTCTGATTCGAAACTTCCTGGTTGGTCTGAAATAGCAATTTCATTTCGTTTTGATTGCCTTTCTCGATAAAATGCCGAAATGACGTCTCGAGGTGGTCGTCGTTGTGATCGATCAACAGTCGAGCGTCGGTGAATTCCTACATAAGATCTCCTTAATCCGTCTTCATTGTGTTCTTCTTCTGCAGTTTCGAAAGAAATATCTTCAATGATACCTTTAATATCTTCTGCCAGGAGCTGGAGTTCTAACGGATTTCGCTTTAATGGCGTTCGTCTATGTCTAGATGTTCGTTGTGTTCTCTTATTGTTTGGAGATCCAATCCTTAAAGTTTGCGGCCGTGGTGGTTTTTGATCCATTGTTGACTTTTTCATACCATTTTAAATATTGCAAGGTGAATGAAACATTTCAACATAACTCCTTGTAATTAAGAGACGGAAATACACTTTGATGAATAAGTTAGTTCTATACGATGTTATCTAGTTGTATAAATATATAAGTCGCATCCTGTGGTTACAGAAATCATCTTTTTTATCTTTTTTTTTTAAGTCGAATCTATCATAAGGCACGTGCCAACAAGGTCGGAATAAAAGATGTGAAACCTGATACAATCTAAGCGGAACCCCATACCGATCCTAAGATAAGACATCGGATTAATTAGATATGCAACAACTAATTCTTTCCTTGAATATATCGGAGAACATGTTGCTGTTAAACATTTTTAAAAATCATTTTTAAAAAGTTTCTATAAAATGTTCACTACTTGCAGTTTGATAATTAAATTGAGTTGATGCAGATGTGTATGTGTAAGCATTTTCCAATATGTTTGGCTTGATTAAGAAGATATTAAAAAAAATGTATGATGTTGGGTTTTTTTTATAATTTGAAGCAAGACGTCATCCAATGAAATTGGATAACCTGATTTATCTTGCTTTACCATAAAATAAGATCAAAATTGCTAAAATTGAATAAATGGTTTTGCATTAACCATAATATCTTCGTGTAAATAAGATACACCCAGTCGTTCTAATGCCCTCATTTACGTATCTAATAATTACAGTGTTTAAATGTTGTAGCTCGTTCGCTTTGTCTGCTTTAAACCCTTTAATTAATTATTTCATTAAACCAAAAAACAAATGGAATTTGAGAGTCCTGCTTTCTTTCGTTTAAAAACAGTCCAATGTAGATACAGGTATCTTGTATTGGGGAGGGACAAATGATACTTTGTAATACAGACACACACTGATTCGAAACATAAAATTCTCTAAAACTGACATTACTAGTATCAAGATTCTTGATTTCTTGATTGACAATATATCTTTTACGTTTAGAGTACGTACTTTTAAAAAACAAAATTGGCATACCCATGGGGACCGATTGTGCTCCGCTTCTTGTCGACTTTTTCCTTTATTCATATGATGTTAACTTCATACAGGAGCATCTTATGAAGAATGAAAAGAAGGTAGCATTATCCTTTAGTGTTCTGCACCATAAATGGTATCCTCTGAAAAATTAATTCACGGTTTGATGGCTACGTTGAACGCATCTATCCCATCGAACTTGCAACAAATGACACAATAGATAAAGTTACGTCTGTATCGTGTCTTGACTAACATCTTGAAATTGACAATGAGTATTTTTTGAGAACAAAACTTTACGACAAAAAAGATGTTTCGAGCTTCCTATAATTGTAACCTTTACATTTCTATGTAGCAACAATCTAACGAAGTTTATATCTCCCATTTGATGTGATTTCCCAGTACTTGCTTTTCCTATCATGATTTACCTCATAGTTGGTTGCTACGTACAAGGAAGTAATTAAACCAAACGTTCCAAGTGGTGAAGTAGAAATAATTCCTTCGAAAATTTAACAGACGCCACCAAGAGTTGATTGATCGTTATATGGAATATATGCTTCACAGATGACGATGGAAAATCCTGTACACTTTTTTTCTTCGATTGCAACATACCGTAATAGATTTATCACAGGGTTCGTACATACATGAGCAACACGAGGGTTGATATATGTGATGCAGGATCTCTTACCCAACCTGTACATCTGATATCACAGCGTTTTTGTAGGGATCGTTTAGGTCCCAATTGGTTCGTGTTGATTAGTCTTCAGTTTTCTATGTTGTGTCTTCTGTACTATTATTTGTCTGTTTGTCTTTTTATTTTTTAGCCATGGTGTGGTCAGTTTATTTTCAATCTATGAGTTTGACTGTCCCTCTGATGTCTTTCGCCCCTCTTTTAGCTTAGTCTTTGGTTTTCTATGTTGTGTTTTGTATTCTGTTTGACTTTAAATCGTTTTTAATTTTTAGCCATGCCGTTTTCAGTTCATTTTTTTATGTTATACTGTTACACCACTGTCCCATCCCATCACAAGAGAGGGTTTGGAGTCCGCAAACATTTTAACACTGTCATATTCTGCAAATGACTACACCGCAAGGAGCCTACAAATTAGTGGTAGTCATTTTTGGTGAATAACACATTTGATTTTCGTTTAATGTTTTATTTTATTTTTAAATCAGGTAGTTAGTTTTTATCATTTTTTTATTGTTTCACATTTGTCACATTTTAGCATGATATGTAGGGTAGTTTTGCTTGTAAATTGTTGAAGGCCGTACGGCGACCGTAGGTTGATTTGTTGGAATGAAATTAATGAACACGTTTTCTTCAAAATGTACGAAAAACAGAAGTTTTAACCTTACAAAGCTGCAGAAGCTCAGTAAATAAATGCGTATGAAACTAACAATCTTATTGCAATATGAATAAACCAAGAGTTATACATCGACACACATGCAGACAATACGCTGGCAAAAGAAAAGCAACAAGTTAAAAAAATATGTAGGACTCTAACGTGCGATGGGGATGCTAAAGTACGATGGTCACGCTAAAATGCGATGGTCTACGCTAAAGTACGATGCCTACACACGCTAAAGTGCGATGGTCCGCGAAAGTATAGATGTAATAAACATACTATGGATTATGACGTGAACAAACTTTTATACAAACAAAAAATGAACATGCCGAAAGATAAATGTAGAATATTTGATTAACAACTTTAAAGCGAATGTCAATGACTTACTCAATTTAAACATGATAACTGTTTTGTCGGCTGAAGCAAATGTGGGCTTTTTCGGTGCTAGACTTTTGTCCTGCAGTCGACCATCTTACTATACAGATACAAAAGTATACGCATTTATTTATAAATATCCTTTATCCTGTTTCTATTTGAAGCAAACGGATACATTGAAATCATTGTTTATGTTGCAGTTTACTTTGCCGTTCCCGTTCAAATATTGATTTTAATGAAAAGTAAAGTCGGTAAAATAAAGGTACGTCATGTTTCCATGCGTAAATCATAAATTGTCTGCTAAAAAATTAGAACGAATTTTGTATTTGTAATTTACAATGACGACTTTGAGCAGAGATGTTCACATTAGTGATAGACTGTGTGAACGGCAAGCTACACCAATTATCCAAATATGTGATACCAGCCTGAATTAGAAAAAAACATGTACAGGATATATAGATTTTGTCACACCTTAATTACCATTTTAGCAAGAATTACGTGGTCGTTCTTCTTAATTTAAAACAATGATCACTTAAGACTACCGGTAATTATAAAGCCTATCAAATATGTCATAAAACCTTGTACTAGCTTTCGCAAGAAGACTATTTTTAAATTCGTGTTCTTTAATACTTTAAGCCCTTTAACATTACCCGTTTAGTCCATCGCACTTTAGCGTGATAAACCAACGTACTTTAGCGAACAAACAGCCATCGCACTTTAGCGTGATACACCATCGTACTTTAGCGTAGACCATCGCACTTTAGCGTGACCATCGCACTTTAGAGTACCATCGCACTTTAGAGTCCTACAAATATAATACTGAAAACTGTAGACAGGAGAAACACTCAACCCAAGGTTGGGAGTAGGTGTTTGGGGGTGGAATAACATTTTTAAAACAAAAGACTATAAAATAAAGTTATAAAAAAAACATGCACCACCGATCAGATCTTCTTTTTGAAAAGTCAGTTCACTTCATTGCTGCATAGTTTTCTTCAACAGTTGTACCCTTTGGACATAAATATTCTGAGAAAATCCCACCGTTTATCAAATTAAATTGCTTTAATTATCCTTTCTTTTCAATCAAATCGTATCTAACGAGTTTAAAAGAGAAACATGAAGAAAAAAAAACAATAATACATACTACCAAACAAAACTTTATTGAACTATTCTAAAATATTTTTTTTTTAAAAGAAACATGTCAAAACTATGCATACTTCTCTTAGATTATTATGTATAAATTGGTTGAGATTTATGAGTATATCTACAAATAATTGATTCAGTGCTGTTAAAATATGTACCAGAAATAATCTGCATTTAGCATATTAAAGTGTAAACAAATGAGTTTTATTATAAATATGTTGATAATAACACATGACAAATTACTTGTAAATAGTTATAACAATTATTACTACTCAGTGAATGTATCGTGTTTTGCGCAATTAGATAGTACATATGATGTCACATATAATTTTGATCATAAATGGACGAATTTCTTTCTGTGTTTCCTAAACTTTAAGCAAACAGTTTTCTTTTATGAAGACGAGGTTGTTGCTTTCGAATCATCTCCATTTCATCCAAAAGCTGTCGCTCTCTTTCTCTTAGTTTTCTGGTTTCATCATCTCCAACATTTTTAGCTGACCTCAGTTGACCCAATTGGCCTTTTACCCTGTCAAGTTCTTTTCGAAGTCTCTCTACATCAGCTTGTAGTGTACTCTCCAGCTCTAGTCGTTTTTTCTCTTCTTCAGACAAACGGTCTCGCTCGTGTTTTAAATCATCTGTCGTTTTTCTTAATTTCATTTTCAAATTACTGATATCAGCTTCCATTCTTTTAAGTTCTTTTTCTTTTGTTTCAACAGAATCCGGTCTACTTTTGACAACTCGTTCTTTATCTAGTTTGGCTTGTAGAATTTTCTTTTCAAGACGGAGTTGTTTTAGTTCCCGTTCTCTCTTGTTCAATTCCTCATTCAGTTCTCTAACCTTTGTCATTTTGTTGTCAAATGCTTGTTCTGCTGCTTTTACTGCCATGTTTTCGAATTCAGGTTTTAACTGCGCAATCGCCATCTTGACCATCTGTTTTGTAAACGTTCCAACAATTCTGTAAAACACATCAATATGTGTAAATGGTCAAATAAATTTTGGTCTTTTTTTTCATTAAAAACATTTGATTATTTGTAACAGCACGTATCACGTACTCGAATATTATTATTAAATGTATCTAACTATTAAAACCCTGTCTGACATGTTGTTCATTCAGTAAAAACTGTTGATGATCTTTTATTACTAACGTCATCAAGGAGTTTTCTTTAAGAATTGTGTTAGGTCCAAATGCTTCGAGACTTAACGCGATTTTGAAACATCAACAAAAACTCTTTGAGATTCAAGAGTAGAGATTATACATTCTAATGGGAAAAAGTGAAACAGAAAAAAGACACATATCTCTCATCTCTTTATTTTAAATTGGTTACATTTCCTTATGTGGTCGACCAACATGCAATGTGTTAGGTAGGAATAAGAGACTCGGATAAAAGCAAACCAATATCAAATTGCGGAATGAGTGGACATACCCGATACTTCTTCTGAATTCCTGAAACTCTTTGCCTTCTTCTTCTGTCATAAATTCAAGAGCATGAGTAACATGATCTAAAACATAAAAATATATTTCAATTGATATATTAATTTTAGATTGCAGTGAATAGGAGCTGGCTGTATAAATGTCCTGGGCATTTCAAAGAAATAACTTTCCCAGGGTGCCATTGATTTAGATTTTTTTATGTATCAATTACGATGAGACCAAATATGCGTTTATGTTCATGTTATTTCTAATTCTATAGACAATTTGTATTCAAGAAGAGCGAGTATCATTGCGTCCTTCCCTTTCCACCCCACCAAAAGAAATGACCAGACTTAAGTGAGTACATGGTTACACAACCTTAGTTTTGCAAGAGATTTCGTGAGAAATTTTACGAGACATGCTGCAGGACGACAATATTGACAAGTCCAAATCTCCTTACATGAATATTGTCAACAAGTCAACAAGTCAACAACGCATCTCTGTGGGATGTGTTTATAAATCGAAATACCTATATTCATTAATTGGACTCACAACTTATGAAATAAAACGAGGATTATACCAGGTAATGAAATAAACGCGAAAAAAACAAGACGTAGATAATATTTCTGAATGGTTCCATGAGCACTCGTGCTTAATCTATTTGCAAGGAAACAAAAGATAGTTAAAAGTAAAATAACAAAATTACAGAACTCCAAGGAAAAATTCAAAACGGGAAGTCCCTTATCAACCACCTGTGATATCTCCATGAAAATATATTGTTTTCTAAACGATAAATTAGAGCAATAGTAGTTTAACGATTTTCTTATATCATAAATCGATTAGAAAACAAATCAAGGTACCTAACAATAACTGAGGGAATCACAGGAAATCCAAAACGAGAGATACTTGGAGCATCTACAAATCCCGAAAAACATGTTTGTGTATGTTATTATCATAATAACATTACATTAACTGCTTGGATAAGGAATTAATTATTGACAATGTTTACTTGGAAACTCACCAATACTTTCATGATACTTGCAAAAGAGGAAATCACGAACAATAAAATGACTGTTCTACGTTCCTTTTCGATTTCAACAAAATGAAGAATTGGAATTTCCTTCACTGTACCGGGTACCATAATTACATACGTGTAACTGTTATTACATACAACGTTATAAAACCCTTTCTTCTTACAATATTAAATAAAAGACTTCTTTTACCATTTACGCTAATATTTCCCAATCTAAACTTAAAGACAGATTATAAAATAGTTCAATTTTCGTTCAATAAAAATATAGCAAACGTAAATATACACTTTTCTGGTTTTATAAGAAGGGATAAATTATATAAACTGACATCATCTTCTTATGGAGTTATTCTCATAAGCGTGTGAGGAAGCTTTCATACATAGCTTCTCAAAGAAGCTTGCATTATCCTTCACGTTCCGCTATGTAGATGATGTACTATCACTAAATAATTCAATGTTTATTGACTAATTTTGAGCGCAACTATTCAACTAAACGTGACAAAAAATACCACAGATACATATGAGTCTGCTCAATATCTTGACACGATCTAGAAATTAACAATGAAGATACGTCGACAACAAAGCTTTACTACAAACGGGATGAATTCAGTTTCCCAATTGTAAACTTTGTACTTCTAGGTATCAGCATTCCAGTTGCGTCTTTATATGAAGAATTTTTATATGATACAAATTGTCTTATTCTAACGTTTTATTTTCCTATCAAAATTTTCTTGATACAGGGTTGTTGCTATCAAGGTTTAAATGTCTGACTTCTTTTTATTTGTACAGTTGTATTGTCTTTTTATTTTAACATGCCAAGTATTAGCATTATGTCTTTTTACAGTAAATCTAATAGTACAGTTTTATATGCAAGATATTTCAAATAAGATTTAAATGAATATTAATATCCCTTTTTAATCTTTTTAAAAATTATTAGTGATCGTTTTTCATTCGCTATTTTTTTTTATCATGGGCTGTCATATTGTATTGAAAATACTTGTTAATCTGAATTGATATGATTTGTTCTTAAGCGCTCAGACTAGTGTTCATATTATATAATGCACTGTTGAAAATACGATTTGATGAGAATGACAGGAAGGGATAACCCCGAGTTCCAAGTGATAAAGTTGAAGTCATTGTTTCTAACTTGATATTTTATTACAAAATGACCAGTTGGTTTGGTCATTATTAAATATATATCTCACAGATGACCGCGGATATGTCCAAACTGTCGTAATTTTTCGATTTTGACATCACCGAATAAGACTTGTCACCGAATATGTACTACCCATCGGCATCTGATATAATCCTATTTCTTAGGGGACTTCCTTTTCCTCAGTGTTTAGATTTCTATGTGGCGATAAGAAAAACGACGAAAAAGTCCACAAAACACATGACAAGCTAATGACTAAGCAAAACAAATCCCACCAAAAAAAAGGGGATAAACTCAGGTTCTCTTGAATGGTTAATAAAGGCAACAGTAGTATAATGGTGTTCAAAAGTCATAAATCGATTGAGAGAAAACAAATCCAGGTAACAAACTAAAACCGAGGGAAACACATCAACTATAAGAGGTAAACAAACAAACAACATGCACACTGAATTGCAACAAAAACAAACGCCAACATATAAAAATAGAAACGAACTATTTGATAACAACTGATATGTTCCTGACTTGGCACAGCACAATATAAGAAAAAAAATGGTGGATTGGACCTTGTTTAATGGCTACCCAAACCTCCCGCTTTATGGCAATGTTAAAAATATCGCTAAAATAACAATACTACGTGACAGAAATAATGCAAAAACACTCGCAAGAACATTCATCACAGAGAAACGTACAAACAAATAATGTAATAGTTGAACCAACATACAAACCGCAGAACAACGACGAACATATTTCATCAACGATAGATTCCGCAGGATATAACATTGACGCGCTGATGTATTTTAAAAACTAACAAATAATCTCAAATTTTATACAATTATTTTCACAATACTCGTCCAAACAATGTTCATGACAATGATGTTTTGAAAAAGAAATTTTATAATCATTTAGACTACAAAAGATAAGACATAACATTATCCAAATGAAACCATAACAGGAACATAAAAAAATTTATATAAATGTTGGACGTACAAAATTCCGACCACGTGGTATAGCAATGGCAATTCACACTCGGTATGACAGTCATATTCGGGAATATGGCAATGATGGTATATGCAACTTTTATAATTATTTGGACTACAAACGACAAGAAATAACTCGTTAATGATTTATCCAACTGAAACCATAACAGAAAGATCAAAAGTAAATACATGAATGTTGGGTGTACAAAACAGTTCCTGATTAACATGTGGCACCCGTCGTGTTGCTCATATGTATTGAAGTAACTTCTTTTACAACATATCCGTTGTCATTGTAACACTGCACACATTCCACAACAGTCAACCAAGTTATGAAGATATTCAACTTACATAAAGAGCAATATAATATTTCTTTGTAAAAATGTGTTTAATACGTGAGAATATCTGACATTTTTTTTTATAACTGCAGTGTTTAATAGTAACATAATCTTACACTAAGGTTGATATTATGCTATTCAAAATATTTATTCAGCACCCATTATTTCTGTTCGGATCGTGTGTTTGTGTTTTTCATTTAAAGTCAGAATCTCACCTTATATATACATGTAGCTACTTATGAAAGGTTCAAAAGTGCCGGTAAATATTGTCCCAAAACCTGCAATAATAGTAAATTAAGAAAGATAGGTGCAAACATTTTTTTTATATAAAAACAACTTACGAGAAGTTCCATTACTCATTGTATCGTCATCTGAATTACACGCTGCCATTTCTGTCAATATAGAACAAAAGACAAACATGAACCAGTTATCTGTAAGCCTAAAAAAATAGGTTAAATTTCTAGTTTAAAAGGTCGAAGTATGGTAGCTTGCAACTATAATCCATTTTATTCTGGACGCACGGTTATAGACTTCCCTCTAATCTAAAGATAAATAAATATAAGGCGACACATACCGTGAAAGGCTTCACAGGGAACATTGAATTTAAAATCTTGAATACATACATTATTATGTATTATATAAGGGTTTTTTTTTATTCTCACGCAAAATTCATTCAAAAACAAAAAAGGGTAGAGCAGATGTATCAATAAAAATGTAGTATTGTAAAGTTTTATTGGGTTCATTAATCGTCTTTTAAGTCAGTGTGTGTGTTTTTCGTTTAATCAAAAAAAAAAAGTAATGTCCGCCTATTCCGTGAAGGTTTGTAGCTTTGGTATAGAAGGTATATCGATCGTAATCCCTGTCTGTGAGAGTGGCATATATATATATATATATATATATATATATATATATATATATATATATATATATATATATATATATATATAAATGGGTTTGTACCATTCTGACTTATATTCTTTGTATTTTCATAAATATAAACATTTGTAGAGAGCAAAAAAGTTGCGAATGATTATAAGCGTCTCTTTTTTTCTCTTATGTCGAAGCCAGAGAGCGTCACTAGATCTTGCTGTAAGGTGTTAGCTCGTCCTTAAATACTTCAACACTCGTTAAGTCGGAATACATTAATAAAAGCCTTTCTACTCCCAAATTTTCCGAATGTTCGATATTTCATGCAAGTGTTGTCTCATTCATATATCCCACCATTTCCCTCTGCAGTAATTCAAAACAAAACAAAAATATGGCAAACAAAACGTAATTACAAGTTACTTACTTCGTATTCTAGACATTATAGCATATTTCTTTGTTTTTTAATTTAAAATTTACAGTTCATAAATCTAACGACATGAAAATAAGTTTATATGGATGTAAATTGCATTACACAAAACAACTTGACGTTTAAAAATCAACACAATAATGGCACTTGATTGCCAATAGATTTATTACTGTAGACTTATCTCAATGGTTGTTCAAGAGTATATATAAATATTCAGTTGCTAACAAAACTCGTCTGGTAGATTAAAAAAATAGAACCAAATTTGAAAGGTAAAAAAAATGGAAGATAGAAAAGAATTATTCACTTTGATTCCATCTATATCCAAACATAAATACGATTGACATATTAATCGTATGGTTTTCAAAGTCTAATATTTGATTTTCTTTTATGTTTTTCACACTATTTTTCTGAATGTAATCATGTAGGTTTGTTTGTTTGTTTTTGTTTTGTTTTTTAAGATATCTTACCTTGTCACTGATTTTCCAGTACTTCGAAAACATAGCTTTGAAAGTGGAACAGTTTTTGGCTTTCATTTCAGAAGTTAATTTGCATTTGTAATTGGACAGCTCAGAATGGGTGAAAAATAGGAAGAAAATAGTTGTGAACTTCGAAGACCTTCTCTACTAGAAATATTGCCATACGTTTATAGGCACATTATTGATTTGACAATAGTATATATCCCTTGATTATATTGCATTCTATAGAGAAAATATCAAACACATATGTCTTAAAAAAGCAGAAAATCTAAAAATCTTAAAATAAATGTTTTAAACAAATACAAATTGTACAGTTTTAATCAGTTGCCCATATATTTATTTTTTTTTTTTTCACATGGAGGTATATATGTGTCATTTTGTCGTAAAGCAATTCATTTATTGGGACAGTTCATGGAAAATTAACTGCACTTAGTGTACAAAGCTGTGAATATCATTGTTTAGATAATATAAAAACAAGAAGAAAATTCAAGCAAACTATATAAACGTACCTTTTGGTTGAAAATATTCCACAAATAATGAAAGCCTTTGTTATGGTGTAACAAATATCATTGGCAAAGTTATGGTTATTTATTTGATTTACTATTGATTTCAACGTTTGAACAGTTATCAAAAAGTCGTTTTTAAGTCAAGAAGAAAGTGATAAATGCTTCCGAAATACCATATTTGTTTTCCATACCAAGGGTTTAATCTTAACTTTGTCAACAATGAATTAAAACTACGCATACATGATTGCAGGCTTCTAAATATTACATATGATTTCTACGTTTTATTTTGATTATTTGGAGATATAGAACTTGTATTCTTAATTTTAAAGTACACACTGAATTTGTTACTGTGGTGAATATTAACTTATGAATGTCCAATATTTCAAATGGTGTTTCCATAATTTTTGTTATTGTAGACACTTCATGAATAACATGAGATAAGACATAAACGTCAATACAACAGATAAATATACATATCTGGATAGAATAAGGTTAAACATCAGATAATCAATTAAAACACAATCAATGATATCCGCGATGACGTTCAAAACGACATATACTACACAATTATGCAAAAATAAGTCAAATGCAACATTAATTAGAGCTTTCAAAATTTCAATAATGCACGAATATATTTAAAGTTAACACAAAAATTTCATAAATTTCAAAATCGTCACGGTTTTATCCAATTATGTGACATAAGGGAACCCAAACAAAATATGGTAAGAACCATCACAATCCCGTTTGAATGTTGTGTTATTTTATTTGTTTATATATTTGCGCGTGCAGAGCATTTTTTCAAAGGATGTTTTGACTTTCTTTTGCTGAAATTGGCTTGGATGTCTTAAACTATAGCACTATAACATGTTTAATCCCAAAGGCCCGAGCCTATAGATAACAAATCTGAATAATGATCCCCAGTCAGTAAGCTGTAGATAGATTTTATGTCTTTTAAAAGTATGGACTATTTCATTTGAGGGGGAAATGATCTGAGAAGTTTGAGAGAAAAAATCTTACCCTGATTTTTGTCTAAATCAAAAATTCTGGTCGTATATATCTGGATTGAAAACATTAATTTTGTCCACTTATTTTCTATTAGAAACAAAAATTTCAAACATAATTATTTAGCATAAAATGAACATGATGAATAATAAACGGGTGTTATTTTTTTGTTGCCGGGATTTGCATGTAAATCCCATATCTGACCGGAATATTTGTTTCGCCGAACTGATATATTGAATACTTTTTTCAAGGCTCGATTGCAACCTGCCTGTTTCGTGTGGCCATTATGTCTCCATTTGTCGACCGTCATTCATAAATTCGTTGTCCTTTCAGACTCATTCGTAGACTTTGGTTAATACATTTCAACCAAACATTTGGATAAAATTGTTTGTTTGTTTCTTATCTCGTGTCGGTCTATTGTAAATTTCATCGATAGCCCGGCGTCTATCTTGTTTACAACACATAATTGTGAGGTTTTACTAAATAAACAAACGAGAAATTTCCATGTCCATTTTTTACTGCCAACTCCCACATCAATTATATTAGTACATATAGCTTTCGATCTATCCAATTGTTTTATAATGGGAGAATACGGCATCAAAAATGTCCGACCCTTACACTTTACAACAACTATAAAATATGCATGCCCAACTTCAGGAACCGTGTAAAAAGTTCATTGTACACTTATTTTATGTTTTTTGGCCTAAAAAGGTCCAAAAAAAAATTTCGCCTCTCTCCGCTTTGCGAAATTCAATTTACTTCGCCCACCCTTTCCAAAATCCTGGATTCGCCCCTGTACTCTGACACAAAATAGTGCTTTTGATGTCATTGTTTACTTAAACTAACCAACAAATGTGCAGAAATGAAACTTTTGGTGAAAGGAAATATATTTAGACCATTTTGAGTCAAAATTCACTTGTCTATGAGTTGTCTATCAGGTAATGCGCTATAGTACACTAATATAAGATTTCCAGAAAACCTGTGGTTTGGTAGTACCTGTGTTTTCAAGATCATAAATCATCAATGACGCATATATCCCATTTTTTCATTTATTCACAAGTAAACTGGTTTCAAGAATCGAATGTCACAATCACTTACAAATACGTTTAAGTTAGCTTAAAGTAAATAAAATACAAGCAAACCCTGGCAACGATCAGGTCATTGCTAGATGAGAAAACCTTTAGTTTATATCCTGTTTTCAATGCTCACTGGAATGTATCACTTTCATGTGACGATGTCATTTTTTTTTAACAATATTTATAAACTTCAACTTAAATTACTGTCCAAAAATTATGCAAGAATGCATCTCAATAATTAAAAACTGAAAAATATTAATTTAATAGTCATCAAAACTAAATTAGTAATTATAAAGTAAATAAATTAAGGCTATTTTTCTTCTTTAAACCTCCAATTGAAATTTTTGGACACTTTTATGGCATTTCTGTAATAAATATAATATATGTTACGTAATCAAAATCAGTCGAGATCACTGAGGTTTATTTTCAGCAACAAGGGAAATACAATTTACATATAATTTACTTATAAATGCTGGGGGAGGGGGTCATTCCGAAATACCGCTGTACCGGCCTATATAATGGAAGTTCCGAACTCATTTTTACGAAATCTTCAGAAAGGAAATAAACTATAATAAATTTAAAGGTCTGTTTGTTTTGAATGGAAATGCTTGCAAATGTGTATGTTGTACACTGAACTATGGTACGTTAGAGTAGTCTCAGTTATCTCATGAACCGTGACATCATTATTCTTTTTTTTTTTTTTTTTTTTTTAGGCCTAGTCTTTTGTTGTTTTTTTATACGCATGTGATAGATCTACGAGCATTTTTTTTTTTGTTAAAGCTATGAATTAATGTCATTTTGTTTCTGTGTACTATATAATAACAGAAAAAAAACATTGCCGGAAAAAGGTTTTAGCTTTAACTTATAAGAGTGCTCAGTAATATTAAGCTGCATCTCGGCTGACTACTACTCATATATCATCAGATAGCATTTGTTTTATTTTTAATACTAAATTATAAATGGATATATAGCTCCTCAACTACAACAAAAAACAAAATTTGAATTTCCCGCCTGATCAACTAATAGAAAAAAATTGTGCCGTCTGTCTGTTATTCAAAACGGAAGTAAACAATACGATGGCAGACTATGGAGATCCAATTTTTCAGTCCACTCTACACATACAAAAAATAGCACACCAAGTGGCATTAACTTCTAGTCATCTTATTTGGGAACAAGCATCGAAAGGTGGACCACTTGACAGTCCGTCTTCTGAGCCACTGTTTTGTATGTAGATTTAAAAATGTTCTTCCCTTTGTCTTCGTTCATCTGTTCATAAATTTTACCCTTTTTTTTTAATTTCTTGGAAAACTTTTTTTCCTCCTCCAATCCTCGGCCCTCGTTTAATGCTCTTTTGCAATTTCGAAAAGAAATGAAAATATGTGTTTCCTTCACTACTGGATTTAGAAAGATAAAAAAAAAAGTCTGCTAGTGATAAACAGGGATTAAATTAAAATTTTCATTCAAGCAGTAATGAGTAGCCTCCTCTCTCCACAACTCTAGTCTCTAGTACTCGTATGACTCTAAATAATTATGACATCATGAAAGACAGGGAAATATAAAAGAGGTATTCCGTCCGGTTGCACCCCATTCTTCCGACACCCCATTATTCCGACAGTCCATTGGTCCAACAACCCATTAGTCTGACAACCCATTGCTCCAACAGTCCAATACTCTGACAACCCATAAGTCTGACGCTTCTCAAGTCAAGGGTAAAATAAAAATTGTCTGTCTGTATTATTACGTTTATATAATAACATATTTTAAGAAATAACTCTGTATATATACATGTATTACATTTAAAGACCAAGGTAGTTCCAATACTTTCTATATACTCAATTCGAAATCTGTATGTATAGAATAGAACATAAAAAAATATCTCATTTTCCAAATTACAGGGTCTATATAAAGACCATATAAATCAAGACCAACCAGTGATGATGCGAGCTACTGGTGATACCCCCGCCAAAATATTTCGGTAAACAGAAAGTTGTTGAGTTGTGAATCTGAAAAAGCATCCCACAGTATAACTGACTTATATAAACCTTGAAACCAAATTTCAGAAATCCTTGTTATGATGTTCATGAAAAAGATTCCACGAATATATTCATGGGACGGACGGACAAACTGACGGATGGACTGACAGAGGTAAAAAAGTATTCCCCACTTTTTCGAAGCGGCGGTATAATGATTGGGTCAACATTAAGACATTACAATACTAATATGTTATAGTTATCTTTATATTAATCATGTTTATCTATTTTTTTTTTTAAAGTTCTGACAAGTGCTAGAAATGGGCTGAAAGAGTTCATCCCTCAAATTATTATGAAGAGAGCATTCAATTGAAAAATGACGCTCATCCTCAACTTTATCAACTGTACAATACGTTTTTTTTAGGGTCTGGCATTTTCAATTCCTAATGTAATGGGTGAGCACCATTTCTTAATTAACATATGAACTTCCTTTCTTAAAATTAATGATATCTAAATATTTTTCTTCTTGAAACAATATTTGAATGAAAAGTAAGTGTGAAGTAATAATGTACTAAGTTTTTACAATTAGATAATTTGACAAAGACACAAGTGGGACAAGAATGTCACACATTGTCTTAGATTTTTTACAAGTTGTTGTTGGGTTTTATACTGCACTCGTTCTATTTAAGCAGTCAAATTGCGTTGACTGTATATTTCTATGTCATATACCGGGGTACAGTCTGACCCGACAGGCGTGAATCCAGGGGAGGGGGAGGGGTCCGGGCGTTGGATCCCCCCTTTTTCTTGGACGATCAATGCATTTGAATAGGGACAGTAGTTGAAACCCCCCCCCCTTTTGTCCTGAGTTAGGAAACCCTTTCTAAAATGACTGGATCCGCCCCTGCCCGATATCCCTTTTCCTCATGAATATTTAATTACGGTAGAAACCGAAGATCTAGTGAAAGAAGGTACAAATGTAGATCAAGACACACAAAAAAAAAAAGTGAAATAAAACATCACAGACTGACAGTGGACAAACAAACGACGAAATATAAAGACAAATAAAATACCCAGACACGTAAAACGATAGAGGGACGAAGGTTTGGACTGAGCAGTTGCAATTAGCATGATGTGTATCAAATCCAATATAATGAGACAAATATCCAGCATGGAAAGAATAATTGGAATCAAAACGCACAACCCCAAATATTAAAGAGAACCGAGTTTGTCTTTTTAGAGAAAAATAACCCATACACACAAGACAGATGCATTGTCGGAATAATGGGCTGTCAGAGTAATGGGTTTTCGGAATAGTTGGCTGTCGGAGTAATGGGCTGTCGGAATAATGGACTGTCGGAGTAATGGGCTGTCGGAATAATGGTTGTCGGACTAATGGGATGTCACCTTCCGTTCAGGGCAGGTGGTAAACTGGGACTCATTGTCAGCTTGTGTGAAGCGTCAACCAAAGGATTAAACTGCTAGGTCGTGTCCCTCAATTTATACTTCAAGGTTAAACAACAACACATATGCAGGGGATAATTATTGAATTAAATCACCAACTTGTGGAAAATCTAAACCTCGCCAACCGACTGTCCTCATAGCTGAGTCATGTCTGTCTAGTTCATATGACCTTGACCTCATTTTCATGGTTCATCATTGGTTAATGATAAAGTTAAAGGTTTTGTCTGTTTATCAGTCTCAGATTCTAAAAGCAAACGTAATTTTATTTGGTGTATTGATATTTTCCAAGTTTAATTCTCATCTGGTCTCTGTGTGCATGATCAAAATGCAGACAGGACTACATGTAGTTCTGTTCGGTTTTCTTTCAATCAATGCCATTTATATGTAGATTATTGTCTGGGTTAGAAGAAAAAAGCACTATCTAATAATTAGATGGCTCTTTAACAATTTAATATCAAACTTTGTGCTGTCATGCTGGGCAGGTGTTTCAACAGTCTAGTTCACACAGTTTACATTAGGACATGCCACATTACCTGACAAATTTTTTTAACTTCCTGACGCTTTAATCTATGAAAGTCAGAATATCTACTGGAAATCTGAGAAATTTGCGTATTTAGTGAAAAATTTCCTAAAAAGTCCTCTTGGTTAGAATCTATCTTTTTCACATCTGTACACTGCTGCATTTTACATCAAAATACATGATTCGTCCCTTATTCAATCATTTTCTCCTTCCAGGTCATAGAAATGCAAACACAGTGCCACTGAGAGAAGTAATAATTGCTACACATGAAAAGGATAAACAGAATCCAAGTCTGCCATCAGTGAACAAAAGTCAAGGCGTAAAGGCTAAAGACACAACACATCTATACATAGAGTTACAATGTCCATCTTTCATTGTTAATATATTGAGCAGAGGATCAAAACATAAATGGAAGTACAAAAAGTTATCCTTTGTCTGTCAGGATTCTCACTTATGCAGTCAGTGGGTCAGAAATATCAATGATGCGCTTGATAATCCAGGTCAGAACCTTTAAAATAAATGTTTTATTTTTTGAAATAAAATTGTATTTGAGAAACCTACACATTTTCTTTTAATGTCTCCTTTTATTTGTGTTTTTAAATTATTAAGGCAGAATATTTAAACCAATATTTGCAACTACAAAAAATTCTACATATTTGAAGCAGAAAATATCAAAGGGACATAACAAAATTATAAAAATCATGTATTGTAAAGAAATTACATGTATTACATACTTACAAGGTACATGTTTGTGACACTTATCTTGCTGTTGAAGGCAAGTGACAATTGCTAAGAAAAAAAGAGAAATTTTCACAGACAAGAAAAGTTAAAATTAAATCATGAATGTGGGTTAATGCTACATGTACTAGGCTTTGCATAATTACTGATTTTGATTTTTTCAACATAGTCAGTAGACAGAGTGATTGTCCTTATAAATGATGGTTGTTTTGATCCGCTTTTATGCTTTGGGAAAAACCTAAAGAAGAAAGAGTCAAAAAGGTAAACAGAAAAATGTTCAGCAAAACAAGATCAACAACAAAAAAAAAGATTTTTGTCATGGATATTTTATCGAAGGATGCTCATTTTGACATACAACTTATAAGCATTTCTGTTCAATAAATTTAAGATATTAACTGTTGTATTTTAGATTTTAAACGACCAAAACATCTACTGATATTCGTAAATCCATATGGAGGTAAACGACAGGGACCAAGTTTATATAAAGAAAAAGTAGCTCCATTGTTTGAGATGGCTGGCATCAAAACTGAAGTTATAAGTAAGTACAACACTTGACCAAAATGACAGTTCAACTGTTAATAACAAGAGTTATATTATACATCTATGTAATTATAGCTTGCACTGTATACAGCAATATGTATATGCGCATCTAAATGTTTAGCATCATTAAAAGAACTACCCTGACAGAATAATACAACAATTTATTTCCACCTAATTTGAATATTAGGTAGAAAATCTTGAACCCAGTATGATAAGTTAGCAAATCAATTTTAGTACATGTAACAGCAATTGGTGTTAATTTGGAGAATTACAGTTTAAAAATGTGTGCCAAATGCTTACCAAAATACACATGATTTAATTTTTCTATTAATTGGGATCTAGTTTCTTAAAAAAAAGAAACAGAATAAATATATTTTTTTTTGGTGTTTAGGTAGATCTTCCTACAACAGAATCTTAACATAACAGGGAGGGAAATGATAAGAGTCCTTGTCTAGACCATTATACTGCCAAAAATAGTAAAATTATTTAGGCCATTCAATTCATTCATGTATTCTTATTTGATTGATTAATTAATAGGATATACTGTAAACCAACTTATTTTCGCGGATACTTAATTTCGCGTTTTACCCTTTTTACACCAATTCGTGGCTATTTAATTTCGCGATTTTCTGAAGTTCAATAAGGAAAGATCCATGTATAACATATTCGCAAAGATAAATATTCACGTTATTTTTCTATTCGCGAAAGTCGTGAAAAAATTAAATTGCTCCCGAAAATAAGTTGGTTTACAGTAATTTTGGACACTTTTGTGAAGAATTGTAACTTGTGACGTTGAAATTTACTGACCAGCTCAAATGACCATTAAACACATGTTTTAGTGACCTTTGGTTGACACTTGATTCTCATAAAGAGCTGTACCTAATTATACCATTTGCTGAACTTGATATGTATACTGAAACCTAATTCTTTTTCCAGCCACACAGAGAGCAAACCATGCCAGGGACACTTTACTGGAACATGACCTTCAGAAAGTGGATGGGTATGTAAATCAATAAAAGCATCATTTAATACAGAAAAAACACTACCAAAATTTAAGCTGCATCAATTTAACTTAAAATCTATTTGTTTTCAAGAATCAGATTTACAATATTTTATCTGCATTGAGCTTCATTAAAAATGTAATATTTCAGACAAAAAATTAATAATTTGATGATTTTTTGGAAAGATTAAAGTGTTGATAAAGTAGAAATGATTGATTACAGGGTTGTATGTGTAGGAGGTGACGGTATGTTCTCAGAGTTACTTAATGGTCTGTGTGAACGAAAATTAAAAGAGGCAGACCTTGAACAAACACAAGAACAAAATCCTATACCACCTGATATAAGAATAGGAATCATACCAGCAGGTAAGAATGCAGACACAAATTTTCTGTCAAAACTAGCAAGAAATGAATGAAATTAATAAAAATTACAATTTCTAGTGATGTTTTAGACTTTACTTCTATGAATAAAAAGAAATGTTGAGTGATAGTGACTGAACATTGTTGAGACAGCAACCTTGAAACACAAAAGCAAAAATGACAATTAACAAAAGATCTGTTCAATATATTAAATTCTAGACCCCCCTTTACCTGTGTCTCAAAATTAGTGGATAAGTTCTTCTTTTAATGTCTTTTCAAATTTGGATTAAAAAAATATCCTTCTCTTGATGAGTTCGACAAGTTATACAACAAAAGTCCCCATATCTCTTACAGTTTAAAAACTACATTAGACTAACACAAGATTTTACATAACAGATTTCATCAGATTACTATGCCAACCTCTTAACTGTTTGAAGATCATCCATGTTACTATATAAATCAGTGTGAAGACTGAAGAAGTTGTTAATTATTTCTGATGTTGTGTTTTGGGTCTTAAAATATTTCATGTTTTACTTTAAACAGGTTCAACAGACTGTATAGTTTATACCACCGCAGGAACAAATGATCCAGTTACTTCAGCATTACATATTATACTTGGTAAGTTATTGTCATCACAAAATGAATGTAAAGGTATCCATCTTCACAGTTTTACTATGACTGGTAATTGTGATAATCTTGACCTGAAGACATTTTTTGGAAGTCAATCTCACAGCTAATGTGTTTGGCAAATTCATATTGTGTGTGTACCATATATTTGTACTGAATGTCTGTATGTCATCCTTCTTACAATTATTACCATGTGACCCATGGTTATGGACTATGGAGACCCTTTCACTAAATATTCACTTCTTGAAAGCCATGGACTTTTTGATACAAGCATTGTAATTAGTTCAGGTTATATCTTTGTGATGTCAGTTGGAAACAGGTGAAGCAAAACACAATTGTTGTACCTCAATATACGGTCATATCTGGAAAACGAAGTGTACAGTAATAAGTTCAGGTTATATCTTTGTGATGTCAGTTGGAAACAGGTGAAGCAAAACACAATTGTTGTACCTCAATATACGGTCATATCTGGAAAACTAAGTGTACAGTAATCAGTTCAGGTTATATCTTTGTGATGTCAGTTGGAAACAGGTGAAGCAAAACACAATTGTTGTACCTCAATATACGGTCATATCTGGAAAACTAAGTGTACACTAATTTCAGATTTACACCTAAAGCGGAATTGTTTTTAATCGGATTTTTGTGTCAAAAATGTCGGTTATTGATTTGGGGAAGTACGGTGGGCGGCCGGCAACAACCAAATGTTGTCTGTGCATTTACTCATGAACCGTTCAACCCAACCTTTTAAAATTTTAATATGTTGTTACTGACAACAAAATGGACGTCAAGTTCAATAATGATGATTTTGACTTTTACCGTTCAGGAGTTACGGTTCTTGAAAGTTTAAAAAATGTTGTGTCCGTGCATTTACTCATGAACCGTTCAACCAAACCTTTTAAAATTTTAATATGTTGTTACTGACAACAAAATGGAGGTCAAGTTCAAAATTCATTCATTTTTTTTAGATATTTTCAAAATCCTAGGTAGGTGGACTTAGTAATTTTTTCTTACTTTATGCATTAAGGGCACACAGTTTGTCCTGCTAGAGGGTCATTTTCTATCTAGTTTATATGTTGTTATTGTTGACAACATGGAAGTCAAGTTTGATATTGATAATCATAAATTTTACCTATTAGGAGTTTTGGTCCTTGTAATATTGATAAATGCCAGAACACAAAAAAATGTTAAAGAATCCGGTTTACTGTCATTTTGACAGCTCTTGTTATTCTTTGATTTCTTCTGGTGTTAAGTCCTGTAAAAAATAGAAATTGACAAGATTTATAGCAAAAACAATTTTATTTTGTTCTTGTTTAATGATTTATGTTTACACCCTGATTTTAAAAAGTCTGTATTGTCAATGATTCATACCAGTAGTGGTTAGCTTATTAGTCAACAGTTTTAGTATTGATAGATTGGTGAAGTTTTTTCAGGGGATCAATATGCTTTTAAGGTGGTACCCAACACGTTAACTAAAATTAATTTGGCTCGTTTAATTTTCTTAAAATTTTGACAAAGTATTTACTTTGATCCTTTTACAAAAATATAAAAATTTCAAAAAATTTGAACCAACGTTTTATCAGAAAAATTACACTGGTTATATAGCAGTTTGACAAACACTTATTTTAATCATTGAAAAGCTTAATATTGCCTTAACAACACAACAAAATTAAAACGTTTAGCTGATTTTACAGAGTTATCTCCCTGTAGTGTTAGGTACCACCTTAATGTAATGAAAACATATGTTGTTATCTAAACTTTCAGGTGATAATGTATCAGTGTAACAAGTAACATGTGTTGTTAACTATACTTTCAGGTGACAATGTAGGTTTAGATGTATGTTCTATATACTCAAATGGTAAATTTCAACGTTACAGTGTCTCAATGTTAGCATATGGTTACTATGGTGATATTTTGTTAGATAGTGAAAAAAATCGATGGATGGGACCAAAGAGATATCATGTTGCAGGTAAATTAAGAGATAACTGTATTGTATTTAAAGCTCTGTGGACACCTATCAGTAGTTTTACTGTCATTTTGACTTGCATTACATCTGACCTTTTTTTTTATATAATTTTGGATTGAATCTGGACCATGCATCTGACTTGATTAAACAGCTTCACAGCCTTCTTATATACAACCATTAGGGAAGCTTCACACACTCTATAGATATAAAAAGAGAGGGGATACCAAGCAATCAATAAAGACGAATAAAAACACCATGGCAAAAAAAATCAAGAAATTTTGGGAGAAGACAAACAACAATAACTAAATTCCACACAGAAAACTAAAGATTCTTTAAAAAAAAATCTGTTACTAGTATGAGGGTTAAATACTCCTTAGAACTTTCTGTTATTGTTTAAAAAGAAATGTAGTTTAATCCATTTAAGAGTTCTGTCTGTCTTTGGAAGATCATCCAAAGATGGCAATGACAAATCCTATTCATTTTTGAAACTTCATTTTTTTCATGGCAGTTTGAAAATAGATTGAATGCTTTTTGATTGTTGCAGGTGCCAAAAAATTCCTTGGAAACAAAGCATACCATGGAGAAGTCACATTTAGATTGTCTTCAGACTCAGATAGTAATCCAAGAGATAAAAAGAAATGTTTAAATGAGTAAGATATAATAAATACATTGTTGAGTAAAGGGTAAATTACAAATAAATGTACATGAATAGAGATCCTTATATTATTCTCTCATCAATACTGAAAGACAAAACAGTTGAAAAAAGACATGTCATATTGAAAATTCTTTGCTCTTTTCCACTCAATTCTTTCCGTTATAATTTTGAAATCTAGTGTATGCATAAATTTTAAGACAAGAAAGACGTGATCATCAACTTAAGTTGTGATAAGCCTTTGACAAAAGATCATGCTCAGGACTTGATCAAAGATAAACCTATATATAGCTTGCTGACCAGTACTCTGATATTCTTCTTGTTAGTATCTGTTTGCTCCTTAAAACTCCTTCAGCCACATGTCTTGATATTTTATAGACTGTTTTTTACATGAATACAAATTTTTTTTGTAGGTGTAATACTTGTTGTCTGGCTGGTTCCAGGGCAGTTGATAAGCACTCTAAGATGAATGATGGTAAACTATTTTATAGAAATAAGATCATTTGTAATTTAGTGACTATAAGGGTTTTTGGTTATATGATAATTTTTGAGTTTCAACATACTATGGGGACATAGAAATACTGGGTGTCGAATGTCTAGTCTTGTAGGAATATTAATTGTACAATTCTTGCCAAATTTTTTAAAACTTGTATCATAAGTTTATATCAACAATGTCTTGAAACAGTTCAAAAATAAGTGATGATGAATTATTTTGTAAAAGAGTAATCCCCCATGGAAATATTAATATATTGAAAATTCCTTTGTATGAACTTTACCTAGTACAATTCCTGCCAGATTTTTTTTAACACTTATGGTTGTCTCATTGGCACTCCTACCAAATCTCCTTATTTTATAATTTAATACTGTATTTATATTGCACATTATATAATATTAAAATTACCCTAAGCGCCTTACGACATATATCGATTCATATATATAAGTATTAACAACAAAATATGAAAGCCCATATTATAAAATCCTAAGACAAACAGATTTTAAAAATATTACATATAAAATGATTTTCATTGTCCACGAATATAGTCCCTAGTTTTGACAGTGGGTTACTTGCCTTTAAATTTTATACCCCTTCCAAATTTATTTCTCCATGTTTAATGCCTCAAATTGCAAGTAGGGGGGTAAAATTACACTGTAAAAAAATTTGGGTCCAGAATTTTAAAGGAAAGTAGTGATTTGGTCCAGCTGAAAAAGGTTAAAAATAAGCACTTTGGAAGCTGTCAAAAGATTTCAAGATGCCCTAAACATAAAATTGTCCATATTTTGAGTAAGAGCCGATGAAGTTTTCTATAATTTTGATATAATTTGTCCTAAAAGTAGTACAACACACTGTAAAAATTTCATTGAGAAAGCGCAGGTGAGATTTTTTTGATTTTTATTTATGTACTAAAAGAAATGCACTACGAAATAATTGTGGTCTCGGACCAATTTCTATAAAATGGGCATGGTAAAATTAAGGAGATGTTGAAACTGTAAAGTAAGTTAAAACTTCAAAAATATTTGCTAAAAAAATTCTAAAATTACCAATAAAAGTAAGTTAAAAATTCAAAAATACAATGATATAGAAATATTTTAAGAACTATGAAAATGTATGGTATATTTATACAAATTGTGCATACTAGTGTTGTAAAATGATGCCCTTTATGGGTTCTTGATTAGATTAATGAAATTCTTATACATGAATTGAGTGCAAAGTTGACAAAGTTGTAAATATTAGTCTTGTATTATTTTAATTTTAGTTTCTTGTGTACAATTTGGAAATTAGTATGGCGTTCATTATCACTGGACCAGTATATATTTGTTTAGGGGCCAGCTGAAGGACGCCTCCGGGTGCGGGAATTTCTCGCTACATTGAAGACCTGTTGGTGACCCTCTGCTGTTGTTTTTTATTTGGTCGGGTTGATGTCTCTTTGACACATTCCCCATTTCCATTCTCAATTTTAAGTATTTGTTTCAGAATCTGATGGTGTACACAAGTTCAAGGGTAAATTTATGGCCATTTGTAGTTTTACGATGTCTTGTGTTTGTGCACTGACTCCTGCAGGTGCTTCACCTTACTGTCATTTAGGTGACGGAACAACTGATCTCATGCTGGTACAGGAATGCTCAAGGTTTAAATTTTTGAAACATTTAATGAGGGTGGCTGACAGAACAGCTGATCAGGTAAATAATAGATAAATGATAAAAACAGTCTTTTTATGTCCCACCTCCTCACCTAGGGACCTTTTTTTTTGGTCTATGCATCTACCGTGAATTGGGTTATTTTGGTATCTTTGTTGCCTCCAATGAAAGTGCCGAAATTAAACATACGAAGATAAAGCAAACACTACAAATTGAAACGCCAAAATTGTGTAGGACAAGATCGTAATACTCATTTTTGTTGGAAAATATTTGATGTTAATATATCTTCCATATATTTCCTATCATTCTATACATAGCCAAATCTGCAAATAAATACCTGGTATAATTTGACAACAACACTGTATAATTTTTACTTAATTGTCAATTTTCGAAAATTGTTAAGAAAACGCAGCATTAATTTTTATTCACACATGTCATAAATATGCCAGGCTATTGCTAATTAGACACCGTTATTGGTAATAAGAATATCAAAACTCCTTGTAATTCTTTATCTTAAATTAATTGATTAACATGTACTGCCAGAGGCACATGGATTAAAATTTAAATCCTTGATTGTCAATAGATTTACAAGTACTGAAATAAAGATGATTCAAATTTATTTCATATGATAGTGTCAAAAATAAGTAATCTATTTAAAAAGTGATTTTGTCGTTGAAGATTTTATTTCATAACTTCTTTCAGCACGATATACGATCGAGTTATTTGCAATTCCATCCGTATCCGATTCGTTCATTAGGTTAACCTTGTCGTGTTTCTCATTTGAGAATTGTCAATTATCGGGTAAATAAAGGCAAATATGAATGAGCTTGCTCAAGGCTGTTGTTCCAAAATTAATCATATCAATTGGACGAAACACCAAAATAAAACACGTGCCTTTTGAGAGAAAACCGCCAAGATTTCCTCTGCCAAAATTTCCCAATTTACGGTATTCAAATATTGTCTGTCCGTCCGTCCATTTGTCCAACTTAAGTTTAAAGTTTTGGTCAAGGGGGTTTTTGATGCGGTTGAAGTCCAATGAATTTGAAACTTTGTAGACATGTTCCCTATGATATGATCTTTCCAATTTTAATACCAAATTAGAGTTTTGACCCCAATTTCACATTCAAATGAACATAGAAAATGATAGTATGAGTGGGCCATCTGAGTACTATGGACACATTCTTGTTTTATTTTATCAGAGGGAGATAATTCTGTGGATAACTATTCAGTACTTCTATAGAAATAAATCTATAGACTATATTATCCTGTAGTTGAGGTCAACTTTATAGTCCCATACTGAAATGTGTATCTTTCCTAAAATAGTATATGCATTAAAACCCCTTTACATTATGCATTTATTAAATTTTATCATGTTTTATCATTACAGTTTGATTTTGACTTCATTAAAATATACCGAGTGAAAGAATTTAGTTTTCGTCCATTTCCTGAACATGAGGAAGAACAAAAGGAGGATACTGCATCAGGAGGAATAAAACATTCCAAACTTCCATCGTCTAGAATGAAGACAAGTGTATGGAATTGTGATGGGGAAGTTATACCACACCCTTCATTACAAGTCAGGTTAGATTATAATCAAACAACTATAAGAATTCATTTTCTCATAATTTGTAGACATAAATATCAATTTTCTACCTTTTAATGGGATTTCTGAATCAATTGGTTAGTATTTTGGCATTATATAAGTTACAGCATAGTAAGTTACATTATTTATTTTCTTGTTCAAATTTAGAGGTTTATGCTGAATTTATGGCTCTTGAACAAAGAATTGCAAGAAAAATATTTGTTTTATACCAACATTCCTTTTGAGTGTCTGAATCAGTTGATTACTATTTGGAATATAGTCAAGTCATTAAAACTTACAGATCAAGATTTACTTATGTTTCTGGTTGAAGATTTATATGGAAGCTTACTGTATATGGCCCTTGGACATTGACAATATCAGTTACTGCACCTTGTTTTTTGCCATCCCTACAATAGTAGCTGGGATTATGTTTTCAAATCTCTGCATTCATTAGAATGCTTATTTGTCAGTCCTGTATCTGGTAAAATTAATGGTTTATTTAAGGACATTTAAAGTGACATTATGGTCTCATCTATTTAAAACTCAATAATCATGTGGTCTACAATGTTATTTTTAAAGAATATATGCCAAATTAGATTTCAGACCCATCTTTCACTCAGGGTTTAAGCTAGGATTTTGAGGGCTTTAGTCACTTTTGCACGCTATTAAAATCAACCTTATTTTGTGTAAAAGCAAGGGACCAATGATGTATATTACTAGCTTCATCTTTTGACTTTGTCAGATTTTAAGGGATTGAGGCACCAGCATGATTTATTGACAATGATTGGCAGTTATTGTATGATTTGACTGTATTGGCCATTATTATGAAAGATTCTGACATGGAATCCAGAAATTTAGTTCACAATTTCTCTTCAGTTTGTTCCAGGGGTCATTCCTTATCAACAAAAGTTGGAAAAGTTTTATTTTTTTTAAACTGAAATTAACATACAATGATTATTTCACTCCATAATCATTATCCTAATAAAAGGTCTAAATCGATAGTTGGAAATGTGCAAAATCCTTTTTGGAACTATTATAATGACTGAAAGGAGGTTGTAAACAAATCAACAATAGATCACATTTACTACTTTCGGTTTTAAAATGAAACGAGAACGGGAAGTGACACGTGGATAATAAATTCAAAACGAGTCCGGATTCATTAGAAAATTATCATTTTTAGATTTAAATTCCTTTAGTAAGAAATATATGTTTGTCTCTCGTTTAATTGGTTCTAAATGATTTCATATTTTACGTTTTTAATGTCTATTTAAAAATAGTCAAAGGAATACTTTCACGCATGTGTAGAACACAATACAGGAAGCACCTGTTTAACTGTGAAAGTTTTGAATAAACACATTAAAGTTCTTTATTTTGAATGGAAATTGCCGAAAATTTAAATCAAATATGACGAAAATGCCTTCGAATGACGAATCTACGACAACGAACTTCAGATTGTGATCGTTTGAGAAATATTGAAATTCTGACAAATGTGAACTGTCCGGGTTGTTACATTTTTTATTAATGACGAAACTATACTCCTGGTTGTTGAAATGCCGACTGACTGATCTTCCTGGGGAAATAATTATGATGGTCATTCAATTATGGGGTGTATTAATAATTAACGGATTAGTGACCCATCCGATGGCGATAAGCGGATTAGTTGTAATCACAACTTGTAACACCTGTTGAAAATGTTAATTACCTGGAGGTCATAAACTTGTCAAAAACATGAAGACGGGTAGACTTATAGTTTTTATTGCGAAATTTTTTTTACACTTTCAAAATTAAAGTGACGAAATTGATTTGAAATACTTTCGTCAATGAGAAAACCCTTTCGTAAAATACGAAAGTGACGAGCGCTAGCAAAATCACTGTTTCACTGTTCACTAAACATGTGCAAATGTGCTGGTGTAAGTTTGGCTGCCATGGTGTCCTATGGATACATGCTTGTTCTATAATGCCTATATCAAGGTCTTTAAATAATATTAGTGTTATAGTCATATTTTATGAAGTAACTGCACTATGTTGAGTCTAATTCGGGTTGAGTGATATTTGCAGATGTTGTGGGCCTAAAAGAAATTGACATAATATTTTGATCATTTTTTTCAGAGTTCATTGCCAGCTTGTAAAGTTATTTGGAAGAGGTATAGAAGAAATAGAATCAAAACATATGTGTAATTGTTGTTGTTCACTAGGAGAACTACCACCAGATACTCCATGATATATTACAACCTTTACAGAAGAAGATAAACATGGTTTACACCATGCAAATACAGTTAAAAATCCTCTGTGATATGCAGGACATATTAAGTCCCAAAAAAACTTTTAAAATACAACTTTGGATGTTTTTAGGACATAGTTTTGGGAAAAATTAAGTTGATTAATTCTTAGGTAGTAATTATGTTAATCCAGAAATTAATTTAAAAAAAGAAAATGCTGTTATCTTTGTTTATAAATAACAAAATCCAATTCATAAAAGGATGAAAATATGTATTCAGAGTAAAGGTTTTATTTTAGCAAATTCATTAAACTTTATGCTTTCAAACTTTTCATGTTATTATTGGAGGTCATTATGAGTTCTTTCTTTCAATTAATTCTTAACAGATTTTACTTTAAAATGGATGAAAATTTCCACAGTAATGTGCATACATAATTACTTTGAAGTTTCTCAAAAAGAGCCACCATTAATTTACTTTCAACAGTTCTAACAAATAAATGGACTTATAATTTCTTTTGGACTATTTGTCACAATATAAATTGTATTGTGTTCTATTTAAGTATGAAGAAACCACCAAAATCAACTGCAAAAACCAAATACTTGCATTTATAGTGAGAACATAGTTAGCCTTTTGGAAGTGTAGAGAAGGTAGATAATACATGAAAGTTTTAATAATCCATTCAACCTTTTAACTACAATTTCCCATATCATTAAATACTAATTTTGAATACCGGTAGCATATTCTGTACTGACCCTTTTTATGGCCCCGCAACAAAGTTGTCGGTGCCATATAGTTTTACCCTTGTCCGAAATTCCGAAATTCCATCATTCTGTCATTCCGCAACAAACCATTATATGGAGTTTTTTTTCTAAACGCCTTCAGATATTGGGCTGATTTTTGGTATGTGAGTTAACCATAAGTTACAGATCAAGTTTCGTTCCGCTCCACTAATGTTTGCCGAAATAACGGGCTTTGCACTTTGAAAAGTTGTTGAAAATCACAGTAATATGGACAGGTATTATTATCAGGTGAGAATTGTACCTGTAAATGTCATTTTTAGATCCCAACTCATAATTTGTTGTTTCAAATAATCCGTAGATATGCCAAAGCATATGTTGTATGCTTGTTTATATATTATATTTTGTTATACTGAATGTTTGAAATTTAATAATAGGAAAATTTAATTGAAATGTAAGATTAATGAATTCAATTCTTGCACAGTTATTTGTTGGTAGTTGCAACAAAAATCCATATGTGAGTAAGATCTTTATTAGGGATAAACCTGTTGCATATTTTTCATTAATTATTTTGTAAATAACAGTTTTCCTATTATTCTGATTACATCAGAATACAGATGTACAAGTTTGTTATTAGACATATATATATATATTTGTTGTCGTTGAAATGTGTGGATCTCGTATCAAATAGTATGTTATCTCATAGAGAAAAGGCTGTGATATTTTTTTATGTTCAGACTGTATACAGATTTTTTTTAATATCCATGTAAATAATGTCTCAGTATTTAATATTATTACAATTTTTGTGATAAGCTGTGAGTTGAACCTTATGCTGATGTCCCATGAAAATGCCTACTGGAGAACAAAGCTGCTGCCTCAATCCCCATCTATCTGAAACAAATCGTTTTCAAATGAAAGCAAAAGTTAACTATGAAGAAACCCTTTCACTTTTATATGATTATCATAAATCATATGCGGGGTTCATTTTCACCATAATTAAAATTTAAAAAAAAAGGTTAGAATGAGAAAAATTTGTAGAATTAACCAGGGTAAGTTAATTGAAATTTACGTACTGTAATTACTTATGGTATGTATTGGCATGTACTATTTTTTTATGCTTTCACATTTTCCCCCTGCTGATACACATAATTAATGTGGCTTCTACTAACGAAAGCTAATGTGTTTATAGAGCTCTTATGTCGTTACCCCTTTATGACATTGCCTATGTAATTACTTATGGTGTTTGTGTGCTCAAAAACGCTATTTATTTCACTTTATTTCATTTTATCTGATGTCAAAATTCATTTTGCTGTTTTTTTCCTGTCATATCCTGTGGATTCATTCATTTTCACAGTTATCAATTTTCATAAATGACCATGTAATTTTAATTTACTGCTTATTATTTCTACATATATTTATTTATTCTGTTTGTACCATAATGAATAGTCAATATATGTTGACATGTTAAAAAAAAAATTAACTTCTTCAATTTCATATTTATATTTCGATTTTCCTTATGATTGTTTTCCCTTTGGTATTTTCCAATCAATTCTGATAAAAGTTTGATAAAATTACTTTCCGTCTGGCTGATTAAAAATAGTTTCCAAAATTGTAAGCTGAGAAGTTTGTCAGATACAGGCTGATTCCGAAAATTTAGAAATAGGGGTTCACGTCTTAAATTTCACATTTACAATAATTTGAAAAAGATTTCTAACTCTATGAACTTTCTTTCATTACAATCCATTAATAGGATACTTAAAGATTCTACCACTTTACTCAGTAAGCTTAAAAATTGTTTAAGTGAGGATTTTTTGGCAGTATATAAGCAGTCTGCAATGATAATGATTTTTATGAAGTAAGTTTTATTCTTGTCAACCAATGTAAGTTAATATTATAAGTGAACTAATAATAGAAACTGATCTTTTCCAACCTAAGAATGTTTTAAAATGTCAACTTAGTCCAATCTAATTCCAGCAAGAGGCAGAAAAGATTAAAAAAATGTAACTCTTATTATGATTTGAAATTTTTAATCGGAATAAGTATAAAATATTTTCTGATGGATGCTCTGCAAACAATTATCAATTAATCATATCTATCTTTTCCCCCCTTTGTAGTCAATACTAAGTTTCAATCATGTATAGTGTACCAGAAAAATTGAGAGGGATCTCTAATACTGCTTCATATATAAATACCCCCAAAAAAGTTAAAACGCTGAAAATATAAGTATTTTTATAATGCCCCTTGTAGGTCTTTCAGTCTGTGCGTCTGTTCGTCCAAACTTGCAGTTAATTCCATCTGTTTAGTATTCTTTATTGACATCATGTTGTTTGTGTCCAAATATTTGTAATTTCATAGCATGGAAAGTAACTGAAAGCCAACGCATAATGAAATTACCCTTAATTAGTTATCTATTTTACTGATAACAGTTATTGAGAAAAATGCTGCAGGTGCAGATTTTCTCTGGGTTGAAGTCCCATAGGTGGCTGTTGGCTGTTATCTGATCTTCGGGTGGGTGGTTGTCACTTTGGCATATTCTCCATTTCCATTCTCAATTATATTAACTGATCTTTGAGTGGAAATTGAAAAAGTTGAAAACTATAAGTTGTTTCATTCAAATTAATTTAAATTCCTGAATTTTTATGTAATAAAAATATTTTTTAAGATGTGACCGATATCTTGCAAGTGTAAATTTATGAATTGTTTTTTAAATATGTCAAATATTTTCATTCTGTGTGTACCTAACTACAGGTTTTAGTTATAGACCAAGGAGAGTAATTTAGATATCTATGTATTTAATGTGTGACATTTTTTATAGGATGCTTATTTATTCTGCTTTTATCAGGATATTAATCAAGGAATTATTTCTTGATAGGTAACAATGCAATTTAGTGACATTGTATGTCCTTGTTCTTTTTTTATTACATTGTATTTTATGTAATTATTTTTGTAATTGGTTATTTTTGTAATTTATTTGCTAAGCTATGTTTAGGTAATACATTCCTGTGAGTTATAACATCACAGTACTGGTTTATCATGTATTTTTTGCCATCAATTCTTTATGTAGATTTAGGAATCAAATTTTTCAATGCAATTATTAACAAACAATGCAAATACTATTAGTGTTTTAATACGACATGATTTTTTTCAATGCAATTATTAACAGACAATGCAAATACTATTAGTGTTTAAATAAGACATGATTTTATTCAATGCAGTTATTAACAGACAATGCAAATACTATTAGTGTTTTAATAAGACATGATTTTTTTCAATGCAATTATTAACAGACAATGCAAATACTATTAGTGTTTTAATAAGACATGATTTTATTTAATGCAGTTATTAACAGACAATGCAAAATCCAATGAGGACTTTAAATACCATACATAGCTTGCTCCATAGAATAGAAAAAAATATGTACTAATCAATGCAATATGTCGTCTAATAGCACGTAATGACACAGTTAATTATAGTATAACTAATCGCCGTATTTGAATATCAAAAATAAAACAACGTGTGACCGAACGACCCATGGATTAAACGAGTGCGCAGCACGAGTTTAATCCATAGCGGCGTTCGGTCACACGTTGTCTTATTTTTGATATTCAAATACGGCGATTAGTTATTCTTTTTATTACATTGGCAAATGGCTTTTTTTATGAAATTAATGTAGAAAATGTAAGGAACTATATCTTTTTCCTACGCATTGACAATTTGTTTTGATCCGACGTTATCGACGTCTTGACAACGCCTATTGTTGTATGACGTCAGAGAGTGAAATAACCACGTCCATTTCACATGTGAAATTATCGGTTTTTATCTAACTGGGAAATCAATGTAATTCATTGCAACCAATGTAAAAATAACATATAATATAAGACCAATGCAAATGTTTTGTACTAACTACTATAGATATTTCAATGGCCTAACAAAGTATATTGCTTTGTAAATTGTGTGCTGTATTATGTAACAAGAATGCAGATTGTGGACAAAGATTATTTTAGTAATATATTTTTGGACAAAACTGCAATGGAAATTTTCAACTGTTTTTAAAAAGCAACAGCTTTGGGTATTGAAATTAAATTTTGTGTTTATATGGTTGCAGGTTACAGATTGACATTAAGGTTTTTCCTTTTTTTGGTCTAAATATTTTATGGAATGTCAATGAATGCAATAGACCTGCCTATATTATATACAAGCATGATTAGGATAATTCCATGAGTGTGCCTGCATACTGTTAGAAACAGTCCATTTGGAAAACTTAAGATTATGCACAGAAAATAACAAATTAAATGTAGTAATGCATAAAGCTGAAGCATTTATATGAATTTTTCTTGCTTACACAGTATCATAAACCTTCATTTACAAGCTTGATTTGGGTGCGCTTTACATATCTTTTGTTTCTTATGTTGTTTTTTTTTTTTTGTGTCTTGATGTTTATTGTTGGTGTATGTTGTTACAGTTGCAAAGAGCTGAATAAAACAAATACAAAATTAAGATGTGTTTTTATTGGAAAAACCACTCACAAAAAATACTAGTGCTATCACTTCTGCCATATATTGTTATTGTAATGACTATTCAATTTGACCAGAAGAATCCCTTCATTATGTTTTGAACAGAGTTCTGTTGTTACTACCTGTTTACCTCCTTAATTATACATTTTCACATAAGAATACCATATTGAAGGCATAGTACTTTTGAGTATAACCTCAAGAGGTTTGAACTTAACCCAGAATTTAAGATTTCAAATATTGACTGACTATCTGATTATCTAAGTGGTAGTATCAGGTGGTATTTTTCTGCCCTGCTGTAGTGGAGGGGGCATTCAGTTTTACCCTTGTCTGTCTGTACGTCTGTCCATCCCAAAGTTGGTTTCCGTTCTCTAACTTTAGTTTGCCTCATCCAAATGTAATGAAACTTAAACAAATTGCTTATTGCCACAAAATACAGATCAAGTTTGAATTTTGGTGGTGTAATATTTAGTGTGTCTTAGAACAAAGCAGGTTCATATTAAAATGACACTTTTGAGATTATGTTTAATTCTTTAACTAAGATGGCTTCAATTTAGTCACTCCTTCTTTCTCATGATTGATTTCTTTGTGAATTAAATAAGAACAGTCATTGTTAGTTAAGATGAAGTCTGAAAAGCTGATATTTGAAGATTGAACCAGTTACAACAGTTAAAGAATACAAGATAGATGAAAGACTGGTGAAAATTGTTCTTGCTTACCCTATTTTCTAGCCTGTAGCTTTATAGGAGATGCATGTCTAAGTTTGCCATACTAACTTGTGGCAATGAAAAATATACTTTAACATATAAATAATTCACTATTTGACTGTTGACTCTATGGAAAATCAAATTCCTAGTAAGCTTCTTATTTTTATTGATATAATATTACAAATAATGATATTATGACCGTAACCATTGACCAGTCCTGAAAAGTATTCATTGCTCCATTTTCTATGAGGGATTCCCAGAAACTGATAAATTCTTTTTGAGATGTAGATCTATCTGAAGAGAGACAAGAATTAGTTTGTTCTTCATGATTTTGTTCAAGATTTTTTAGGTGTATGAGTGTTTATCATGATTTATATTCCGGTGTTGCCTTTAAAAGCTTGCTCTTGTGGTAAAATACTTTATGGTTTTTCACTTCCTCCCTGTTAACTCTGATGATTTTTAGATGTTATTATAGACACATTCAGATACTTTATTAAAGTATTTTTCATAACTGCTATACATGGTTTAAAAATGGGTGTTAATGTTTGAACTAGGTAACTTGAAGTCTTTTTAATCTTTGCATGTATTTTAAATGACCAAAGAATTCCATACTAATGTGATATAAATTATTGTCTTGTTTAAGAATATATGTTGACAACCAGATGTCTTTAATTGTCCATTGTGCTGTTTTGTTTGTCAACAGAAACATTTATGAATTATTCAGAATTTATGCCCATGATACATCTTTTGTATTTAATATAGAGAATGTTTGTTTTCTGCTTTCAGGTTGTTGTCTCCAATACATTTTCCTTTTAAATTCTCAGTATCTGTGCACTTCAACTGCATGTAGTTTGGTTATGTTCCAGTGACTTTAAATGGTGAATTTACTGATTGCATATATTTATGAGGATTGGCTGTTGTTTTTTTTTAATGTCCAGTGGCTAATATTTCTGGATGAAAATTTGTGTGGAAGATGTTTCAGTTACATACAGTTGATACATGCTATGGTTATGCATTAGAATTAGTGTACCTCAGACTCAAGGAGAATATGAGACTACTCTAATCCAGCTGTATATATTGTAGTGAATTTAGAATACTTATTTTGTTTTCTATTAGGCATGTTTAAAAACAGCGACTTATGCAAGACCATTGATACTTGGTATGCCTCTGCAAAAGAATTGTTTTCAGTACGGTTTCATTTACAACGTGAAACTCTCAGTCTTACTTCTTTGATTTTGGACAGTATGCTTTAATAGAAATGTTAAGTTTCTTTTGCGAGTTTATACAAAAGAACCTTATACAAGGCCACTTGTATTCGATTATCTTTTGAATAAGCATTTATCCTTCCAGTCTGTTCCCATGCTCCCTTGTTCATTTACTTTAAAATGGTTCTGTATACATTTTTTTCAAATATTAAGTTCTCTGACTATAGATATAAATAAACGGTTTATGGTACCATTGTGATTTGGTTAGTATTCCTTCACATTTTCTATTAGACTAGAAGTGTTTGTTTGGGTGTGTGTGCGTTTTTTTCATTTTTTTTTAAACAAACATAACCCATACCGTGTTCTTGACATGTCATTATGGAGTTCATCTGTTCAAAGACCGTGTTCATCATATCCGTCACAACATCTACAGATGACTGTCCACACGAGTCACTTACAGACTTCTGCATACACTGGTAAGAACCAAGAAGTATTCTGAAACAGTCAGATCACAATATTACATCGTTGAATAACTATCAAACGTAATTTATACATGTTTCTCGTTTCTCGTTTTTTAATTTTATATAGATAAGACCGTTGGTTTTCCCGTTTGAATGGTTTTACACTAGTAATTTTGGGGTCCTTTATAGCTTGTTGTTCGGTGTGAGCCAAGGCTCCGTGTTGAAGGCCATACATTGACCTATAATGGTTTACTTTTTTTAAAGTGTTATTTGGATGGAGAGTTGTCTCATTGGCACTCACACCACATCTTCCTATACCTAATTATCATAAATTTATAATACAAATAAATGATACCACAAATGTCCATGTGTAAATTAAGAAACAACATTTGTTTAACTGTTCTTCAATATTGCATGAATTCCTGATGGATTGGATTGGTTGTTTGCTGTAATCCAAATATTAGAATATTTTAGAATGTCCTCTCTTTTCATCTTACCCAATCCAAGGACAAATGTTAGTTCAATTACTTAGCCGACACTGCAATTTATTTTATTTTTACTAAACTTAAATAAGTTCTATTAAGCTACATAATCATGGAATCACTATCATAAATATATCTTTCAAAAAGGACTGTTGTTTCTTTCCATTCGTTAGGTTCTCTAAGAAAGGGGCAAAACTACAAATGTAAAAGTGTCTGGTAAGGATTGTTTGCAGCAAAGTATCGTGTTAAAGCTCTGCAAATTATTTATACACTCTTACTTGCACCATTCTTGTTTAACTTGATCTGTATAAGCATCCTCTAACATAGATATTTGTTCCAGTTGGCTCTTGACATTTTGTACATGGTCCTTGTAACAAGCATTAGATCTATTTTGTACATCTGGTTTTCTCCAACAATCATCATGTAAAACCATATCTAAAAACAAACTTTTTGAGAACATTTTGTGTCATTTAAAACGCAGGGACTCGGTCAGAAGATTAAAAATTCTATCATCAGTTTACGAGTATGAAAAGTATACTGCACTTAGCTAGAAAACAATGAAAAAATATGCTATGCTAACGTCATAAATACGTTAATAATAATTACAAACAGACAGGAAATACAAAACAAAAATGAAAAATAAATTGATTAACATTGGTTTGATAACTCTGCTTTAAACTGTGTTTCTGTAATAAAAATACAAAACTAAAAATACGCATGAGTTTTGGGAATGGATCCCGCTTTCTATGCATCTTGTTGTGTTTTAATTGTGCTATTCCTATTCAAACTTATTTTCACTTATTCAATGTGTTATCGCTGCAATCCATATCGTTATACAATAACATTAGTTTATATATTTGGCATTATTTTTAATTTGCATATGACTAAAATTTATTGAATTAGGTTAATAACGAATGTCAATAATCTAATATACCGTATGTATTTGGGTATTTAGTGGTTTTGTTCACTTGAAGCTTAAATATACATCCAGTGACTTTGCTATGGCAATATCCAGAGGTAGTTTGTTGCGATCCTTGGCCGTGTTTACGAAGAAAGACCGTATCCTACAATCTTTTGTAGGTGACTGTAATAGTTAGTAAATGTAGTAGGTATTCATGATTTCCTGTACGACTGGAGCTTATGTTTTTATTTTCGTTTTGTTCACAGGCACTCGTCTCAGAATTTTTGTTCCTATATACCCTTTTTTGTGGTTTTGTTATAGAATTTATTCTTGTTTATTGCTAGAAGGCAATACACATGATAATTCGTACCTCTTTACGCCTTTATTGTCGGGTTTCTCCTAACTATATGTTGCTCAAACTGGATGTATTTCTGTGTCTTGTCTTTGTAAATTTTCGACAGGAGGACTTTATATTTCACAACTACTATACGGTATGAGTTTATAATTGTTGTCTCATAGCATAACATGTAAAAAAAAGTAATGTATCAGTCGTTGTTTATTTGATTTATTTAACTTTCATACTGATTGTATACCTGAAAACCCAGATGTGCATATAAAGTTGACTGTTTTCAGTGTCGTCGCAAAAGTAGATGCATACATCAAGTCATCTGAACATTTTGATAACTTGGGCGTGTAACAGTTCTTGAATTCTTCTCTGTATCTGCAAATTGAAGTAATATCATAAGATTTCTACGTGCATTGCGCTATACTGTTACATGCTAGTATATGCATAGTAAAATAGCTTTCTTAATATATCTATATACTTTGGTTTGGTGCACCTTGAATGAAAGCATCTATAAGAAAAGCTGGTCCAAACAAATCCAAATTCAATATACCTAAGAGGGAGTTTTAAATAAAGAAATAGTTATAATGTATAGGTTGTCTGTCTGAAGTAATGAAAAAGAGTAGCAAAGAATATTCTGAGGAAATTGCCTGGTAAACGTAAACCGTTTAACCGAAAAAAAAAAAATATTGTTTGTCTTATTCGTAGAGTTTTTGATCTTTTTTTTTTTTAATGTGGAACTATCCCAAATCCGGCATGAAATGACCTCGAGGAAATGACCCGCCGTATCCCTAAATCTCGTAAATGGCCTGGCAAGCAAGGTTATCCGGTTATACATACTTACGAACAAAGACTTTCTATCTGTCTTTTATGAGGTAAAACAGTAAATTCTTTCGATTCAGATACATTCTGTGACAGTTTCCAAGTACACAGATTAAGTCCAACAAAATCGCATCCATTTACTGTACTCAAGACAACTGAAAAGAAAAGTTGTCAATCAAAGTTATGTGTTACCCGAGAACTCTTTCGGCAACATTTATTTGTTCTCTATACTTATGTAAAATGTTATGGTTTATTGAGATTAAAGATATATATATATATAACATGTTGTTTTCATTTTTTGTTACAGCACTGGGTCGATACCTTTGCTGGTTGACTACCAGTCCCAATGGGTATGCGCAACTCAGTATAGTCAGTAGTTCGGTACTGACATGATTTATAACAAACCTTTCTTAGATGGCCCGTTTATAAATTTTTAAACAATAAAGTCTTAAGACACTAAAGTTTCAACTCCCTCAGGCAAATTGGGCAGTAGGTGGATTTGTCTATTTTTTATGCCTTTTTCGTCATGAAGCTCCTATTAAAACTGTTTCGAATCTCACACATTCTTTATACTTTCAAATATTCGGTTTTGAGCGCTCCTGATGAAGGTAAAGTCATAGTCACTTCGACGAATAAAATTTATAACGTGTTGTTTTCATTATTTAATACTTCATTGTTTAATATATAACAGGAAACTGACAAGAGACTTCTGTGTTTGCTCTTAATCTATTGAATATCCAGAATATGCTGGAAAATCTATGGAAATAATGCGGCTTCCTTTACATCATTTGATTAGGAAAAGTCGGAAGATTCGTATTGTATGAGGAATTCGCTCCACAACTCAGTAAAATATTCCACACAATAACAAACTGTGGATATATCATTAAAAGTGTATGGATATTGTTTTTGACTTTAAAAACGTTTCTAAAGTATTTTATTGTCTTTTTGTGGCAAAGGCTACGATGACTTATTTTGTTTTCTAATTTGTTTTGTATACTCGCGTATTTGTTATGCGGCATGCCTTTATCAATAATATACAATTTAGACTATATATTTTTCTTTATCATCAAAGTTGAAAATCTATATGTTATTTCTATTATCATTATGGAAAATGTACATACTTGCAGACGGAAATATCCAACCAATAATTTTCCTGAGTGACTGCATTTTGACTGACAGAAATATCGTTTGTTCTCTCACCCAATTCTTACACGATATATTCTAAAATTCACACACTAAGTGCAATCTAATGTTCGTGGTTCAATGTTTTTTCCTTCTTACATGAAAACAAACTTTATGTTTAACACAACTTTACAGTCCAAGTCATATTTTGTTTCTTATTTTTATTGGTATTAATTGATTTAGATGTAGTACATTAATGTATTGATATGTTTAGTCATGATATGTTTTGGGAAATTCATATGTCGTTTGCTTACACGCCTGAGATGGTTACACTAGCCTTTGCTATTATCTTTTTTTTTTTGTATGCTTTGAAAGGTTTTTTTTACGGTTTTTTTTAAGTGAAATTTAGGAATGTTTACCGGGTTGTCGTCTCTTCAAAGTACCCGGCCACTCTGGTGATTATTTCCACCTTGTTAAATTTTCAATTGTTTCCATGCAGTGTTTCCCCCGCTGGATTTCCATGTACAAGTGCAACCTGAATAAATCTTTGTTTGTTCATTTTACAATTTTGGTGTTTACTGTTTTAACACATTTTTTTGTTAAAAAAAAATCGGTAAACCCATGTCACGTGATTGGAGTATCGAACTAACGGGGATTGACGTGCTGCTACATTATTAAGATGTTATTCTTTCCGCATTTTTATGAGAAGGACAATTGGCTTCATTATTTAACATTTATTTTTTAATTCCCTTCAAATAATCTTCAGATTGTACAATGATTCCAAAAATTATCAAAACAAAAAAACATTACTATAAAGACATGCATTTTTCACAGAGTATGATTGACATAATTTATGTATTAATAATTTTGTAATACAATTTTCTTTAGATAAGTACTGTCTACCGACTATTGGAGTTTCAATAGACTGAAGGGTCCAAATAAAATTACATATTTAACAGATACGAGAAAATAGTTTAGTTCATCAGTCAAAATTTAATGTTTTTACTTTCTCTTTGCAAAGCTAGTAGAGTCATGTTTTCGTAAAATGTTCACTGAATAACATCCTTTCAGTTCCGACATAAAAAAAAAATAAATATATATAGTGTTCTTTTCACTTATTCCGATTTCTTATAAATATTCAATATTGTATTTGTCGGCAGTTAAAAAACATTTAAACTATCATGAGGCATTCCATAATTTTAAAAGAACAACCGGCAAAGAACACAAAAAGAACTGTAATGGTGTGAAATTTTTTACAAGAATGGCAGGCGTTTTGAAAATTGCTTTAGACTGAAATTTGCCTTCGGGAATTCTGACTGACCTATTTTGCACTGAAAGTAATCACCCTTGTTCGAGTCATTTTTATATAAAAAAAAATGTAAAATCAAAATTAAAGCTCACTAGACTCCGGCATGTGTTTATGAAGTTTATTCAAGGATTTGTATAGTATTTGTATAGTTTTATCCAGGATTTGTATAGCAAGATCTTGCTATACAAATCCTTGGTTTATTGAATATTGACGCCTAGTGTTAAACTGGACCCCTGTTGTGTTCACTTATCGCTACACTGCGAAGCTATAGATAGAACGGCGGACCAGTCTATCTTAGTGTGAGTTGCAAGCGTATTGGTATAAATTCTGTGGTACACGATTTCTACAAACACGAATCCAAATCATGCTTTATTTGGATTTGAGTCCGTGTTTTACTTTGATACTTCCGGTAAAAAAAAAAGAAAACAAGCAAAAAAAGTTAACGAATAAAAATGGATAAATATTTGATTAAGAAACCAAAAGAAACTAAACAAGATTCAAGTAAAAAAGGGTGCAGGAAGCAGATGAAACAGTCTACCATAGAATCTCTTCAGGTCTAACACATATAAGATATATAGTTATGGTTCTTGTTTTTTTTAAAACATGATGTACACATTTGTCATGATTTGATTTATACCGGTATATCTATGTCTTAACAATTTTCACGATATACAGACTTGTTTGTGCCCAGAGTAAGTTTTAGATGTGAAACTAGGCCATGGTCTGATAGCCAAGGCAAAGAGTCGACATGAGCAGTAAGCAGTGTCTACACGAACACTCGTATGCAGGGATGAGTAGTCAAATTGGTATTTGTAGGCTACACATATATACCTGTATCCGGTTTTATTGTCTCGCTTGACAGGGTTGAAAAGCAAGACTAGTATGCTGTTTCTAGCGTCTGCAGCACTGTTGGCGTCAACAATGTATTAGTTTGTGATTTAGGTCTAGTTTATGGTGAACCACCAGTGGTAAGTCAAAGATATTTGGTATGCAGTTGTATAAGCATTGGCATATCCATTTCCATGGAGATTATTTGGCCTCGCCCCCTTAGGCATTATGAGTCTATTGACTTTGAAAATTTTGCTTAGTCTTCATGTATTAGTTTGAGATTAGATTGGCCATAGGGGAACCACTCGTAGAAGGTCAATAATATTTGGTATGCAGTTGTATTAGCATTGCACTTCTCATTACCATGGAGATTATTTGAACCTGCTCCCTCAGTTATGGTTTATTGACTTTGAGATTTTGCTTAGTTTACATGGTTTACATGTATTAGTTTGTGCTTTGATTTGTTTAAAGGGAACTACTTATGTTAATGTAACTTATTTAAGTCAATGGTATTTGTTTTGCAGTTGCATAAGCATAGGCACATCTCATGTCTATGGAGATTGTTTAGCCATGTACCTTCATGCATGGTTTATTGACTTTGAATATTTGCAAAACTAAAACTTTTATTACAACATTTGCATTATCGAAATTACAAAAAAGCGAGACATACAAAAATGCAATGTATCTCTGTGATAACAGTTTTATAATAAAATGCCATCTGATCGGGAATGAAACATGAACTTTAACATACTGCAACTAGACAACAATGCAAAAAAAAAAATCTAATCAAAACCACAAAATTAAATATCAATGAACATGAATAATTTCCTCATTCCATGTAAAATATGGTGCACATGAAAATAAATGAATCCACAGTACATGTTATTGTAGCACGTATATACATTTGTACAAGGATAGCATAATTATTGTAAGCACTATGACATACTGTACATATACACTGTAGCACATTATTTTTTACATGTTTTATATATGAACCTATATATTTTTGAAGGGTGTTGTTGTGGTCGAAGAAATAAGAAGGCTTAAATCCAAACTGCAGTTAGAAAGTACTTCAAAAGAAGAAATGGTTGACAGCCTGAACAAACTTGGACAAAAGATTCCTCCGAGACATGTCATGTTAGATACAAAAATAGGTATCAACTTTATATCATTGAAGATTACAGTGTTCTCCCCAGGCCGTTTTAGCGCCGCGATTTTCAGCGCTATTTCAATTTCCCGCTGTCCTATTGCACTGACCGCGTCGCTATCCCGTTCAACCGCGTCGCTATATTTTTTTTTCGTATTTTTAAAAATTTCCCGCTTATTTTTCTTTTCGGATCACGTGATTGACTGGTTAAGATTTTTGAAAGAATTATTTCCGTTGTATTAAAGTAACTCCGCGGGACCAGTCTAATAAATTTTACAAAATGGCGTCGTTGAGAGATCAAAATAAACAAAGATTTCAACATTGACATCTATTTAATGAATATATAGAGGCATATATGAATGAAATGAGAAGAAATAAATTGACCGCATTTCCAAACGACATTCACAAACTTGTTTAAAGGGAAACTTCGCAAAAAAATCAAAAATTGATATTATGTTCATTCTGTATAAAAATGCTCAAATTCATAGATATTAAAGTTTTATTCCGCTAGATAAGAGATCACCATCGATTTTAAATTTAGAGTATTAATTATCTGCGTTCCGCCATTTTGTCCTTCTTTCCCGATTAATGAAACGATATGTCTATAAACCACAAAGAAACAAAACTACAGTAACCGATGTAGTCGTAATTGCGTGTCGATATCTTGTCAATCGTACGGTTGTTTTATCCAACTAACCATGGTCTGTTGTTTTTAAACTTGATATTGGAATTAGGTGAAAAGTCAAAGTTGAAATCATAAATAAGTGTTCCGTGAAAATTGTTTTCGAAAATCTAATTTGTTCATAATTCTTTAAAGTAATAAACTGTTTTCAAATAAATTTTGATCTTCCCTCTTCTGATCACCAGCATGGCTAAAGGTATTACTTCCAAAGGTATTGTGAGGGGTGTGAGGTGACACGTCCAGGTATTCAAGCGATTTCCTGTCGGGCTTGCAAGTTCACGCATCGTTTCACTTCTGCAGGTATTGATCAGTGTACACGGCTGATAACATTTAACTTTCCATTTTGAACTATCAGATGTATAATATACAACTCTGTCTTACTTGTCATTACCAAACTCATACGCTTGTTTATAAATAACATTTCTGGTGTAAAGAATATTATTCATAAAAATATAAATAATACCCAAAAAATAAGATTTGATGAAATTAAAATCTATTTAAATATTTTTTCCAAGGGTGAATTTGGGAAAATGTAATATATACTCATTGTCAAAAGTGAAGGACAGATTGGAACATACCAGAAATATTGATTTAAAAAAATGTACGCACTTGCCGACGATTCGTTTATACGACTGGATAGAAAGTTACGGAACTATAGCGCAATTTAAAATATATACATGTATACATTGAACATAAGAAAAAAACATATATTTTGAATAAATAGGGGTAAAAGTGTTGTAAATAGACTAGTCCACGTATGCCAACAGTATGTAATCATCGAATGTCGATAGACTATTGTATACCAGAAGAAGAAGAGAACCAATTTGATTTAAATACAGGTCGATGTATAACTTTTGCTTTGGTTCATTGAAGTTGTGGACATAGTAAAATCACAGATTTATATTTCAATAAGATTGTTCTCGAACAAAGGAAGGAATTCGTCATCACAATTGTTATATATGCCACTGGACGAACACTAATTATCCCGAAGAGATGTGAATATTTTGCTGGGAAACTTTTGAGTATCAAAGTTTCAAATTAATTTCGGGATTTATTTTTTTTCTTGGTATTCAATAACAGAAAAAAGAATAAATAACTTGTCCGCTAAATAGGGGTAATCTTGTCAGATGAAAGACTTTTAGTTATATTTAAAAAAAAAATAGGGAAATATGACATTAAATTGGTTCTGTCTTTTTTTTAAACATCGTTAAAAAGATGTGTGTCTAAGGTGAACGCCACAAGAACCCTGTAATACTAGTACGAGAGTATAGCATGTAAACATTCCTTCTCAATAATATGGTTGTATTGGAAATCTTTTCATACAGATTGACAACTCATTGTCCGATATGCATGTAATATTTGCCACATGACGCCCATAGTTCTTTCTACCATCATCATCTTATTCTTTGATATTGCTGTCAACATCGATGGTTCACACCCAAACAAAAGGGGAGTAATGGACCTTCAGAGCTTCTCCGTGTTATACACTTGTGAAATATATAGACGAAATTTCTGTATTGAAATGAATATACATCTCACAAACAGGATTTTCAAATAACGATTTTGAGTAATCACCTTTCAAACCAATATAAACGTATGGCAAGATATAACCATGAAGGAATTTAGTTTTTGTCAGACTCAAGAACTCATCACTATCATAAACGTATACGTATATATGCATACAATTTCAAATATTAAGAACAAGCGGTCAATGTCGATAGTCCGTTTTCTAACTGTTCGAGTTAGACATGTCACTTGTTCATTCTTGAAAGCCTTCATATTCCCCGTCTAACGATGGGAACTGTTTCTGATTGTGTTGACTATAAATGCTTGTATGGTAATTCTGTTGTTTAGCTGTACAAGCGGTTGCATTTCATCTCCTTTCCCAACAAACAAACGAACGAAACGCTACTAGTCTGCTTTCTCTGGACCTCATCCTCAATGGCTCTTATACGTCAGGAAACTTACATGTATACTAATAATGATTGTTTCAAGAACAACGATGTATGGACGAACTATTCTAAATTCGTCAATATCTGTTATGCATGACTAAAAATAACTTTTATTACAACTACTGTATTACTTATTTGGATTAATGACGGCTATCATGTTCAACATTGCACAACTATTATCATAGAATTAAAAAAAAAATCCTCAAAAATCCTTAAAAAAAATTAATGCCTTAGCTTAGATAATTGGTATTTTTTCACAAAAAGTTCGTGTAAATGATTGTCAAATGAATTTAATTATGTAAGAATAAAATGTTAAAAAGAAACTAAAAAAAAATCATGTATGTTGTATTTTTTTGTCAATTAAAAACTTTAAAATTGCAATAGTTTTATTAGCATTTAAACACAGCCAGATTTGAATACAAGTTAAGAAATTCCGGTAAAGTCAATGATATCAAACAGATGCACAATGGTATATCAAATTGGGTAATATTGCATTTAGTTTTTATTAAAGATTAAAACTACTATTTTTTACTTCATATTTGAATCTTTACGCCAATTTGCCGCTAAGAAAGTAATCAAAAATTGTTTCCTTTTATTTTTATACATTTTCGGATTTACGAATCTGAATTTTATTTTCAATTAATTTACACAATTTATTTATTGAATCTTTATTCTCATCGTGTATTAAATCTTAGTGTATTAACATCGTGACATCATACTCTTTCTAATCCTTTCTGGATATCCTTTCCAAATAACAACATTTATACCTGTGTACGCTTGAACTCACACCTGCGGCTAAATAGCTACAAGGTAAACGAATTGACCTCAAGCCGAGAAATATACAGTGACCTTTACAAAATAAGATACACACTCTGCTCACACATTAGTTGCATTGAAATGATTATCAAAACAATAACGGTAAATAGACAAGTAAATAGTAAAAATGTTCAATAAATATTTTATGAATAAAATCTCAACAATAATTAATTAAATTTATTCAAAAACATTTACTAGAGACAGAGACATATAATTTTATAGGAGTTTAATTCAATGAATACAAAACGGTATATGCATATTCATTTTCGTTCATTATTATATTGTGGTTAATAACTACGACCATTCGTCAGCTGTGCGCTTTTAATTACGTATATTGTCGATAAGCTATAAGAGTTAAACAGATTTTATTTTTTCCCAGAATTCAATAAATCGGGCTAATACGTCACGACCCACTCGAGAATTCAACCAAAAACGTTACAAATACTTGATTTTCTCCGTTATTAGAAGGAATATAAATTTAAAACTTTGCAAATGTGTTTTTTATGTTAAGATGAACATAATTAGATGATAAGTAAAAAATCGCGGAATTTCCCTTTAACGAACTTTGAACAAACACTGATTTTAACAACGATCAAATTGGCTTCAATGAGCTAGTCTTTGAAGTATTAATTATCACCCAATCGAACTAATACCTGTTTAATCAGCAATTCTACAGTAATGAATTTTACCCTTTGAAAACAATTAAGAGGATATGATTAGAAAAACAAACCCCAAGCTGATACTAGACTTGAGAAATTCACTTTCTCGATGTCCAGCTTGGGTGAAGCCAAGTTAAACGTCGTAAGGTTAACAGAACACTGCTACATTTTTTCGCTTTATAAAGATGCCGAAACGTATGAAAGGAATGGACAGTGCTAACAGAGACATATAATACATGTCTCGGGTGCTGAAAAGTTCATTTCTAAATTATATAAGGGAAGTTTTACCCCCTTCTCTGACAACGTTGTCTCGACCATTTTTTGAACCATCTACGATTATATCATTACTTTTTCTGCGTTTACAACCGAACTGTCGAACCTGTATTGCTTGAAAGAAGCATCCCTGTTATCAAGGGATTCATTATAAGCCCGTATTTTACGATTACTTGACCATACATGGCTCTTTTTCAAATGGATAAGGGAATAAAACAGAACGAAAATTTTGTGTAAATATATATAAAATATCGATATTTGTCAACCAATCATCAATATATCTTAATTAAATATTGGTTTAAATTTAATGTAAACAGAGGATGGCTTGGATAAGGAATAGTATTTAATGCTAAAAAAAAAAAGACACAGGTGTAAACAGGAAGTTATGTCAGCCAGTAAGGGAGATAATTTGGGAGGGAAGACCTAAAAGAAGTATTGTCAAATCTTGACAAACTTATCTGGTGGCATGTATTCAAATGTTTATAAAATTATCAAACAAAACCTTTAAAGGTGGTAGTTGTTTCAATTGGCATACATAATGTATTTGATTGGTAATTCACCTTTGAAATAAAAAAATCTCTTTAAAATATTTTTAAAGGATTTCTTTCATATTCATAAGGGAGCTACCATTTGATTTTTATGGGGGGGCTAGGATGAAAAATGTTGTCCTGCATTTTTTTTTAGTTGTAATCTCTGTCCTGCCTTTTTATTTTTCACTCTATTCGGTCCTGCCTTTTTTTTTTTTTTAGTTTATCCTGACTTTTTTTTACCTTAATTGTCATCCTGACTTTTTTTTTTTGCAAGTGTCCCATCCTGCCTTTTTTTTTACTCAAAATTCCTGTCCTGCCTATTTTTTTCAAATTTCATCCTAGCCCCCCCATAAAAATCAAATGGTAGCTCCCTAATTGGAATATTTTAGCCTTTTTTTTAAGTAAGTCTTTGATAAGATAATAAAAGTAAATGTAAAAAATACCAATCTTGTCATTGAAAACTTTCTCACAGAAGCTGACAATGACTTTATTGTTGGTCCTACATGTTCTGCAACATCACCTGTTAGTGATAAGAAATCTTCACATCTAGGCAGTCTGGTATAGACCCACCATGGAAAAGACTTCTCCTTGGGTTTTATAGACAGACAATATGAGGATTATATGTATTTACAATGGAGACAAAAAGACTTTTCTTCTATCATGTCTATATCCAGACAATAACATTAGCAAACAAAGGGGTAACTTCCATGAGCATGATGAGGACATCATTACAAGAGAAAACATCAATAGCATTATATAAGAAAAACACATAACAAATCAATTACAAACCAACCGCACGCCGCGACAAAGTTACTGAGAATTGTCGAAAATCACGCGCTTACCACAGCGCTATCCAAAAATCCTGGGGAGAACACTGGATTAGATAGTCGAACACTGCTGAGTTTTCAGAATGTTAGATTTATTCTTTTCTGTGATGTCTGCAGTGCACATTAGCTATGTGCATATGTCTCTGTTACAATGTAGTTTAGAGACTCTTTAATCATTTGTTCAGTGTAGTGCAAAAAGGAGACCCTTCACCCTTGGCACACTTGTAACATTTCCTTGTTCATTAGGGGGTGAAAGGAATATGTTGTCCATTTTTTCACAATACACTAAGTTGCTTGCACAAAATAATAATGTGCATAGCCATATAAAACTTCTAGAAAACGAGTATGTGCTCATGATTTGATCATGCCTTATTTCAACAACATTATGCATTGATGCATATTATAGCTTAAACAGCTTTGCTGGTGTAGTGGTAGCATGTATGCCTGGAGTTCAAATAGAATAAAATTGAGAATGGAAATGGGGAATGTGCCAAAGAGACAACAACCCCACCATAGAGCAGACAACAGCAGAAGGTCACCAACAGGTCTTCAATGCAACGAGAAATTCTCGCACCCGGAGGCGTCCTTCAGCTGGCCCCTAAACAAATATATACTGGTTCAGTCATAATGAACACCATACTAAACTCCAAATTGTACACAAGAAACTAAAAGTTAAAATAATACAAGACTAACAAAGGCCAGAGGCTCCTGACTTGGGACAGGCGCAAAAATGGGGCGGGGTTAAACATGTTTGTGAGATCTCAACCCTCCCCCTATACCTCTAGCCAATGCAGAAAAGTAAACGCATAACAATACGCACTTTAAAATTCAGTTCAAGAGAAGTCCGAGTCTGATGTCAGAAGATGTAACCAAAGAAAATAAAAGCAGGTTTTCATCCTATTCTAGACAAACTATCAACTTTAAAATTGATATTTGCTGCTTCCCTGATAAGTATAACTTAACCAGGAGAGTTTGGTTCTCCGGTGAAAGCCAAAAAAATCTGGATGTTTTTGTTGGGCAACTTTTTTTAATTAACTAAATTTGAAAATAGGTGTTCATTGTAAGGTACAGTCTATCTTTTATTTAAGAATTGAATACTTCTATTTGTCAATTCATTGGGTTGTAAAGCCTTGACTGATTGGTGAAATACATTTTGTATGAAGCACAGAAGAGCTTCATTCTAAAAATGTGTGCACGGTCAACATTTTTACAACCCTATGAAATTATTGAATTACTCACAGAAACATTCAATACTTATAATTACATTTTGCGCTATGATCATGAAAACATGATGGCTATCAAATTTTTCTTTTATTTACCAGTGCACTTTATTTTGGAAACGTGTGTCATGATGTATGTTTCAATTCATTCACAATTCATTTTGCAATAAAGAATGACGCGAGATTGCTGTCAGCCAAACAAAATAACATATAATAATGAAATATACATCTAATGTTATTATATAAACATAAACAAGATCACATTTAAATAAACCAGAAGTTTTTACTTGGTGTAATTAGATCAGTCTGAAACATTTACTTCAACAAGAGGCTGTCAGAGCGACAGCAAACCGTATTTATTAACATTTATTTGTGTCCTGGCATTTTTAATATCACAAGATCCATAACCGATGAACGGTGAATGTACTATCGTCAATATCAAATTTGACCTCCATTTTGTTATCAGTAACAAATATAAAAATTTGAAAAGCTTTGGTTGAATGGTTCATGAGTGAATGCAACAACATGACTGGAAACACAATTTTTCAATCTCTCAAGAACCATAACTCCTGAACAGAAAAAGAGAATATGGCCAATATTGAACTTGACCTCAATTTTGTCATCAGCCGCAACATATTTAAATTTGAAAAGCTTTTGTAGAACGGTTTATGAGCAAATACACGGACATGACTGGAAACACAATTTTAATCTTTCAAGAACCATAACTCCTGAATGGTAAAAGTCAAAATCGTTATTATTAAACTTGACTTCCATTTTGTCATCAGTAATAACATATTAAAATTTTAAAAGCTTTGGTTGAACAGTTCATGAGTAAATACATGGACAAGACTGGAAACAGCATTTTTCAATCTTTCAAGAACCATAACTCTTGAATGGTAAAAGTCAAAATCGTCATTATTGAACTTGACCTCCATTTTGTCATCAGTAACAACATATTAAAATTTAAAAAGCTGTGGTTGAACAGTTCATGAGTAAATACGCGGACAGGACTGGAAACACCATCTTTCAATCTTTCAAGAACCATAACTCCTGAACGATTTAAGTCAAAATCGTCATTATTGAATTTGACCTCCATTTTGTTGTCAGTAACAACATATTAAAATTTTAAAAGCTTTGGTTGAACAGTATATGAGTAAATGCATGGACAACATTTGGCTGCCGACCGGCCACCCAACCGACGGCCCGCCCACCGTACATTCCAAAATCAATAACCGACATTTTTGTCACAAAAATCTGGTTAATAAAACAAAGTTTGATGAACTACCATATTTTCTAGATTATACTTATTTATGCAAAACAAAACCTTATTCTGATTGGGACTCCAAAATCACAAGCAACACAACTTAACTAGAAATGTAAATTCATTTTTAAAGGTATGCTTGGAAGCATAGCTTCATAGGGCTACAGTACATTTATGAATCATTCATATAAATAAAAAAAGTAATGTATACATTTTTTCATTGTTTTTTTTTAAGGTCAATATTCATAATCTAAATCTACTTTTATATCATTTTTTTCACCAGCTTATAAGCTGTCTGTTCAAAGAATTTTAGACTGAAAATTAGGGTGACTAAAATATTTTTTTCCTGTAAATAAGTTCCAGGGAGGATAACTTTTTAATACTTTGTTCATTGTCATATATTTTTTAATGTGTTCATGTATTTGGTATTCATTTTATAGGCAAACTGGTCAATAAGTTAAGAAAACATGAAGATAGTGACATAAGAAAAGCAGCTAGACGTGTCTATGTTAAGTGGAAGGAACATTTCGTCAGTCATGCTGAACGACCAGTTATTGAAGTCATGTGTGATACTAAAACAGATAAAATGAGAACATCTGGCAAGAAACTATTGGCTGGATCATTAGAATTAGAGGTAATTATTATAGTGTATTACGATACCGATAAATTTTTTGAAGGAACGATTGGACAATGCAAACACCATCTCTGATTTGATGACCCCCACCCCTTCTTGATTTTCATTCTGTGGTGAACCACCCTAACAATTTATAAAGTTTTGATAGCATGAAAATTAAAATATGAAAACAAAATATTTTTTGTTTGTTTAGTGTATCTGTATATATTTAGACATGCCAACAATTGAGTACTCTCTCATGTAAGAAACAATTTGTAATGAATCTAGCATTAAATAAAAGAAGATGTGGGATATACATCAATGAGACAGGAACACAACAACACAGTAAAACCATATACAATAATATTGATTAGAAAATTGAAATTAAATGTAAAAATGGTGGTCTAAAAATTCAAAGTACATGTAATTCTTTTTAGATTTGCTTATATTCAGTACAAACTTTGTATTTTATTCAAGAATGGTTTTACTGGTACAATGTGAAATGTGAAATATCACCTTCATGATTGAACTGCTGGTGTACAGGCTCATAAAAATGAATAATAAGAAATCTTTAAGAAAAACAAAGACTTGATATAATGTTAACATAATTTAGAGGCAAATATCTTGAAAAGACCTTGATTGATAGTACCTGGTCAGCACACATGAATTACATTGCTGGAGACATATATGAAAATGTTGATATATTGATACAATGCAACATGATTTTTTAACAAAGGTATCAAATCCTTATTGTAGATAGTTATGATATATTATATGTCAAAAGTACAATATTATTTAATCATTTAAAATATTGATAGTGCATTACAATTGAGATTTGCTTTAAAGGTGTCAGAGAGATTTGGTATGAAATCAGATTGAGAGAAAATATCTTTCATAAAGTCTCTTAACCTCAAGGTCCAGACAGTTGATAATTGGAAGTAAATTTATATTGTTATCAACTTACTTGTATTTCATGAACTTTAAATTACTGGTAATGAGGATAATGTCTTGCTATAATCTTTAATATCAACACATGTTTAAAATATGATTTAAATTGTGATAAATGATCTGTTTTGTAGGAGAGTCACAATCTACCTGATGCTATAGAGAGAGAAGCATTTTACCACCATAAAAGATTAATCAATTATGATTATCGTAGAACTATGAGAACTCTTGTATTTACACTGAAAAATAATGAGGACATTCGAAAGAAAGTTATAACTGGAGAACTTAAAGTACCAGAATTTGTACAAACATACAAAAAATGTTAATTAGTATTGAGTTCCTCAAAATCTGTGATAAAAATACACCTATACCTGTTGTACATGGCATTTAAGGATAGAAGAATGTTGTCTTCAGGGGTCTGGTGGCAATCATTGATCACATCAAGATATGCCAAGCTATGAATGTGTTTCTTGATGAAGAAATTAAGCAAACAGAATATATTCTTTAAAAGTTAAGCAAAATGAATTTATGTAAAGTGCTAACTCGTTTTAAATTTCAATGCCAATTTAAATAAACTAATTGAGATTTAATACAATTGCATGAGTTATATAAAAAATTTACTGTTGTGTGATTCTTATTAACTTTGGGAACACTGGTTTCACATTTACATTATTTTGATAACCAGTAATATGTTAACTGTTTTATGTATCTGTAATTAATTTTGATATTTTTTTTATGTTTTTACTTATTCATGTTGTCTCAATAAATTGGCATTTTTGCATAATATTGACTTAGTCTCTGAATATGAAGGTAGAAATTTAAAAAACAAGATGGGTCTAGTTTATTGGAATATTTGCTATGATAGTTGGTCCAAGGACTTAGGTTGAAACAATTTCAAGAGGACCTATGTGGTTTCATTGTTTTATCAGGGGATTGTAATGGATGTATGATAGGAGCCTCTAAAATCTAAATTGAATGAAAAAAAGAGTAGAATTATTGAAGTCTTTTATAATCATTGTTCTTCTAATGATTACCCAGTAATGGACAGGACGGTATGATCTGGGCACTTTGAAAAGAAAATCAGTTCAACAATGAGCAAAGCCAATACAGCATAGTCAACTATAAAAGGCTCCGAAATGACAATGTAAAGCAATTCAAACGAGAAAACTAACGACCTAATTACTGTTAAAACATTAATTTTCCTGGGGTTAAAATTTCATGGTTTTGTCTCTTGATAAGGTTTCATGGTGATTTAATTTCATGGTTTCAATTAAATGGCAGTGATATAATGTGTAGGTTAAATATTGGTAGGAGTTTAAATTACGTGGATATATTCTTTCCACAAAAAAAAAACGAAATTAAATCCTCCACGAAAATTCTGCTTTTACAGTAGTCTATTAAGTAAAGTTCATAGTTCAGAAAACACAACATCAACAAATAAACAATGAAAGTGATGGATGCTTAATTTGTACACATTCAGGGCAAGAACAAATTGAATAAAATGCTTTGCTGAGCACAGCCTGATACGACCGCAGAGGTTGAACCCTGAACAGTTGAGGCAAATTTGGACACAATATTAAAGCTTGATACTGTCTGAATTTGGATTGTGATCAGATTTTTGACATAGTATAGGTTTCTGACACAAAAATGTCTAGATCTTACAAATCTATTGTGCAATACTGGGCAATTAAAGATTTCTTCTTGAAACTTTTCAAAAGTTTGAAATTTAAAAAATACTTAAACCCCTCAAACTTTTTGAATCCCCTATTGGAGCAATTACCCCCATACTCAATCCCAGCCTTTCCTTTGTAGTATGGAACCTTGTAGTACAATTTCAGAGAGATCCTTACACTTAAACACAAGTTATTGTCTGGAAACTAGAAAAATGCTTGTTTTTGACCCCTAATTCCTGCATGAATGGGGCAATTACCTCAAAGTCAATCCCAGCCTTCCTTTTGTGATATGGAACCTTATGGTACAATATCAGAGAGATCCATGCACTTACACACAAGTTATTGTCCAGTAACTACAAAAATGCTTGTTTTTGGCCAGTAATTCCTATACTGTTGGCACCATAAACATTAAACATTGTGGTACAATTTCAGAAATTTGAGTTATGACCTTAATTTGATTGATTCATAGCCCTGTCTTAGCAACTTTTGAGAAAGCAGTATTCCTTGTCCAACTAAATCAACGTACTTTGAGTTAGCTCTAGAGAAACGTATCAATTGAGACACATATACTCCATATGCTGGTGCCGCTGGGATGTTGCTACACAGAAATGGAAAGTTGACTATAGGAGAATTAAAATCATTGCATTTGTCATAAATTTTGGTATTCAACCTACCATCAGTAGTCATTTCGAGAAAAAGGTCTAAATATGAAGCAGATTTATCTGTGTCGCTTTTATCTTTAATTTCAAGTTCACTTGGATATATTAAATGTGAGTGATCACTGAATCTATTATTATAAAGAGACAGTACATCATCAATATAAAGAAAGGTGAAATTAAAAGACTGGTCTAATTTCTTTTCTTCTTTCTGTACAAGCCCTTGGATAAATTCTGCTTCATAGGAATACAAAAAAAAATCTGCAAGTAGAGGAGCGCAATTGGTACCCATTGGGATTCCAATAGTCTGTAGGAAGACCAAACCTCCAAATTCAACAAATATGTTGTTAATTAAAAAGTCCAGCATGGCAGTGATATCTTCTTCAGTGTATTTTTTCCTTGACTCTGTATGATTTTTTACAAAGTAAGCTGAATTTTTGCCCAAAACTAAGATATTTAAAACGTCTAGTGTCCTTTTTGTTTAAGAAACATAAGCTGACGAGTTCTTTCAGTCGAGCTTTGAAAAAGAGTTGAAAAATCAAAGGTTTTAATGTTGGTACAATGTTTTAATGATTGAGATTGTAAATTCACCAATAACTTCTTTGAATTTTTCAGTATCCACATCTGATTCAAACCACTTCTTGAATATGACGTTTCGGAATATTTCTGAAGTCCTTCTTTGACTGCAGTGAGTATGGCAGTAAGAACTTTAGAACTTAAATTGCATAAAGATCCATTCTCTTGAACTAAAAGTTATTGTCTGCAAACCAAAAGTGTCTTTGGACGACAAGGCAGACGACGACATCTTACCATTATACGATCCCAAAATTTTTTTTGCAGTCATATAAAAAAAATACAAAAAGGTTCTGCAAGTTAGGCAGAACAGGAGCAATGGCTGGAACTGAACATATGAAGACGAATGGATAGAAGACAGAAATTACGCCATTGAAAAAGCAAGAAAGGGCCCTTCAGAGTTGTTGCAAGGTTTCATTATTATACAGAGGAAATGGCACTTTCTACAAGAGGGATAAGATTTTTAACATTTCCATTCGAAACCCTACATTGATGCAGAGCCAAACAGAGGTACAACTTAAGCAAGGGACTGTCAAACTGAGTAATGTCCTGTTGGCTATATTTCAAACTAGTAAACCCTTGGGTTTTTTTATGGAATGAGGTCATGTCAGGTGATCTCTTAATCATTATGTACAGGTTGTTTCTACAAACAAGATAGTTATGCACAGTAACTGAACACTTACATGAAATGTTATCAAATTTTATCAAAATGGCCAATCTCTCTGTTAAATGTATTCACCACTTTTCTAATGGGTTATCTAGACTGTGTAAGAATTAATAGACCTTTTGCCTATACTTAACAAGAATGCACATGCTGAAATGTTTCCTCTGCTTTACTTGACATAATTAAATTAAGTTTCAAATAACATTAACATTATCAATGATCAAGGTCAGATGAAGCAAGTCAGATAAACGTGTAAACCATACACCATACATGTATAGTTAACATAATATTTATAGTATCCAAGAAACAGATCTAAGTACGAAAATTGAACCTTGACCAACGAACCATGAAAATGAGGTCAAGTTCAGATGAACCATGCCAGACAGTGTGTTCATCATAACTAATCCATACACAAAATACGTTTTGATCTATTGCTTATAATACCTGAAAAACAAACAAAACCATGAAATCTTGTGAGACTTATGAACCATGAAAATGAGGTAGAGGTCAGATGAATCTTACCAAACCCACATATTGATTGACCTATTGCTTATAGTATCTTAACGAAGACAAAATAAGAAAAAACTAACATTGACCAATTGACCATGAGATTGAGGTCAAGGTCATATGAAATATGCCAGTCAGATATGTATACCTTACAATTATTCCATACACCAAATATAGTTGACCAAATGGTTATAGTATCCGAGTATATATTAGATTTTACCACATAAACTTAATCTTGATCCCTGATCCTGAGGTTGAGGTCAGATGAACACTTTCTGATGGACATAGATACCTAACAAGGAACCTATATACCAAATATTGTTGTCCTATTGCATGTACTTATATTAAGTGAGAAATTCATATGACAGTTAAAACAATTCTTTTTCAAGCAGTTGCTGAACAATGAAAATGAAGTCAAGGACAATGGACATATGACAGACAGAAATTTCATAAAATAAGGCTTCAGCATACCAGGTATGAAACATCTAGGTGTTCTAGCTTCTTCTAAGCTTCTGAAATATAAAGCCATAAAAAGTTCTTGCCATCATAGCCATTGGATTGTAAGTCCTATTTCTCCCATATTATCATGATTTTTGTGCTAATCAATACAAACACTACCATATGTTGACTACTAGTTGCTGTCACACAAAACTTTAATCTATATACATATTACTGTTTATATGTATACCCCATAAACAATCTATTAAAAAAAAAGTGACTGAGAAAATGACAAAAGCACTAAACCTTTACAATGATCATTGAGCCATGAAAATGACAAACCTTTACAATGATCATTGAGCCATAAAAATGACAAAAACACTAAACCTTTACAATGATCATTGAGCCATGAAAATGACAAAAGCACTAAATCTTTACAATGATCATTGAGCCATGAAAATGACAAAAGCACTAAACCTTTACAATGACCATTGAGCCATGAAAATGACAGGTATGAACCAAGGATCCGGAAATTTTTTCAGCTAATTTCGGTCATTTTGGGATAACTTAAAAGTTGGTGCCCTTTTTAAACAAAGATTTGAAGTTGAAAGATTGTGTGTATGCTCATACAGTCATACTCGTAGCATCAACGAACTTGTTTAACTGTTGCATCGCATTTACTTCAGAAATTTCCCTACCATGTTCCTTAAAATCGATCTTGAGCAATAAAAGGAAGGCACCAGTTTAAAAATGAAATGATTTTAATGACTCAAAACGATAAATTTCTCAAACTTCGCTTACGTTTCTTTCGATTTTCAAGACAAAATTATAACCGGATGTTTTACGACAATAGTAAAACGACCAATTCCGGACTCATTTCCGGGATTAGTTTTGTTTATCAAATTCACAGGAAATCGTCGGCTTTTTAACTGTTTTACCTTTAATAGTGTTTGAATATTAATTATAATAGTTGGACTTGTTTAATTTAGCATGAAATCATTTTTAATTTACGATTTAGTGTCTAATTTGCGGAAGAGAATTTCAAGCATGCGTATTAGTAAACAAAGCACGTGTGTTTGTAGTGAAACAATATTTTGTTCTACGTAAATTAATTTAATTTTAATTTAATTTTAAATCAGAATTGACAATTGTCTAAGCTGAGAAAAGTAATTAAATAATGCAGACAGTTGTTATGAACTTTTTATTTCTTTAAAATATTAGTTCTGAGCTCGTGATCAATAAAAAAATTTAATTAAAAACACAGGTAAAGAGATTAGCGATCATTAGCCAATATTTCCCGGAGGCATTACTATAGTTATTAGGAGGGCCCTCAGGATTATAACACTTTACTGGAGTGGCAGTTTTATTACAGGAAAAGGATAACAACAAAAAATAAGTTCAAAATGGCGATTTAGACAATGTTAGAAACTCGATCTCAACGAAATGACATTGAATGACCGAAATTATTTCTGTAAAAAAATAAAATTTGTCCTAAATCCCAATTACTCATTTAGGACAAACTACTTTCAGTTTAGGTCAAGACTGGCATATATGACCGTTTCCGGACCCTTGGTATGAACATATTTACCATGATATTACATACCAATAACAGTTGACATATTTCTTAGTAATAAACTTAAGTTCTTTTACTACTTTATTATTTTTAACAGAGACATAACATCACAGCTGTTGTTGAAAATAAGTAAGAAATCACTAACTAAATATGTTAATAACTTTATTTAGTACACAATGCCATTAACAACAATACATTCATAACATATAAGATAAAGCATGTATTTCTAAGCTAGTAATAGTCCATTTTATTGTACATCATACTGCCTATCAAATCCAAATATTGAAAGAAAAAAAATGAAAAAATTGTCATGTATTGGTCAACAATATTACAAAATTACTATGTACACATAATACATATCAGTAAATTAAAACACAAGAAATGTATTGATGGTTTTATTTTTTCCCACAACTCTAGATTGACTGTCAGATAGATAACATCCAACAACAATTTAATAACATAATCAGTATGTTTTCTGGATATACTCTGCTTTTTACTAGAAAAAAGTAGGCAAGTCAAATATTTGCAGGTGTTAGTAACAATCTGTAGTTGAGAATAATTCCAATACCTTCAATTTTTGAGCCAGATGTTACACATTGAAAAGTATATCAGTAACTGCCAATAATGGTTTGGGATATCGAGATCAATAAAAGACATTATATATGAAATATTTTAACACGTTAGGTATAAATTGAATGTGTAACCAGTATGTGAAATCTTCGGTAAGAGTGAAACAAAAAAAATAACATAGACATATGCTGATCACACCAATCTGTTGGAACAGCACCAAAGAAACAAAACTGTTTTTCTGATGCCCCTCCACCACCCCCCCCCCCCCCCTTAAGAAAAATAAACTAAAAACATCCAAGAAAAATAAACTAGAAAAATCCATTCCACATTTCAACTTGATTAGAAAGGAACTATTTTGGGCATCATTTCCTTTTCGTCCCTTAAATAATCTGCACATGGATAAATGTGAGGCATGAGACAAATGTGAATTAATAATGCTGGCAAGGAAATAATCTTGTAGCAGTAAAACAGTTTCAAAGGGGTTAATAATTAAAACAAGTGTACAGACACCAACCAATAACAGATACTGCTCCTTATGAGTCTGAAATTAATAACATATATAAATGTTGGATCTACTTTGCAAGAAAAATTAAAATAATTAAAAACTTATTTAACAGGATAAAAACCTGCCTATCAGTAAATATAAGTCAGCAATTTTATAAACCCTTGATGGATTATTACTGGTACATAAAACTTAACTTATCATTTAAATACATGCATGTAAGAACATTGGACAAAAACATTATAACATTGAGAACAAAAGAAACGAGAAAATCCTATTTTATGTCCGCTGCTGTAGAAGGTACTGGGTAAGCAGTGGTGATGGTGGTAAGAAATGCTGATGTTTGTTTTCTACCTGTGTTCGACGATTTCCATTATCATCATAACCTGGAAAAAAAACAATAAAATTTACTAAATTAATTATCAATAAAATCTAGCATTTGTATCATCATTCTGTTCATAAATTTGTCTCTTGTTTATATATGCACATTAGTAAAATGATGGTGATATAAATGCATGTAGGTAAGCTCTATGGCTTTGTCTGTAAATGTGAGCTGCAAAAAGGAGGTCTATCTATCAGTAAAATACTGTTCCATTTATAGAAAATTATAGAAAATTTTGTTCTTAAAAACCTTCTGCCATGGACACTCACAAATCGTCTCATATTCTAGTTGTACATGTAAGGAAGCTTACTGATTAGTATGAAACTTAGTTATACTGTACAAATTATTTTTTTATATTTAAAAAAAATAAATTTTAAGCAGTGAATAACAGATCTTCTTTTTACCCATTCTTGACTTAGGATTTGATTGTTTAACACTTACTTGATGAAATGAGATCCAGATACTGACATAATGCATGCAACATCATTCTCTCAAAACTGCTTTTATAGTCTGATAGATAGACTGATGAAGGCCACTCTGTGAAGAAGGATAACAGATCTCTTTCCAAGCTCTCTAATACACCCTAAAAGAAAGGTCATAAGATGTTATCATGTTTAAGATACAATAACATTGATTCAATACAATAACTCTGATATAGCCCCAACTTTTCTATTATTGAATACTGTATGTTGACTTTCTTCATTTCATAGTGGTTTTTGTGTTACTGGGTGATGTGTCTCATTTTCTTCTACATCTTCATGTAAATATATGATTTCTGTTTAAAAAGTCTTTGATGTTTAAACACAAAATGAAGAATCTCTCTAAATGTGTCCTTACCTTATAATGCCAATAATGTTTGAATAGATTCGGATGTAAGTGAAAAAGAAATATGAAAATAGACCAATCAGAATCAGTTATTCCCCCTGACAACCATGTTTGATTAGTTTAGAATAAGTAGATCTAAGAGAATATCATAATAGCTTTTTATACGTTTTTTTTTGTACTACCCAAGTGCACAATTCAGATTGCTTTCATGATTTCTTACAAGTTGGAAAGCTTTCAAGATAGATGGCTAACAATGTATAGTCTTAAGTGTGCATGTTCCTTTAGCAAAGACATTTTAAAAGATACATTTATAGATGATGACAAACATGAAGGTTGATTAAGTCAAACTTTTATTTAGTAGAAGAGAGCTGAAAGTTATACTAAAGGTATACAAACCATTGGAACATGTCTTCTCTTCAAGAATGATTTGATATTCTTATCAATTTTCTGGAAGCATTCTTTGGCACTAAAGCTTGGATGAGCTACAAAGTAAAAAATAATATTGTATTGTAGATAATTATTCCTAACTTCAAGCAAAAGAAACTTTGAATAATAATTACATTTTTTTTATTACAGATGGAAGGATAACATATTAAAAGATAAGTGTCATTTTATCACAGTAAATAATACTCAGTTTTTAAAGATTTTAAACTGCCTGTGTTAAACACAATATAAATAATTTATCTCTATTTTCAACACTTGATTTCTTATTGTATTGAAAACTGAAAGCTTAGACATGCCAACTACATTTATACAAATGTGACCTTAAAAATGAAGAAGAATAGTATGGCACTGTATAAAATAACACAATTAATGTGCAGAGCATGTGCATATTCTGAAAAAAAAGTCTAAAATCATGACAAAAGTTAAAATAACATCAAAACTGATTATTACCATATAAACTCCATTACCCTACTTCAAAGTTTTTCCAAACCAGTTATAAAACTGTACAAAATCCCAAAACATTTTTTTTTATGTTTCATTTATCTTTGTTTGAGATAACTAACCTCAACAATATATATAACTGGTGCAGGACTCAACATCTCAAAATTGTGGTTTATTTTAGTAAAACATTCAAATACATATTAAAAGTAACAACATGCTCTTTAAAGTTCAAAACATTTTACCTCAGGGACAAATGAAGAAGTTGTCTATATCTGGTAGACAATATATGTTATATATGTAGAAGAGAACTACATACATAGACATTTTCATCATACATGTTCAGGTAACCTGTATATTGCTGTAGACAAACCCTACATTACAGGACAGACAGATAAGTTATAACCCGTACATGATCTCATGTCCACCTTTTCCCATGTTTCATCAAGATCACTGCTGTCAGTGTTGTTCCCTTCGTCATTTTTCTTCCTTGAATCTTTCATTTCCGCTCTTGTCAAAAACTGCTGCTGCTCATCTTCTGATGAGTTGATGAAATCATTCCAAATCTATATATAGTGATAATAGAAACCATTTAGATGTATGTCTATCATAAAAGATATGTGTTGCCTATCTAAGCTATTACCTGAATGAGACATTTAATGTCTACAAATGTTTGAACAATGACAAATATAATTCTATACTATGCATAGTGCCAACTGTTTGATTTTATTTCAGCCTAACTCTCAGCGTGTATAATTATAACATAAAAGTAGTTTGTTTGTTTGTCGAGTAAATCATGAATATTTCATTAGTAATTGTTTGTAAAATTATAAAAAAAAATGGTGGAAGAGGTTTTTAAGTCAACATGAAGTCAACAATCAATTCAATGATATGATTGGATACTGCATAGTAAGAAATGTATTGATAACCTTTAACTAGATAATAAACTAAAGTTATAGTTATTTTATAGTCCTATTAACAAACTTTACTAACTTCATTGGGTTTTTTTATACACACTTAAGTGTATTGATGCTGTACAATTTGATCTACATTGTACTCTTGTCTGAATACAGAACACATGAGAACAAACCTGCATCTTCTCTTGTCTGAATACAGAACAAATGAGAACAAACCTGCATCTTCTCTTGTCTGAATAAAGAACAAATGAGAACAAACCTGCATCTTCTCTTGTTCCATGAACAATTCTGCAAAGTGAGATACTGATGGTTCAAACAAATCAGTCTCAATATCAATTGAAGTGCCATCATCCTTTTCATTCAAATTAAGCAGGTACTTCACTGCAATATAAGTATACATGATTATTCTGAAGCTTGTGATTCTCTTGGCATGTAAATGCTATTGCATTAATTTATATACATCACATTAAATCAAAATAAGTATGACAAATAGCATAAAACCAGTAAAACCAGCTGCATTCTAATGAAACCAGCTAACCATGGATATTCTTTTGATAAATTTTGTTGAAACAGCATAGTACAAATATTGCCTCACTTAATATAAGCTACCTGTCAATTAACAAGCATTCTTGGAGTATTGCATGGCAATACATAGTCCCCTACTGGCTAAAAATTCATTGTACTAGAAGAAAAATCTAGCTTAATCAGTAATTTGTAATATTTTCTATCCAAAACAATATCTCCTGATAAAATACAACCCAACAAAATTATAACTTGATCTATAACTTGTCATGGTTAAACTTTATAACAAATAGCAAAACAATTTCTTCATACAGCATGACAAAAAAAGGGGGAAACTGATTTAATACTTGTAAGAATATTCTAAAGCAAAATGACTACCACATGTACCAGCAAATTCAACAATTTTTCCATTGATAAAGGAACATAACTCTTGAAAGGTAAAAGTGACATCACCATAATTAGAATGTGATTGGTGGAATCAATCAATTTGTGTAAGTCTAATTCTATTTGTTTTAGATAAAACTAAAGTCAAAGTTGTAGGTATTAAAAATATATCTTGAAGTTTTGAGTAGTTGCAAATTCAGAATTTCTCATGTGCATTTATAAATAATAATAATGATGACTATATTTTAAAGAGCTTTTGTCTGCAATGGGGAAATAAAATGGCTGCATGGCTTTCATTAATTAATCTTTTACTACAAGTGCAAATAATTACTGTTTTCAACTCTCCTAGCCTGTTTGGCTCCTGTCTTCTTCCTGCATACATAGTTGATGTTGTTATCATATGTATTTGCAAATATGCGGTTTCTATTCACACGTCTTTTCTTAGATTCTGATCCGACTTCCTCTTTTATATCATGCTGCAATTCCCTGAAACAAAAATAGCCTTATTATTAATAAAAAAATCAAATAAAAACAAGAGGCTGTCGTAGTCACAGCAAACCAGATTTTCCAGTAGAGGTAGGAACCTGAACAGTTGAGCAAGTATGGACATATAACAGTTAAGCTTCAAAAACTCTGAATTTGGATTATGATCGAATGTTTGACACATCATAGGTTTGTGACAAAAAATGAATGTGGTCAAAAGAACTGAAAAATTTGAAATTAGACATTTATATTATTACTTATTTTAGTCCAATATAAAAAATCTAAGTACATTGTAAAGGGGCACTAGCTACGAGATATATAAAAAATCTAAAGTTTGATTTTTTTGTTCAATCAATAATGAAAGTGAAACAATGAAATAACAATTCGCTTTTTGCAGCCAAAAAGGTTCAATTTTGTCAAATTACGCTAAGAAACATTGATAATTTGTTATTCACTTGCAAGTGAATGAGTCGACCTCTTTAAATCCGTATTCATGTGAACTTCAATTTAACCCCTAGCTAGAGATAGACAACACATGCATTATACGTGTACTGGTTATTTAAAGAAAAAGAATGTCAACAATGAAAGTGAAACTACGGTAAATCATTTGATTACTAATTTGATGCACATAAAATCATTCTTATACGGTTAAAAACAATGAGAAACATCTATTTTTAATATATAAAATAAAATCAAACAGACCTATAAAACTCCAATTGCACGTGTTGGTTTAATCTATTCATATCTTTATTTATGTTTACATCGCTTATATGGTCATCTGAGGTCAAATCGATAGTTAATGAGATGGCGTCTGGACTAAAATACACACGAAACGAACCTATATTATCTACCCCATGCTCTGTAAACTGTTATTTAAGACTTTTGATAGTTTGGATTAATGTTTTACATTGTTATAAATCAAATACAGATGAGAATTTGAGTCAAATCGGTGACCATGAATTTGACAGCTAGTGCCCCTTAAGAATCAGCATATCAATGAAAACCCCAAAATTCATTTTTTTTAAAAAGACTCAGAATAGAATTAGTTCAGCAGGGGCGGATCTGGAACTTTTCATAAAGTAGGGCCCACTGACTGACCTAAGAGGGGACTGCTGCTGTCATGCTTCAGTGATTCCCTATATAATCAATCAAATTTCCCCACAAAAGGGATTTCAGTCAATATCTACATGCATGACAACAAAAGTGTTGAAAACTGATTATTTAAGGAGGCTCACGGGTATCATCTTCGCTAGCCAAGGGTTACGATCCACTCCCGTTCTCTTCACCCTTGGCAGATTGAGATAAAATTTCAGAGACACAAGGTAAGGATTTTTATTGGTTGCAGTCGAAACTCGCTGCATCCAATCAAAAAACACCTATAACATGATCACGTGTAAATGTAGAAAGTGTTTGTAAACAATTGCCACGTGTTTATTGTGCAACAAGTCTTTACATTCCTAAACATACGACTACATTTAGTGACAATCAGTCAGAGCTCAGACATAAACAAGTCGATTTCCAGGGGCGGATGCAGGAATTTTCGAAAGGGGGGGTGCTAACCCAGGGCACCCAGGGCAAAGGGGGGGGGGGTGCAAAACATGTCCCGATACAAATGCATTGATCGGCAAAAATAAAGGGGGGGTGCGCACCCCCGGAACCCCCCTCCTGGATCCGCCACTGATTTCTGTTTTTGACTTAAAGAAGTCAAAACATGTATTTATTATAAAAATGTGTTTTCATTTTAGACTTATCTAAGTCAGAAAATGACAGACTTGTTAAGGTCTATTTTTGTTGAGGAAAAAACTTAATTTTACTTGGGGCCAAAGTACCCAGGCCATTCATTAGGAGGCGGTACCCGGTACTTTTACCCTCCTATGCTACTGACAAGTACCACCTAAATGTAGGAATTTTTATATAAGATATTCATGGAATAAATTGAAAAGTACCACCTAGAAACGTGGAAAGTACCAGTCAAAATGAAAGATAATGAAACCCCTGACAGTACCCCACCTATGACAGCAAAACCTGTCTGAGAGTTCACAAGGACCTGAGCTATCTATATTTAATTATCTTATTGAACATCCTTACTTAACACAGATGTTTTATCTCATTAAGTGTGGTTCCAGACCAGGTGGTTGCATTAAAAGGTTAATTAACATTATCGCCGATTTTTTCTCATTCATATTTTTCTTTAGAGGACAAAGCATTGTCTTTCAATGTTGTCATTATTTGATTTAGATCCATGACCTTTTTATAAATATGCCTGGGTCTTGAAGTTAACCAATTTTGGTAACTTATCGACCTATAGGAGTCAATATTTGCAACTTTTTGATTCTGGTAAATTATTTCTTGCTAAACAATATTAGACTTATTAAAGTCGTATTTTGTCTTGCATTAAAGGGAGACAAATCCCAAAACTTACAAATTTAGACCTCTATGAGTCAAAAGCAGATTCAGACTTATTTATGTCTGAGCTCTGACTGACAATTGGAATGTTTTTAATCAATGAAATAAAGTTCCTGTGAATGTTTCTTGCACAAATGCATGAATGTTGACGTGTATTTTCATTTCCGGCTTTACCATGTGTGTAGAATCTAGACGCTACCGTGTTTTTACCTCCAAATTGAAGAGTTTAAGTGCTACCATTGGTCAGGAATAATGTATTCGGAATGGGCATGACTTTAGTCTTCCGATAGATGGCACAACATAGTTATCACAAATGTTGGTTTAATCTGCTAAGGGTGAAGAGAACGGGAGTGGATTGTAACCCTTGGCTAGCTAAGATGACGGGTATAAGATTTTCAGAAAAAATTTAACATTTATTTTTTTTATTACAAATTTTATTTATTACCTTTAGTAGTTGTTACTTTATCATATGGTACAAAAATCATTCCAAAAAATCAATATGTGTTGGTCCCAGGTGACTTTAAAATGTAGCTATCACTGAAAAAGCTCCAAATTATCTCCCTTTGGTGCAAAAATGCAATTTTTTTGCATTCAAATTGAAATATCTTTTTAAACTCATAGGCGACCTATATTTTCTATTGTTGTTTTCGAATAAGCTGTACATAAACTAAATAATTGTAAAAGGAGTAGGTCCAGTAAGACCCCTTTTCGGCCCCAAAATATAGAGGTTTTACAAAATTGTTAAAATGTAAACTTTTAGTTATTTATTGGACAGTAGAATACTTCTGCTACATAAATATGGGCTGTTTTTGACAATGCAATGCACATAGATCGGGTATTAGCACCATTAAGTCATGCTAAATTACTGAAATCTTCACAATTCTAACATTTTAGTTAAATTTTAGACAGCTTTCGTGTGAAACGAAAGTGGCCGCATTCGTGTTCATCCTTAATATTGAAATGTAAGTTGTATTTTATGATAGTACATAACATATATAAAGGTTGAGGATGAACACGGATGCGGCCACTTTCATTTTTGACAAAAAACATCTGAAAAGTGACATTTTTCAGCATATTTGGTATTTTTTTCATATTTGAGCTTAAATCGGGTTGTTTTTAATGACTAAATCAGTTAGTTTACAATCTTTAACATAACTAATTGATTCAAATGAAATTGACACTTAAGTGTTTAAAAAGTGGTCAAAATCTTTCGTAAGATAAACCTGAAATTTGAGGCCAAAATCGGTCCTTATTGGACCTACTCCTTTAAGCGATTTCTGTAATTTAGTTCTTTTTTTATTTCGATATTACCGCTATTTCTCCTATTAATTCAACAAAAAAAAGGACTTTAACAAAAATGTGTGCTTCTTTTGAAGGCAGATTGTGAGCGTAAATGAACGGTACCCCATTTTTTTAATTCATTTTTCTATTAAGTATAAGATAAAGTTCATTTATAGAAAAATATAGAGAAATCCTATAGTAAATAAAAAATTTGATTTAGACCCGCGAGCCTCCTTAAGTTAATTTTCTACGTACAAGGACCATAAATCTGGTCAAAATCATCAGATTGGAACAAAATTTGAACTTGATCTGTAACTTGTCATGATGCATTTATACACTTTACATTTGTAGTAATTGATTGTCTAATGATGGACTTTGCATGACCAAGATTTATGCAATATTGCATTGCATTTTAGCTGTATCAAAAAATTAATGCCAAACACATTTGTACCTTTTAGACTCTTAAATGTTTATTACAACCAAAGATACCTTTGCTCATAACTGTACAAAATAACTAAAAGACTATCTTCTTTACTATTAAATTTAACAGTTTGATAGCCATCGTAAATTCACATCCAATCTGACACCCCCACCAACTGTTTAAGGAATTTACAGAAAATATAAAGAATAGCTAAATGTTTATGTAATCAGTGGTATTGTTCATCCCATGCATTGTAAAATTATATTTATATCTCAAAAGATAGCCTGGGTCCTATTCAAATTGTCTACATTCTAAATATGTCAGGGTAATTGTTGTTGTCCCAATGAGATTCAACCATGAATTGTATTTGGAATCTGTTGCTTTAAAACCGTTTAATACAATTTATGAAATTCAATTAATGCTGACTAATAAAATTTGGATTTTGTTCAGAGGGAATTACGTACTTGATATGGTCTTGCTTCAAGATGAATTGCAGAACTGATATAAAATTTTGGCCGAGCTCCCAAAAAAAAAGACAGAAAAGGGCCACGGCGCCAATTTTGTTTCCCTAAATAGAGCAGGGCACTATACCATGCCAAAACCTCCTGCAGGAAAAACTATAATTGGGTACAATGGCAAATGTACCCTAATTATATTATAATAAATGATTAGTTTTTACCTTACATTATATATTGCTGGATATACATGTACATGAGGGTAGTAAGGCTCTTTACTGTCAGACATCAAACAGTTATTTTCGGCTACCATTAGCATGAAATTAATTGAAATTTTACCATGATTTGTCAAAATATCCTTATCATGATTTGTCAGAAGTCTCAAATATTTATCAATAACGCTATTTAAATAAAAAAAAATTAACATGACTCGTTAAAATCAGTCCATTTTTTTTTTTAGTCTAAGAGAAAGTGTACATTTTATCGTCATGCACCAAAAATTACTGTTCACGTCATTTGGCAAGAATTTTTATCGTTATTCGTCATGAAGGTACCCCCATTACCATCCTCATTTATAACTGAAAAATCTGAGTTTGGAATACTCTGTTATTGAAAAAATTAGACCGGATTTGTCATTAAGGTCAATTAAGGTCCTCATACGTGTACACGACAACAATGCAAATCATCTGTAAGAGGAGGCAGATGGGGTAATTTATATAGGACATAATTTGATGAGTTGAACTTGACAGTGTAAACTTTTCCAAGGCTACAGCCTACACTATACCAGACTGATACAGAGATGATACATGTATTTTGCAAACAATGTTAATGCATGTGAGACACAAGCATATTTCGATATAAACTTACTCTAGTTCATCTTCAATATATCCATAAAAGAATACATCTTTTCCATCTCTTGTAACTCCCATATTTGCTAGTTTGTATGGTTTACTTCTGACAATCACAAGTGAAGGATTTCCGTTGGTGATGAAACGTCAAATTTGACATTAAGGTAGGGGAAAGTCCAGAGACTGTCCGAATGTAAATTAAGGTTTCTTAGGGGTTTTTACGGACTTGTTAACCATTTATAGGGATAACTCAAAATATAGAACCTTACATCAATTACTCATTGCTATTTATATTTTTGGTTATCATCTGTAGAAATCTGTTGAATATGTTATTCATGAATGATATTGTTGAATTATTAAATCCCCCAATATACCCTATTCAATGACTCACAATCAATAAAACGTTTGAGTGTACCTGTAAACACAGTGCAATAAAATGATTCTAAAATACATCGAACATAAAAAGGAGAAAAATATTCCTTTTGTTAGCCAGAAAAATAATCCAGCTGGAGTCGTTAGTAGAAAACAGCAGGTAATCATAATTGGATTATTTTGAAATATAATAAAAACAAAACATGTAATCCAAAGCATACAGTGAATAGTGAAAATGAAAAGGTAAAACACTTGCTGATTTACCACTTCATAACCTGTACAAGCACAACACAAGATTATCAGTATTTGAAAAATTAGTAGATGTTAAATGATTGCTTATGATACAACTACCAAAACGACCACTTGATAAGAATGCTATCAACTACTGATTACCATACTGGATACATGTCAACTCGTACTTTCTGCAACTCGTACTCAACCAACTTGTACCCTATTTTTACCAACTCTTACTTCTACCAACTCGTACTTCTACTAAGTCGTACCCAATATTTTTTTAACATTATAATAATATGAGGCAGGCATTACCTGTGAATGGGGACGAAGTCTGTATTAATTTTTTTTTTATTCAAACATGTTGATAAACGGAAATACCGTAACGTTTCCGATATTGGTTCTGTTGTTAGGGATTTAATTGTGACGTTATTTACGTTATGACGTCATATTCAATGTAAACAAAGAAACGCTGTTATCAGGTAACGTTTTTTTCATATCAAACAATTATTAAAAATGATTGGGTGTTGAATTCCTTCCTATATTTGTTGATATGTTGATAAATATACATTTTATTCAAAGTCTCATGCCAACAAGACCGGAACAGGAAGCAACAAGACCGGAACAGGAAGTAGATCTGAAAAAAAAGTTAACGATTTTGAGTTCATTAGTAGAATGAAAAATTCGGGAAAATTTTCCCGATTTTTTTTTTTTTTTTTTTTTTTTATTGATTTTTCTACCGTCATTGGGGACTTCGTCCCCATATAAGTTATCTTCGTTCATATCCGTAGATATTAGTGTTGTCAAATCATACAGTTTTTCTAACCGGTTACTCGGATAATCATTCAACCAATTAACCGGTTAATCGGTTGTTTAAGTTTATGTTTGAAGGCCTTATCTATAGTACCCTACACATGTACGTTTTTTTTATTATACGATGAATTGAAGTTTGTCCTTTGGCATTCAGTGTTCTCCCCAGGATTTTTTTAAGGCGCAAAATTCAAGGGCGCGTAACTCTTTTTTTAGAGTGAACTTTTGTGATCTGAAGCAATCAGTCATTAATCCATGACATGCAATATGAATTATAATGCTTTGTGTTATGTGTTATAAGGCCTGTCTTTGAGGATTCCTGGTGAAGTTTGACTTTTGATTATCCAATAACTGTATCAATTATGGCGTTTAATTTGAACTAACTTCATATTAATAAAATCAAAAAAAAAAAATCTTAGTCTTGTCAAATTGAAAATGTGTAAAACTGATGATTCTTTCATTTTCTCTTGATGTCTCAGAAAATAATGTAGTGTTTCAATTCAAAATGATTACGTTTGTTACCCAAACTATCAAGTATAAATTAATTACATTCACGTTCATTTGCAATTTACATATTTTTTTAGTTGGCATTTCATTTAAAGTATAACAAAGCCTTGCACGATGGAGGTTGCAAATTCAGATATAGGTCAACGTAAAATTAGATAAAAAAAAAAGTAAAATGTAAAGTTTAATCGGATTATTGATTTAAATCTTAACGGTTTAAAAACAACATGTATACTATTTATGTTTCCTTAAGATCTTGCCCCGAGCTGATAGACAAATTGTCTAAGTTCTAATTCGCTTTATGTTTTTTAATTCATAATTAGCAATCAATATATTGGACAATTGATCTGTCAAATTAATTACATCGACTAAAATTTTTAGATAGCACAAAATTATTTAACTATTTCAATACACATTTATATCAAAGCTATTACAGTGACTTGACTGTTAGTGTTGCTATTCAGCAGTTGCAACTCATTCAAAATTTTGACCAAATTGCAATTTGTTTTATTAAACCAAATGGTTTTACTGGTCAAAATATTGATCAAATTGTTCAGCCAAAATGTGAAAGTGCAAGGTGATGAAATAAAACATACTTACAATCCTATAAGACTTTAACTCCACTTTAATGATGTTGTGAAAAAATGACAACAAATGGAAGTTTTTAACGACCTTGACTGGCTATACAGCCCTTGCACGGTCGGTGAAAAAAAATTAGTCTTTCAGTTTGTATAGGTATATTCATATAGTCATTTCCATGGTGAAGGAACTGTCATTATTTTGAATTGCTATAAAAATGTCCGAACTAAGCTTTCATATAGTTTTTCTTTCTAAAAGTATTCTATATGCATAAAAATCAGATATCATTTTAAAAAAAACATCATTTATTCAGTAAAATATGTGTGAAATAACAATATGCTCTTGATAAGTGTCCATGGGGAGATAACCTAAAATATTATTCTTTTGAATAAAGACTTTTTGAAAGAAAAAAATATTATCTCCCCGTGGACACTTCCTACAAACATATTGCAATTTTACACATATTTTACTGAATATGAAATGTTTTAATTCACATAATGTCTGATTCTTATGAATATAGAATACTTTTAGAAAGAAAAACTATATGAAAACTTAGTTTTGACATTTTTATAGCAATTCAAAATAATAACAGTTCCTTCAGCATGGAAATGACTATAATATATCTATACAAACTGATAAACTGATTGTGTCACAACATCATTAAAGTGGAGTTAAAGTCTTACAGGATTGTAAGTATGTTTTATTTTATCACCTTGCACTTTCACTACTTGACTGTGATTTTATAACATGTATAAAACAAATTGCAATTTGGTCATAATTTTGAATAAGTTGCAATTGGTGGATAGCAACACTTACAGTCAAGTCACTGTAACAAACATTGAAAAAAGGTTCTAGTTGATTTACTGATAGGATTTATATCTTAAAAAATCCTCAAGTGTCAAAGTGTGCTTGATCCATAGAATATTTGAAAAATATATTTTTTACTGAATATTGCGATGGACACGTTGTTTGTAGATGTGTTACATATTTGTTTTTCATTCATTTTTTATATAAATATGGCAGTTAGTTTTCTCGTTTGAATTGTTTTACATTGTCATTTTGGGACCTTTTATAGCTGACTATGCGGTATGGGCTTTGCTCATTGTTGAAGACTGTATGATTGCCTATAGTTATTAATTTCTGTGTCATTTTGGTCTCTTGAGGAGAGTTGTCTCAATGGCAATCATACCACATCTTTTTTATATGTCTTATTTCGTATATTTTATATATATAATGAATATATTTCTAATCCTTTTGAAACCATAAAGATAAGATTTTTATATTTTTTATTAGATACTATAATCAATAACAGATAAGAATAACATACATTAAATCATTTGATTTATCTGAATCAAGTTTCATTTGATAACTGTTCATCTCAAAATGTTTACATGTCCAATAAATGTTCAATATATTTAAAGAAAGTTCCAACATCTATGCATTTAAATAATATCAAATAATGCATGGGTACGAGTTGGTAAAAACAGGGTACGAGTTGGTTGAGTACGAGTTGCCGAAAGTAGGAGTTGTCTTGTACCCACCATACTGCTTTCAATGGGCATTATCATGATTATACAGGTTGGGAACAACCCCCAAAATGAGGGGTAACCCCTTAATGTAATGACTATCCCTTTTATGAGGGGTACATTTCAAGTGATAGAAAATTGTTAAAAAAACCCCACTTTTTAGAACAAATAAGCAAGTATTCATTATATGAGGCAGGCATTACCTGTAAAGTATCAACTATTTTTTTCATTCAAACATATTTTAACATGTTTAATGTTAAAAAAGAAACGGAAATATCATAATTTTTCCGATATTGGTCTTGTTATTACAGATTTAATTTGTGACATCATTTTCAATTTAAACAAAGAAACACTATAATTAAGTAACTTTTTTTTTTTTTGCATATCAAACAACATCTTTGCTAGCCAAGGGTTACGATGCACTTCCTACCTCTCCACCCTTGGCAAATTAATCCAACATTTGTGATAACAATGTTGCGCCATCTATCGGTAATTTAAAGTCATGCCCATTCTGAATACATTTTTCTTGACCAATAGTAGCACTTGAACTCTTCAATTTGGAGGTAAAAACATGGTAGCGTCTAGATTCTACACACTTGGTAAAGCAGTAAACGAAAATATACATTGACATTCATGCATTTGTGCAAGAAACATTCACAGGAACTTTTATTAATTGATTAAAAACATTCAAATTGTCACTAAATATAGTCGTATGTTTAGGAATGTAAATATTAAAGACTTATTCAATGTTGCACAATAAGCAGGTGGCAATTGTTTACATACACTTTCTACATTTACACATGATCATGTTATAGGCGCTTTTTGATTGGATGCAGTGCGTTTCGACTGCAACCAATAAAAATCCTTACCTTGTGTCTATGAAATTCTATCTCAGTCCGCCAAGGGTGGAGAGGAGGGATTGTAACCCTTGGCTAGCGAAGATGATCAAACAATCATGACAATAATTAAAACGAAATTGTAAATGTGCTCCTTCCTATATTTTACTCGACTGATATATATATAACTCAAAGTCTCATGTCAAACAAGACTGGAAGAAAAAAAGATGTTTCTGGTCAAATAAGGGAAATCAAAAGGTTAGAAAATAAATAGTTAACTATTTTAAGTTCATATGTACATGTAGTAGAATGTTTTTTTTTTTAATAATTTTTCTACTTTAATTGGGGACTTCGTCCCCATATTAATTGAAGATACTTTTCCCAAAGAAGTATAAATCTACATTTTACATGTTATAATATATGGTCAAAACATGTCCAAGAATTTTTGTAATATTCCTGGACTTATATCTTCTTTATTATAATAAGTAATTGGACCCCTCTTTTAGAAAATTGTTCCAGATATAATGAATCATGGATGTTCCCACTTTTGAGTTAAAAAATCTAAATTTTTCATTTAACTTTTCTACAACAGTAAAATGACAGTCCCTCATTTAAGGAATACCCCTCATTTGGGGGATGTTCCCAAGCTGTTCTAGTAGACATGTCATTCTCCTGTATCACTATCACTATACCTTTTCAAATAAAAATAGACCCCATCATGGTTAGTTTGGCCATATTGAATAGGCAGATTTGCATAATGAGGTAAAAATGGTCTGAAAAATACAGGAAAACATCATTAACACAGAGCAGTTGCTTGGAAATAATGCATTAGATTTTTGTCGAGCGTGCGACTTAAGTCGAAGAAAGCTGGACATAGGGATCTGGCAGCGTTAGCTAACTTTTCAAAAGCTTTATATTTAAGAACCGGAAGACCTGGATGCTTCATACTTTGTATATAGATGCCACATGTTACGAAGTTTTCGTCTGTCACATGTCCAATGTCCTTGACCTCATTTTCATGGTTCAGTGACTACTTGAAAAAACAGATAATGTTTTTTGTAATGTTAATTTCTCTCTTACTATGTGTAATAGGATAACCATATTTGGTATGTGAATTCCTTGCAGGGTCCTCATGTCTGTCAGCCAGTTTTCACTTGACCTCAACATCATGGATCAGTGAACAAGGTTAAGTTTTGGTGGTCAAGTCCATATCTCAGATACTGTTAGCAATAAGTCTAGTATATTGGGTCTATGATAGTACAATGTACTGTAAGGTGTACATGTCCAACTGGCAGGTGTCATCTGACCTTGACCTCATTTTCAAGGTTCAGTGGTCAAAGTTAAGTTTTTGTTTTTTGGTCTGTTTCTCTTATACATTGTACTGCATGTAATAGTTCTACTACACATTGTGTGTGGTGTATAGAATGATTGTAAGGTGTACATGTTTAGCTGACAGGTGTCATCTGACCTTGACCTCATTTTCATGGTTCAGTGGTCAAAGTTAAGTTTTTGAGTTTTGGTCTTATTTTCTAATACTATATGCAATAGTTCAACTATATTTGGTGTATGGAAATATTTTATGATGTACATGTCACAGTCAGTCCCATAGGTTTTATTTGACCTTGACCCCATTTTAACAGTTCATGGTTCAGTGTTAAGTGTTTGTGTTTTGGTCTGTTTTTCTTAAACTATAAGAAATAGGTCAACTATATTTGTTGTATGGAAGAATTGTAGGCTATGCATGTCTGCCTGGCATGGTTCATCTGACAGTGACCTTGCCCTAATTTTCATGGTTCATAGGTCAATGTTTAGTTTTCTTGGTTAAGCTATTTCTTAGAAACTATAAGCAAATGGTCAACTATATTTAGTGTATTGAATGATTGTAAGATGTACATGTTTTTCTTGTTTGGTTTATATGACCTTGACCTCATTTTCCTGGATCATGATAAGTTTATGTGATATTTGTAGTAAAGCTTTTATTTAGGACTATCAACATATTAAAACTATCAATGATTAGTAAAGAAGGCGAGAAATTTCAGCGTGTGCACTTTTGTTCCATTTAATCATACTATTTCCACCTCTTTTTGCCCCCTATTTGATATTGCTGAACTAACTGTGATGTGGCTTATTACGATCAATTATAAAATCCACACTGTAATGTAAGCATATTTGAGGAAGATGTTACTTTTATATATTTTTATTTTTTTTAGGGGGGGAGGGGTCTGTTTAATTTTTCCTCTCCAATCGCCTTCAAACCTTGTATACAGATACCTTATGCTTGCTCTTCCTGTCATATGTCTATTGTCCTCAACCTCATTTTCATGTTTCATCCTTTGTAGGATAAACTGCATAGTTTGATGTTTTGTCAGGTGAATTTCTCACTTATTAGTAATCAGATAACTCCATTTGGTATATTATATAGGATCCTTGCAAAATTCACATGTTGGTCAGTCATGGACTCATGGTTTATCTGACCTTAACCCCAGATTTAAGAAAAAAGGGGGAGGAGGGCAAAAGAATAATAAATTGCCATGTCCCCAATAAATTATGGCTCACTGTGATTTAGCCCTACAAAAATCCTGCTCAGTATGTTGGTCTAGCTGTTTATTTGCAGATAGATTTTTTTCAGTTTTTTTTTAACACTATATATTCAGGGATAATGTACAAAATAAATGTGGACTATTTTTTTTAAGATCCTATAATGGTATGATGTCATCGTCTGCATCGTCGTCTGCATTGCCCGAAGACACATTTTGTTTCCGGATAATAACTTTAGTTTAAGTGACTGCATCTCTATGAAATTTGTTAAGAAGGTTCAATACCACAAAAGGAATGTTGGTAGTGATTTTGGGGATGATGGTCCTAACCGTTTAGGAATTAGGGGTCCAAAAGGGGCTCAAAACAAGCATTTTTCTAGTTTTAGGATAATAACTTGACATTGTGTATCAGTATTTTGATTGCTCTGAAATCATACCACAGTGTTTAATACCAAAGGTACATATAGAAGGTCTTGATTCAGTTTAGGAATTTAGGGCCAAAAAGGGGCCAAAAAGAAGCATTTCTGTAGTTTCTGGACAATTACTTGTGTGTGAGTGTATGAATCTCTCTGCCATTGTACCCCATTGTTCCATATAACAAAGGGAAGTCTGGGATTGAATTTTGGGGTAATTGCCCCAAACATGCAGGAATAGGGGGCCAAAAAGGGCCACAAACAAGCAGTTTTCTAGTTTCAAGACAATAACTTGTGTTTAACAGAATAGTTCTCTTTGAAATTGTACTACAAGGCTCCATACTACAAAGGCTTGAATTGTGTTTGGGGGTAATTGCCCCAAGGAGGGATTCAAAATTTTTTTTTTGGGGGGTTCCAATTTTTTAAGGGGTTCATATTTTCAAATTTTTGAAAAGTTTCAAGAAGAAAGAAGAAACCTTCAATTGCACAGTATTGCACAATTGATTTGTAAGATCTTTGACCACCTTTGTTTTGTACAACTCAACATCAGAAACCTATATTATGTTAGAAATTTGATCACAGTCCAAATTCAGACAGTACCAACCTTGAATATTGAGTCCAAATTTACCCCAACTGTTTAGGGTTCAACCTCTGCTGTCATGTCAGGCTGTGCTCAGCAAAGCAATGTATTATTTCTATAATGGTTAGTGGTTATCCAGTTCAAGTCTTTTCTGGAGAGAATACTGATACCAGAGACGTATAAAAAACATAATTGTATTAAATGGTGATATCAAGGGAAACAATTTTCCGTTAGAGCTATCAAGCAATATGATTACATTTTTTTTATGACAATACAACAAATCTTGTAATAGATGTACATTTGTGGAAATACCCTACATCATCAGTTTACCAAAAAAATACTGCATCTAGTTTTAAAAGATGTAACTAACACTGATGACTCCACTGAGGCAATCTAATTAAATTTGTACTATTTTTTCAACCAAGAGTTGATGTTATTTACAAGTGTTTAAGTTAAAATGATCTTTTTGGAAGCTTTACAGAAGCCATTTTTAATGTGTCAACAATTATATATCAGATATCAGCATCACATATGACCACGGATATGTACTAGTTTGTGGTAATCACAGTCCTGTCCTGTTTCCTCTTTTGTGACATCATTTTATGAGGCTTATCAGAGGATTTGTACTTGCATTTTTCCTTTTTGTCTCAACTTGCATTGAAAGTCACAGTATGTAAAACATAGGTTTTACATGTCTGTCAGGAATGGTTCATCTGACCATGACTTTATTCTCATTGAACAATAATAATGTTAAGTTTGTGTGGATGTACATGTTGTAGTATAACCTTCATCATGTTCATATGACAAACTTTCAACATGAATTCAATGATAAGTTAAGTAAAACAGTTGAGATATTTAATTGTGTGCACACTATGCCACACTTGTTTGCCATGGCTATCCTTTGAATGTCTCCTTTGCATCCACAGTGGCAGATTCACAACTTGCATAAGGGGGGCCCACTGACTGACCTAAAAAAAAGGGGGGGGGGTGTGCTCTTGTACTGCTTCTTCAGTGATTCATTCTATAATCAACCAGATTTTGCCCACCTAAAGGGGGGTCTGGGCCTTCTGTATCCGCCTATGATACTTTCCTCTGTTTGTCTAAAGTTTTTTGTCATGGTAGTTTTTGCTGAAGTTGAAGTCCAATCAACTTGAAACTTAGTACACATGTTCCCTATGATATGATCTTTCTAATTTGAATGCCAAAGATAATTTAACAGTTCAATGAACATAAAAAAATTGAAAGAGCGAGTTGGGTATCCGTGTACTATGGACACATATTTGTTTCTTAATATTTGTCATAAATCATATGGTAAAATTCTAATTTGTCCACCCAGAATGCTTTAAAATATCAAAGATTTTTATGCCCCCGCCAGAGTTTTAACCAAATGTTATTAAACTTATACACAATACTTGTTACTACAAAATACAGATCAATTTTGTATTTTGGTGGTGTCACTTCAACCGTTCTAGATTTATGCTCCTTCATAAATGAGAAAAAAGGGAATCAAATTTCTTCTAAAAATGTCAATGGTATAATTGTTAAAATTGATTTAAAAAATTGGAGTTATCTTCCTTTTTCCACAATTGTAGAAATTTCAACTACACTTATTGACACAATTATGTATGTCGGATAAAAGCTCTACAGAGCTTATGTTGTATTGTTATATGTATAACCGACTTTAAATAAATCTTTTATGCTTTATGCTTTTTATGCAACTACAATTATGGACAAAGGAAGATAACTCCAATTTTTAAGAGGGATTTTAATAATTACATCAACTACAACCCATGCTCATACAATGCAATGTTCACTGAAAAAAATAAAACAATCTTTACCCATTGGGCTTACAAGCACTTTGATTACTGTTCTTTAGTTTTGTCCCTTTATAATCTTTTCGGAAGCATTACTTTTAAAGTCCCTTTATTCTGTTATATGCTAGCAGGGGTATCATATGTGTCCCTATGGACACATTCCAGATTTATTTATTTTTATCAAAGGGATTATCCAGGTACTTTGTATTTTTGGAAAACATATACTGAGAGGTTTGGGAATTATATAATCAAATTTTCCATGATATAATACAAAGTGAATGTTACTGCAGACCTTATTTAATTTGATAAAATTGTTCATTCCACAAATAGAATGGTGTCAATCAACTAGTTCTGTTCCTATCTATTAACTTGAGTAGTGATTCTTAATTTTTGTCGAGCCTGCAACTTTTGTCGCAAAAAGCTCTACATAGGGATAGTGATCTGGCGGCGTCGCGTTATTAGCTAACTTCTTAAAAGCTTTATGTTTTAGAAGGTGGAAGACATGGATGCTTCATACTTTGTATATGGATGCCCCATGTTACAAATTTTCTGTCTGACGCATGTCCAATGTCCTTGACCTCATTTTCATGGTTCAGTAACTACTTGAAAAAAAATTTAAGATTTTGTAATGTTAAATTCTCTCTTAATATAAGTGATAGGATAACTATATTTGGTATGTGCATACCTTGCAAGGTCCTCATGCCCCGTTAGACAATTTTCACTTGACCTCGACCTCATTTCATGGATCAGTGAACAAGGTTAAGTTTTGGTGGTAAACTCCATATCTCATATACTATAAGCAATAGGTCTAGTATATTTGCTGTATGGAAGGACTGTAAGGTGTACATGTCCAACTGGCAGGTGTCATCTGACCTTGACCTGATTTTCATGGTTCAGTGGTTATAGTTAAGTTTTTGTGTTTTGGTCTGTTTTTCTTATACTGTATGCAATAGGTCTACTATATTTGTTGTATGGAATGATTGTAAGGTGTACATGTCAAGCTGGCAGATGTCATCTGACCTTGACCTCATTTTCATGGTTCAGTGGTCAAAGATAAGTTTTTGAGTTTTGGTCTTTTTTTAGCTCACCTGTCCCGAAGGGACAAGTGAGCTTATGCCATCACTTGGCGTCCGTCGTCGTCTGTCGTCTGTCGTCCGTCGTCTGTCGTCGTCATAAACTATTTCAAGAATCTTCTCCTCTGAAACTACTGGGCCAAATACTTTCAAACTTTAACTGAATGTTCCTTAGGGTATCTAATTTATAAATTGTATCCGAAGTTTTGATCTATCAACAAACATGGTCGCCATTGCTAAAAATAGAACATAGGGGTCAAATGCAGTTTTTGGCTTATAACTCAAAAACCAAAGCATTTAGAGCAAATCTGACATGGGGGTAATATTGTTTATCAGGTCAAGATCTATCTGCCCTGAAATTTTCAGATGAATCAGACAACCCGTTGTTGGGTTGCTGCCCCTGAATTGGTAATTTTAAGGAAATTTTGCTGTTTTTGGTTATTATCTTGAATATTATTATAGATAGAGATAAACTGTAAACAGGAATAATGTTCAGCAAAGTAAGATTTACAAATAAGTCAACATGACGGAAATGGTCAGTTGACCCCTTTAGGAGTTATTGCCCTTTATAGTCAATTTTTAACCATTTTTCGTAAATCTTAGTAATCTTTTACAAAAATCTTCTCCTCTGAAACTACTGGGCCAAATACTTCCAAACTTTAATTGAATGTTCCTTAGGGTATCTAGTTTGTAAATTTTATCCGAAGTTATGATCTATCAACAAACAATGTCGCCATTGCTAAAAATAGAACATAGGGGTCAAATGCAGTTTTTGGCTTATAACTCAAAAACCAAAGCATTTAGAGCAAATCTGACATGGGATAATATTGTTTATCAGGTCAAGATCTATCTGCCCTGAAATTTTCAGATGAATCAGACAACCTGTTGTTGGGTTACTGCCCCTGAATTGGTAATTTTAAAGAAATTTTGCTGTTTTTGGTTATTATCTTGAATATTATTATAGATAGAGATAAACTGTAAACAGCAATAATGTTCAGCAAAGTAAGATTTACAAATAAGTCAACATGACCGAAATGGTCAGTTGACCCCTTAAGGAGTTATTGCCCTTTATAGTCAATTTTTAACCATTTTTCATAAATCTAAGTAATCTTTTACAAAAATCTTCTCCTCTGAAACTAATGGGCCAAATTAATCCAAAGTTGGCCACAATCATCTTTGGGGTATCTAGTTTAAAAAATGTGTGGCGTGACCCGGTCAACTAACCAAGATGGCCGCCACGGCTAAAAATAGAACATAGGGGTAAAATGCAGTTTTTGGCTTATAACTCAAAAACCAAAGCATTTAGAGGAAATCTGACATGGGGTAAATATGTTTATCAGGTCAAGATCTATCTGCCCTGAAATTTTCAGATGAATCGGTCAACCCGTTGTTGGGTTGCTGCCCCTGAATTGGTCATTTTGAGGAAATTTTGCTGTTTTTGGTTATTATCTTGAATATTATTATAGATAGAGATAAACTGTAAACAGCAATAATGTTCATCAAAGTAAGATTTACAAATAAGTCAACATGACCGAAATGGTCAGTTGACCCCTTTAGGAGTTATTGCCCTTTATAGTCAATTTTTAACCATTTTTCGTAAATCTTAGTTATCTTTTACAAAAATCTTCTCCTCTGAAACTACTGGGCCAAATTAATTCAAACTTAATCACAATCATCTTTGAGGTACCTTGTTTGAAAAATGTGTGGCGTGACCTGGCCATCCAACCAAGATGGCCACCACGGCTAAAAATAGAACAGGGGTAAAATGTAGTTTTTTGCTTATAACTCTGAAACCAAATCATTTAGAGGAAATCTGACAAGGAGTTAAATTGTTAAGCAAGTCAATATATATCTGCCCTGAAATATTCAAATGAATTGGACAACCGGTTGTTGGGTTGCTGCCCTCCAATTGGTAATTTTTAAAGAAATTTTGCTGTTTTTGGTTATTATCTTGAATACTATTATAGATAGCGATAAACTGTAAACAGCGATAATGTTCATCAAAGTAAGATCTACAAATAAGTCTCATGACCTAAATGGTCAATTGACCCCTTAAGGAGTTATTGCCCTTTATAGTCAATTTTTAACAATTTTCATTAATTTGGTAAATTTATGTAAATTTTTACCAAATATTTTTCTCTGTTACTAATGGGCAAAGTTCATTATAGATATAATTGTAAGAAGCAAGAATGTTCAGTAAAGTAAGAACTTCAAACACATCACCATCACCAAAATACAATTTTGTCATGAATCCATTTGTGTCCTTTGTTTAATATGCACATAGACCAAGGTGAGCGACACAGGCTCTTTAGAGCCTCTAGTTGTTAGTTGATAAAGTTACAATCATGACTACTTTAGCATCTTTTGGTCTTTGTTCTTTATTTATATAAGTATCAGTAAAACAAATTTATTGTTCATATTATATTTGATTATATTTGAAATATAATAGTTAAAAAATTAACAACAGTTACATTAAGGTAAAAATAAAATGCTTTTTTATTTTCCTTCTCATAGTTAAAAAATTATGCCATGTACATTGTTCTGTAATTGTTTTACTGGGAACTTTTGTAAGTTAAAGAGAAAAAGATTAAATTTGCTCTAGTTTAAGGAAGAAATATGAATCATTTGTTGACAAGAAATGTTCTTGATATTGACAACATTGTTTTATTTCCTGTCTGGTTCAATGATGACTTCCCTTTCACTCTCGAAATAAACAAGATAAATTTAATCTCTGTAATCTTATACATGTACTTGTATTGTGTCACAAGACGATATCTGGAGATGAAGAAGGCATTTGTTGTGGTTTGTAAATGTTTTACTATTTTATTTTCCATATTTTGAACACACAAAAACAATTTAGAAGCAGAAACGTACATATAACATGTGTATAAGTGTATTTTGATATGCCGGCACTCCATACATGTTAATTTGTTTTTTAAAGAAGGTGCATCATGTACATTTACATTTGAAGTCTCACAATGTTTATTATTTATGTACGTGTTTGTCTATTGGTTATTTGTGTCTATGATTTGGCTGCTGTCTCATTGATTTGTACTTACATCTCCTTTTATTCAAGACTGACTTTCTATTTGAGCTTTTTGTATATTCTCATTATTTCATTAATATTTTGAAGTTTCATTTTGATTTCTTTACTTAATTATTTATGTGTAACAAAATGTCTCATTTGAGTACAACATAGAGAGAAGAGGGCAATGTTCCTTTATTTTTCTAATGAAACAATTTAAAAACCAAAAACCCATTGATTGGGTAATTTTCATTTCCCATTTAAAAATGTATACCACTACATTGTTACTGGGAAGTGTAAGGTATAAAGCTTTGTGCCAGTGGATTATGTCCTGCATATGTGCCTATTGTAAAAGTTATATATTTTATGCCTCTGTTAAATCCCAAAAATAAATAAAAAAAGGGAAAGACATTAGAATGACTGTATTCCTTTTCCTAGTCTTTAGGGGGTATAATGTATCATATGTATTATCTTGGAAACACTTGAAACATCATGAGTACATCTGCAATACTCCAGTCCAAGAATCCTTTTTTATGGTCTGCATATGATAGTAAAGGGGGTGTTTTGTTTTTTGTCTGTAAATCCATCTGATAGTCCATTTGTTTGTCTGTTTTGTATCAGGTTTATGTTTTGGTTTGAGGTAATTCACCAAGATGTTGTAGTGGCATCAATTTGAATCTTACTAAACATGTTCATTATTATGTTATCTTTAATTAATAGTAAAGTCTAAAGTAGAGTTTTGACCCACACACCCCTAAATCATAGTCTAGTGCCTTTGACTATGAGCAATTTTTAATGTTAAGTTTTCTGCTTAATTAAGTTTGATAGGAACTACTTGTGATAGATCAATGATATTTTCATTAAACTTAAGTTGCATTAGTATTATCAGTTAATATCAGTTTAATTACTATTCTAATGCAATTTGGATGTAACAATTTTTTTCATTGGCTAAAAGTTGCCGTCAAATCCACAGTTGACCAGGCATAACTAAGGAGGGACCCGCCATTTTGAATTGATGAATCAACAAATGTTCGATTACTACTATATAATCGAAAATAAAACAACACCTACCTTGAATTCACCATTTTAATGTAATTTTATCCGAATTTGAAGCGTACAGGTAACGTAATAACCTCCAGTTTGTAAGTTTTCATTTGTATGACGTTACCTTTAGCCATGACGTCTTTGTGCCAAAATCATTCATTAAGTTTTCGCAGATTTTTTTTTATTTGACAAATTTAGACATGTTTTCAAGTTTTATCATATTTTTTCTTTTTGTATTGCATTAGAATCGGAATAACAGCACTGTAGTTGAAGAGTTGCCCCTGTCAATTTTGATTTGACAGTCGCAAATCTCCACTATGCGTCGCCAGTAAAACTGCATTTGCGACCGTCAAATCTACAATTGACGGTGGCAACTCTTCAACTACAGTACTGTTATTCCTTAATTTCAATGCCCTGATCCCATAGGTCATGTAACTTTCAATTTATTCCAAATTTTCAATGTTAAGTTTTCTGGTTAGGTTTATAGTTTGATAGGAACTAATTATGATTGAATTTTCTATAAAGTTACATTAGTATTTATAGTACATCTCAGTTTGACAATCATTGACGAACTGCTCTCTATGTTATGGTCCAGCCCCTTTGAATTAATTATTAATTTTTCTGTCCATCAGATGTCTTTTTTCTAAATTTTCTGCAAGACAAATCTATGTGCCAACAGTTTATTGAACATATGGATCAATATAAACTACCTGCTGCTGGTTTGTCTTTACGGTCCAGTGCATAATGCTGTTAAGAAAATATCTGGTGTATTATCCCTGTAAAAATTCCCTATGCTAACTTACTGGTGAATTTTGATCACTGAGAAATAATCTTGTTAATACCAAATGTGCATAATATCATAATTATTGTGTTTCTTTTATTAAAGGTACATTAATTTAAATCGTCTGTAAGGAAAGTTATCTTGAAAGTGTTATTACTGACATACAAATGAGCAGATAACTTTATTCCATGATAGTAACTATTGCCTCAATAACTTTAAACTGGATGTTAAGCAAATAATCAATAACTTTATAAGGTTTTTAATTATATATATGGTACACTTAATGCACACTATAGGGTTTTTTTAATTATATATGGTACACTTAATGCTGTGCTTGGGATTCCCTTTTGCTGGAGCATGGTAGATGACAAAGAACTTTCTAATAAACTGTTTCATCTTTTTATTGATCATTTGAAAACTGATTCCAATATAAATCAATTAAATGCCAGAATTAAATTAAACCACTTGAAAGAAAGTCATATAACTTAAGTGAGTCAATATTTAATAGGTTACAGGTAATTGGCAATTAAATGCAAACTATTCATGTTATAGGGAACCAAAGCAGTTAGTACCATTTTCTGTACAGTATAATGATTTGTATGGATACTTATAAGTAGCAAAATGACATGTTTTAATTTTTCATTAAAAAGATGAAAATCAGAACAAAAAAAAAATATCAACTTTATTTTTAAAACAATGAAATTGTATGCAGTATTATTAAGGAGTTAATGTAGGTTTTACTGTTATAAGGAGTTAATGTTGGTTTTACTTTTATAAGGAGTTAATGAAGGTAACTATGAAAACTTATAAAAAAAAAAACCCACATTAAAAACGTGTAATTTAATTTTAATGCGTTTTATCATTTAATTAGGATTCTCAAAACCAGTTACTAATGTCAGGAGAATTGTTGTGACAGAAAACAATATTCAGACAGTAAATACTGTGTAGTAGAAATGATTTCTTTTACAGGATTTTTTGAGAAAAGAAATACAATTTGGAAAACTTTGAATTTAGCAAAATCTTTCTTATAGACATTTATTTTAGTAATTTTTAAATCTATAAATACTCCTAACCCTTTATGCATTGAAAAAACAAATCTAAAATTCTATGACTCATAGTTAGATCATCATTTATTATTATCAATCTTACAATTTAATATAACAATACTATAAGCTTCATAATTTAAATGTCTAAATACACATATAATAATTAAATGCTGGATTAGGGGCACTGAATCATTTAAATCTGGTTCTCAAAGTTAAATTCAGTTTGTAACATGCGTCAAAATCAGATTTATTTCTCTAAACAAAGACAGTCATTAAACTATTGTTATACACTGAAAATCGGGTGAATATTTAAATTGACGGCAGCGTTATTGACACCTTTGTACATATAATTATCTTCAATGTTTGCCAAGATACAATGTGTGGAAACATTTATAAAATGCTAGATATTTGCATTTCTTCAAAGAGTATCTATTGAGAATTATACAGATATCAGATGAGATTAAGCTTTAACAAATAAGGAATTTAATACTACTATAGTTCGATTGATACAATTTAATGTGTAGTATATGCTGATACTAGTTTAAAATACATTGGAACTATTCTAGCTAAAATAATTAAATGAATTTGGAAGGAAGTGATATCAGAAAAGATAAGTGCAAAGTCTGGATCAGATAATTTAAAAAATTGTAGAGCTGCAGATAGAGTCTACTCTTAAGGTGTCTGAGTTTCAGTGAATTTGTCAATGGATATTACAGAGAGTCACTAACAAATTTTGATAGTTAACATTAAATAAGGAGGTTTTAGTGACTGTATAAATGGAATGCCACACAAACGAATAAAGATGAAAGTTAAATCGGGATCAGTTGGTTGTCAGACTTTAAATTGCTCTGTACAATGTGGAACAGTTGGATGTCAGACACCCATCAAATACTTACTTTGTACAAAGTGCAGGTATATAATTGTGAATACTAGAGATTACATTATTATTCGTTTTCCTCATTAAAGCTGGTTTTTGTATTGTAAACATTGTATACATAATATACAAGTTTCAACTAATTGTTATTATTGTTGCGGCCATTTGAATTTTAGTTGCTGAATAAGAGAGAGCTGCCTGAAAGATTTTGTTACATGTTTTTAATTTACTTTAAGTCAGGTTGGTCAAAATGAAAATAATTCAACTTTCTTTTTAACTTCATGAATATGATAAAATATTGTAACAGTATTGTGACCATACATGCATGATCACAGGGGTGAACCATACATACATGGTCACTAAAAAATATGGGGCCAGCAGAAAGCCTTTTTTTTAGAAGAAAACTAATGACAACACTAGAGTTACATCCCATGGTCTAAACCTTTCCATTTTTTAGAATTCTTAATAAACTCTTAATCGAAATATTTCTCTTATTATTAAATTGTGTCATATGGTAGTTTCTTATTTATCATATGCCTTTGAATGTTCTTATTACATCTTACTTGTTTGCATTGTGGCAATTATTGAAACCTAAAGTGACTTTTAATATATATTATATCCTCTGGTTATTGTATATTGATAAACCATAATGATAACTAAGTTTTATTTATTTTTAGAATGACTCTTGAAGAGGATGATGAAAATCATTGTAGAATAGAAGACAACAATAACTACCATCCAGACAGAGAAAAACCAATGATTCATCCTTGTGTGGATCCTCCTGTTTGTGAGAGTTGTCAGAGACTAGAGTTATCTTTCTTTGATCCTGGATGTCCAGGATGCAAGGAGATACTAGAAAATCCAAACACCACCGTCCCTGAAATTTTTGCAGTATTACGACAATGGACACCTCAGACACAACAAAATTTAGAATTACTTGTTAATGAGGTATTTTGAAAATTAATATTCACTTCCTCAACTATTCCTGAAATATTCCTTCAATAAATTAGGCCATCAAAAGTAATTCATAGATTCCCTTTCCTTCTTTCTTTCTTTCTTTCTTTCAAGAATAAAATACATTTGTATTGTGAATTCCTTTACATTTTGCATTAATCATGTACTGGTAGACATATCCACATCAATTATGACAGTTGTTTTTCAAATGCATTAATTCTTTGCTACTACCATGCCTTAGACATTTATTTTACGACTTTTATTAAATTGATATTTCAGATTTTGAAACGTGGAGCACATATCAATGATCGAGATGGCCTTACAGACATGACATTACTACATTATTCCAGCAAATCAGGAGCTGCTGGGATAGGTGATTCAGACATTGCAGCTAGGGTTTCATCCATGTTAATATCAAAAGGAGCAGATGTAAATATAAGGTGTAGATGGACTAACATGACTGCCCTACATTATGCTGCATATTTTGATGTGGTACCTGTGATAAAAGTCCTTTTGAAGGCAACTAAAGCTTTAGGTATGAGATTTTAGGTTTTTTATAATGATTTAAGTAGTTGTTATATTAATTTTAAGGTTTTAACTTTTTGCCGTATGGGGCAAAAGTCATTCCATATTAGATTGATGCAACAACTTTTTTGATGGGCTTTTTAATTATCATTGACAACCTATTTTGGGTTTATGCCAGGTTGCAAAAAACACAAAACTTGCTTATAGTATGATGGACAGTTTGGCAGTTTTTGTAATCAACTCCTGCTTTCAACACCATTTTTAGTTGACTAGCATTATTAATTTTCCTACCACAGGTTGTTGTTTTCTTTTGGCACACCGGATTCCTCCAGCAATAAAAACTGACAACCACGAATTATTACAAAAGTAGCTTTTGAGCCAATCAATTAATCAATCATTTATAATAAAAGTCCACATTTAGATAAAGTTGACCTTTACTTTATTAACAGATTATTATTTTATATAGTGTATTGAGAATTGCAATATACCCTAGGTAGGGTACAGAATTTTCCCATCTATGTGACAATTACCAGACTTCAATACAGATTTTAAGTTCAAAACTTCTTTACAATTGATTAAAGGATTATGTTAAGTTTATATCAATGAGACTACAACCTGATAAAAAAACAAAACAAATAAAAGTCGTTAAGAGATAGTCGTACCATCTTCAACTTTGGAGAAGTTTATAAAAAAATATGTTAACCAAGCCTATTTTAAAACATGTTCATAATGATTTTTTTTTTATTTATTTACAATTCTAAATTGCTATTATCAAATCAGATATTCACATAGGATCAGTTATCTGGTTACTAACGTAATTGTTTATTAGATGAAAAGAATGTGGGCAGATTACTCAGTATGTTAAGTCACTTGATATCATTTTCACAGTGTGACTTTATTGTTTACAGATGTAGATAGTATCTGTTCAGAATTTGACAATGGTGGTGTCTTACATATCGCAGCATCTAATTTAGCATATGAAGCTATAAAGGTGTTACTACAGAATGGTGCTAATCCTTCATTGAAAGATGATAAAGGACGAACACCAATAGGTATGTTTTATGAAGAAATTTTTATGCCACTGAAGTGGTAGGTGCCGTGAAAGACTGATGGATGAACTGTTTTTCGAATTAATAAATAAAGTTGTGAGGAGGTGAAATTGATTTTTTTGTCAAGTTTTTTACAGTATTGGTCAAGTTGGAATATGACAAACAGTAGTCCCCGTATTGTACAAGACATTAACCAACAACTATATGTACAAGATTTGAATAACTAAAACTAAAGCATTAAACTAATAACCTGTAAGAATATTACCAAGGACCATTGATTTTGTAAAAGAAATTGGAATTTATTCCTCAGAAACAAACATAAGATGGTGTCTGGATTGTTTCAAACTTTAATTTTTTATACTAGGTACATGTAGATGATTTGTACTCACTAATAAGTGAATAGGAAATTAATTGGGTAAATTGTACAAGTATCAGAAGCTCTTTCAAAGTTAGTGTGTAGAAGTGCCATTTGATAAAAATCAGTGTAGTCCTCAATATCAACTTAAGCAATCAATATTTAGGAAGTCTTTTTCAAACCAGACAAAAGCCTGCATCTCGGGCACTTATATGGTTATATAACTTGAAACTGGGAGAAGTGTACCAATATTATATGTACCATGTTAACATTAGTTTTTCTTTACAGAATGCATTCCAGATCCCAGTGATTTAGATTCAGACCCAGATATGGGAAAACTAGTCATCAAATTAAAGAAAGTTTTACAAGAAGCTAGTCAACCAGCACCTAAATTACCTCCACCGAATTATGATCTAGTCCAAAGTAAAGTAACTCTCCAGTCATTAGGACTGGACTTAGGTGATAAAGTCGTGGTAGGAGGATTAAAGGTAAGTCCTCAACATATTTTTTCAGTTATGTCTCTGAATAATTTGGTCTTTTTATAATTATTCACAAATATCTAAATATGAGGTGGTCATTCAGTTAAAAGCTTCAATAACTTGGTGAAGTATTTAAAAAATAATTTATATTTAGGAATTTAGCAAAAAAATATTAGACACAGATTAAGTCAACATATTTCACATTGTTTTTCTTGAGTTATCCCCTGGATTTTGTGGAAATTGGGCAAAGATTTTTATACGACCGCAAAATTTGAAAAATTTTTCGTCGTATATTGCTATCACGTTGGCGTCGTCGTCTGCGTCGTCGTCCGAATACTTTTAGTTTTTGCAGTCTAACTTTAGTAAAAGTGAATGGAAATCTATGAAATTTTAACACAAGGTTTATGACCACAAAAGGAAGGTTGGTATTGATTTTGGGAGTTTTGGTCCCAACATTTTAGGAATTAGGGGCCAAAAAGGGCCCAAATAAGCATTTTCTTGGTTTTCGCACTATAACTTTAGTTTAAGTTAATAGAAATCTATGAAATTTTGACACAAGGTTTATGACCACAAAAGAACGGTTGGGATTGATTTTGGGAGTTTTGGTTTCAACAGTTTAGAAATTAGGGGCCAAAAAAGGGCCCAAATAAGCATTATTCTTGGTTTTCGCACAATAACTTTAGTTTAAGTAAATAGAAATCAATGAAATTTAAACACAAGGTTTATGACCATAAAAGGAAGGTTGGTATTGATTTTGGGAGTTTTGGTCCCAACAGAATAAGGGGCCCAAAGGGTCCAAAATTAAACTTTGTTTGATTTCATCAAAATTGAATAATTGGGGCTCTTTGATATGCCGAATCTAACTGTCATGACTGTGTATGTAGATTCTTAACTTTTGGTCCCGTTTTCAAATTGGTCTACATTAAGGTCCAAAGGGTCCAAAATTAAACTTAGTTTGATTTTGACAAAAAATGAATCATTTAGGTTCTTTGATATGCTGAATCTAAAAATGTACTTAGATTCTTGATTATTGGCCCAGTTTTCAAGTTGGTCCAAATCGGGGTCCAAAATTAAACTTTGTTTGATTTCATCAAAAATTGAATAAATGGGGTTCTTTGATATACCAAATCTAACTGTGTATGTAGATTCTTCATTTTTGGTCCTGTTTTCAAATTGGTCTACACTAAAGTCCAAAGGGTCCAAAATTAAACTTAGTCTGATTTTAACAAAAATTGAAATCTTGGGGTTCTTTGATATGCTGAATCCAAAAATGTACTTAGATTTTTTATTATGGGCCCAGTTTTCAAGTTGGTCCAAATCAGGATCTAAAATTATTATATTAAGTATTGTGCAATAGCAAGTCTTTTCAATTGCACAGTATTGCGCAATGGCAAGAAATATCTAATTGCACAATATTGTGAAATAGCAATTTTTTTTTTAATTAGAGTTATCTTTCTTTGTCCAGAATAGTAAGCAAGAAATATCTAATTGCAAAATATTGTGCAATAGCAAGATTTTTTTTTATTTGGAGTTATCTTTCTTTGTCCAGAATCAACTTAAATCTTTGTTATATACAATATACAATGTATATTCACTTTTTACTACCAACTGATTAATTAAAATAATCTTTACCATTCAGTGATAACAAGCAGTTTTTTTACATCTTAATATTTTATGATGTATTTAAATGAGTAGTTATTGTTGCAAACTCCATTAGAAATTTTAATTGAGATTAGTTTTGGAATAAGGGAAAGGGGGATGTGATTAAAAAAATTGGGTTCAATTTTTCTCATTTGAAATTTCATAAATAAAAAAGAAAATCTTCAAACATTTTTTTGAGAGGATTAATATTCAACAGCATAGGGAATTGCTCTAAGAGATAACAAAAATTTTAAGTTCATTAGAACACATTCATTCTGTGTCCGAAACCTATGCTGTGTCAACTATTTAATCACAATCCAAATTTAGAGCTGAATCCAGCTTGAATGTTGTGTCCATACTTGCCCCAACCGTTCAGGGTTCAACCTCTGCGGTCGTATAAAGCTACGCCCTGCGGAGCATCTGGTTTATTTTTATTTTGGCATAATGATTACAACTTTTGAAGATGCGTTAAAGTTCCATAATGGTTGGGAGAAGTGCATTGCATTGTTCTTTAGTATAAATAATGCAATATTTTTTTCCATCTTGCAAATGACTAGTTACCTGAACCTATTTAAATGTTTAGAGCAGACCCCATGATATTTAAAATAGAAATAAATCTAAGGTTTTGCTTTAACAGTTACATTATATTTCCTAGACTGGAACATTACGATATTGTGGACCAACAGAGTTTGCCAATGGTATCTGGGCAGGAATAGAACTAGATGATCCCGGTGGCAAGAATGATGGTAGCATTGGTGGAATATCTTACTTCCAGTGTCCTCAAAATCATGGTTAGTCAAATATAAAGACCAGTGATTCTTTTCTCAAAAATATCTTATGATTAAAATTGTTAGTAATTTATACTTAAATGTTAATGACTTACAAGTATTTTTACTCATAAGCAATTTATGTGAAAATAGCGGCTGACCACAGAATTTTGTCAAAATTAGAGTTTTGACCACAGAATTAAAAAATCACGGTTTGTCAAATTTAAAGACCACAGACTGTCAGAAACATGGTAAATCAAATAAATGAAATTTTCTATACATCAATATGTATAAATACTATCAAATAAATAAACTATTTTACATATGTATTCATACTAGGATATATGTCTCATTTTTATACAACCGCAAAAATTGAAAATTTTTTGGTCGTATATTGGTATGACGTTGGCGTCGTCGTCTGCGTTGTCGTCCGAATACTTTTAGTTTTCGCACTCTAACTTTAGTAAAAGTGAATAGAAATCTATGAAATTTTAACACAAGGTTTAGGAGCACAAAAGGAAGGTTGGTATTGATTTTGGGAGTTTTGGTTCTTACATTTTAGGAATTAGGGGCCAAAAAGGGCCCAAATAAGCATTTTCTTGGTTTTCGCACTATAACTTTAGTTTTAGTAAATAGAAATCTATGAAATTTTTACACAAGGTTTATGACCACAAAAGGAAGGTTGGGATTTATTTTGGGAGTTTTAGTTCAAACAGTTTAGGAATTATGGGCCAAAAAGGGGCCTAAGTAAACATTATTCTTGGTTTTCGCACCATAACTTTAGTATAAGTAAATAGAAATCTATGAAATTTAAACACAAGGTTCATGACCACTAAAGGAAGGTTGGGTTTGATTTTGGGAGTTTTGGTCCCAACAGTTTAGGAATAAGGGGCCCAAAGGGTCCAAAATTGAACTTTGTTTGATTTCATCAAAAATTGAATAATTGGGGTTCTTTGATATGCCGAATCTAACTGTGTATGTAGATTCTTAATTTTTGGTCCCGTTTTCAAATTGGTCTACATTAAGGTCCAAAGGGTCCAAAATTAAACTTAGTTTGATTTTAACAAAAATTGAATCCTTGGGGTTCTTTGATATGCTGAATCTAAAAATGTACTTAGATTTTTGATTATTGGCCCAGTTTTCAAGTTGGTCCAAATCGGGGTCCAAAATTAAACTTTGTTTGATTTCATCAAAAATTGAATAATTGGGGTGCTTTGATATGCCAAATCTAACTGTGTATGTAGATTCTTAATTTTTGGTCCCGTTTTTAATTGGTCTACATTAAAGTCCAAAGGGTCCAAAATTAAACTAAGTTTGATTTTAACAAAAATTGAATTCTTGGGCTTTTTTGATATGCTGAATCTAAACATGTACTTAGATTTTTGATTATGGGCCCAGTTTTCAAGTTGGTTCAAATCAGGATCCAAAATTATTATATTAAGTATTGTGCAATAGCAAGAAATTTTCAATTGCACAGTATTCAGCAATAGCAAGAAATCTTCAATTGCACAGTATTGTGCAATAGCAAGAAATTTTCAATTGCTCAGTATTGCACAATAGCAAGAAATCTTCAATTGCACAGTATTGTGCAATAGCAAATATTTTCAATTGCACAGTATTGCGCAATAGCAAGAAATATCTAATTGCACAATATTGTGCATTAGCAAGAAATTTTCAATTGATTGGAGTTATCTTTCTTTGTCCGGAATAGTAGTTGAATCAACTTAAATCATTGTTTTATACAATATACAATGTATATTCACTTTTACTACCAACTGATAAATTAAAACAATCTTTACCATTCAGTGATAACAAGCACCTTTTGTTACATTTTAATATTTTATGATGTGTTTAAATGAGTAGTTATTGTTGCAAACTCCTTTATAAATTTGAATTGAGATCAGTTTTGGAAAAAGTGAAAGGGGGATGTGAAAAAAAAATGGGGGGGGGGGGGGGGGGGTAAATTATTCTCATTTCAGATTTCATGAATAAAATGAAAATTTCTTCAAACATTATTTTGAGAGGATTAATATTCAACAGCATAGTGAATTGCTCAAAGGCAAAAAAAATATTTTAAGTTCATTAGACCACATTCATTCTGTGTCCGAAACCTATGCTGTGTCAACTATTTAATCACAATCCAAATTTAGAGCTGAATCCAGCTTGAATGTTGTGTCCATACTTGCCCCAACCGTTCAGGGTTCAACCTCTGCGGTCGTATAAAGCTACGCCCTGCGGAGCATCTGGTTTTTTGGGGAAAGACGGCTTCAAGCCGTCAATTCCCTAATGGGGTTGGCCAGAGTATCATTCCCTCACGTCAATCATTTTGTTTTGATAGTTTGGAAACCCCCTCAAAATGTCATACTGTCTCATTGTTTCTGTAAAGTTCTGTTTTTAGAATCTTCCTCCAATTCAGGAGCACCTCCATTGATGAGTAATTAGACACTAAAATCAAAGTAAATGTTTCTGAACACTTAAAATGTGACATTTAGTATATGATAAGTAGTCTTCTATATAAAGACATAATTATTGAAATGGTTAAAAAAAAAATATAAGAAATTAAATGTTGCTTTTTGTAGTTTATACCTATTGAGATTGGGGAGAGCAACTGCAGTTTTCATTCTTTCTGTAAAGTTATGTTTTTAGAATCTTTATCCAATTAAGGAGCACCTCAATTGATGAGTAATGGCCCACTAAAATGAAAGTTAATGTATCTGAACACTAAAAATGTCACATTAAGTATATATATGATAAGTAGTCATCAATTTAAAAATAATTTTGCGTACCAACATAATTATTGTAGTGGTCATTTTTTTTTTCATTTTTTTTTTAAATATTGCTTTTTGTAGTTTAAAGCTATTTATTCATGAATTTTACAGATATATCAAAATGTGGGATCTGGAAACAAACTTCACACAGCTTATATCAATCATATTTGATTTTATAAGTACATGTATCCCTGTGATGAGAGTTGTAACTGGGAACTTTATCAATGAAAAATTAAAACTGAATAGATTTTTCAGTCCTCACTTTCTTGAGAATACTGTCACAAAAAAATTGAGAATGGTCTTAGCTTGCCGTTCAGTTGTACATAATTAAAATTCTAAAATATGTTGTAGTAGTTGTTAAATTCAATTGAATTTTAGATAATTAACTCCCAACTTTAATCAAATGTTTTGATTTAGTAGGTGCAGATCTCATTGGTCCAAATTGTCTCTATGATGAATTCTTGACTAAGGAAATGAAATAACAATAAACAACAATTAGTTTCATTATTGTTAGCCTTTCTATATGTTCTAGCTGTTCTTTTGCTCATTCTTTGAATGTAGACTATCAAAAGATACCCCCCTAAAAATTGAAACAATGGCCGTCTTTTCCCTCAGAGCTCTTCAGCTCTTTGATTTTTAATTAAAGTTCATATTCCCTAATCTTTTATTGAAAATGAAGCACTTTCTAGTACAGTTTCCTTGTTCTATTTTGTACTTTCCAATACTTTTGGTAATAAGTATTTTAATGTCCCACCTATGGTAGTAGAGGGGCATTATGTTTTCTGGTATGTGTGTTTGTCCGTCCGTTCGTCCGTTATTCAGTTCGTCCCGCTTCAGGTTAAAGTTTTTGGTCAAGATGGTTTTTGATGAAGACAAAGTTGAAGTCCAATCAACTTTAAACTTAGTACAATGTTCCCCATGATATTATCTTTCTGATTTTATTGCCAAATTAAAGTTTTGACCCCAATTTTACAGTCCACTAAACTTAGAAAATGATAGTGCGAAGTTCAGGTTAAAGTTTTTGGTCAAGGTAGTTTTTTATGAAATTGAAGTCCAATCAACTTGAAAATTAGTACACATGTCCCCTATGATATGATCTGTCTAATTTTAATGCAAAATTAAAGTTTTGATCCCAAGTTCATGGTCCACTGAACATGGAAAATGATAGTGTGAGTGGGGCATCCATGTACTATGGACACATTCTTGTTAAGCACATGTTTTGTCTTCTATAATTGTAAGAAAATATATCAATTGATGAAATTGCTTCAAATTATCTTGGAAATCAGTAGTATAAAAATAATTTGAGAACTTATATTTTAAGGTATCTTTGCTCCAGTAAGTAAAATAGCTAAGCCAGGAAGTACACCAGCACCTCGTCCATCGTCTGCATCATCACCTTCTAAGTCATCACCTAGCAAAACAGTACCAGTAGATGTGTCTAATGTGAAAGCAAGAGTAGATACAGGTAACAAAACAGTACCAGTAGATGTGTCCAATGTGAAAGCAAGAGTAGATATAGGTAACAAAACAGTACCAGTAGATGTGTCCAATGTGAAAGCAAGAGTAGATATAGGTAACAAAACAGTACCAGTAGATGTGTCCAATATGAAAGCAAGAGAAGATACAGGTAACAAAACAGTACCAGTAGATGTGTGTAATGTGTAAGCAAGAATAGATACAGGTAACAAAACAGTACCAGTAGATGTGTCCAATGTGAAAGCAAGAGTAGATACAGGTAACAAAACAGTACCAGTAGATGTGTCCAATGTGAAAGCAAGAGTAGATACAGGTAACAAAACAGTACCAGTAGATGTGTGTAATGTGTAAGCAAGAGTAGATACAGGTAACAAAACAGTACCAGTAGATGTGTCTAATGTGAATGCAAGAATAGATACAGGTGACAAAACAGTACCAGTAGATGTGTGTAATGTGTAAGCAAGAGTAGATACAGTTAACAAAACAGTACCAGTAGATGTGTCAAATGTGAAAGCAAGAGTAGATACAGGTAACAAAACAGTACCAGTAGATGTGTGTAATGTGTAAGCAAGAGTAGATACAGGTAACAAAACAGTACCAGTAGATGTGTCCAATGTGAAAGCAAGAGTAGATACAGGTAACAAAACAGTATCAGTAGATGTGTGTAATGTGAAAGCAAGAGTAGATACAGGTAACAAAACAGTACCAGTAGATGTGTGTAATGTGTAAGCAAGAATAGATACAGGTAACAAAACAGTACCAGTAGATGTGTGTAATGTGAAAGCAAGAGTAGATACAGGTAACAAAACAGTACCAGTAGATGTGTGTAATGTGAAAGCAAGAGTAGATACAGGTAACAAAACAGTACCAGTAGATGTGTCCAATGTGAAAGCAAGAGTAGATACAGGTAACAAAACAGTACCAGTAGATGTGTCCAATGTGAAAGCAAGAGTAGATACAGGTAACAAAACAGTACCAGTAGATGTGTGTAATGTGAAAGCAAGAGTTGATACAGGTAACAAAACATTACCAGTAGTTGTGTCCAATGTGAAAGCAAGAGTAGATACAGGTAACAAAACAGTACCAGTAGATGTGTCCAATGTGAAAGCAAGAGTAGATACAGGTAACAAAACAGTACCAGTAGATGTGTCCAATGTGAAAGCAAGAGTAGATACAGGTAACAAAAAACACAATTTTGAAATTATATTATAATAGTGCTAGTAGACATGTCTTTTAGACATCTGAGATGTAATTAGGTCACATGAAAATTAGCTGTGTTATTCAGAGATACTCTATTTAATGGTGACATGTAGGGAGCATAAAGCTCACTGCTCATTTTGCAGGATTATATATTTTTCTCATGATCTCACAGATTTTACATGCAACTCATTATTTTGTAATTTAAACACTTAATAATTTGGCTCTATATTATAAATATTATGACATCTGATTTTATGATATAAGGTTTAAGTACAAGGATTGTAGGAGGATATATAAAAAGAATTATAGATTATCGTTGATCATCTCAACGAGGTTGATTTTCTCGCTTGAGCCAGTAGCGAGAAATGAAATCGAGTTGAGATGACCAATGATAATCTTTTTATCGCTATTTTACCTATGACGATGTGACCAATTTCATTAGCAACGCCACGTACCTCTTTAGTTTCTAGCGATCATTTTCCATCTCAAGCGAGTAGCATGATATGAAAAATTATCACAAAAAAAGATCAAAGGAAAAATGCACAAAAAAGCGATAATTGGATATATCGAAAAATTGCCCCAAAATAATCAAATGTTACATTTTTAATCCCCTGTTCATTACATTTTGTAATTGAGAATTGGAAAAGAAGTTATTAGCCTTTGGATCAATTGCACAATTTGTCTAGTTTATGTTGTACTAGCAAAATTTAGCAGAGCCAACAACAGTTTATGTTGACTGGATCTACTACTTAAACATCTGTTATGCTAAGTAAATTGTGGTACTAAATTTTCGGCTATCCCTTGACACCGTTTGCGAGTATTGTCTTGAGGAAACGATGATAGTCCATCGGAAGGAGACAATAAATGGCTGACCAGTGTTAAGAGAGAGCCAATCTCTTGCACGTAAAAGACACCCTTGTAGATTTTGAAAAAGAGCAGGCTAATGCCACTACAAGGCAGTACTTGCACCGCAAAGTGGAAAGGGATTAATATAAGTTGCTAAACTTGTTTCCCAATCCACTATGAATGAATATGTTTAAACTAAAATTGTGGTAAAAACAGCAGTTAAGATACTTAAAATTGATAATGGAAATGGGGAATATATGTCAAAGAGGTTTTTATTGCCAATTCCTCAGTCATTAAGCCAATGATGACAGTTATCCCAAAATTATGGATGGTTTTTAAATTATAGTGATTTTTTTTATATTTTCATTAGTAATTAAATTATTTGCTACCCTTCGTAAATTGTAAAATGAAAAATAATTTTGGTGATCAAAATGTTGTACATTTTTTCTACAGTATTAATTTTCCAAAAAAAAAAAATCAGTATTGAGAGAAATATGTTTTATGGAATATGTCCTCTTTCACATGTATCAAATGCCTCAGATTATACTTATTTAAAAATAATGAATTTTGTAAGTGTGATGAAAAGCCTATTTTTTACTTCAAGTTTTTTGTGATATATTTTTTTTTAGATAGCTCATTATTTTTGTCTCAAATAAAATTGATGAATAGTTTAGTTGTATCATCTAATTGGTCATTATTTTATACCTATTTCATTTGTACTTAGTATTGCTGACACTATTTTTATTGTAAAACCCTTTTTTGAACCTCTATATCCACCTGTTCGTCACGTGGTGTAATTTTGCGGAACCTCTCGGGCTTTTACTCAACAATCAAACGTTAAAGTACTTCCGCTTTGTCAAAGCGGTAAAATCAAGTTTATAAATTAAGCAGTTCAACAGTTAAATGAACAAGATCAAAGATGAGTAGCATATTATCAAACACTCCAACAAAGTTGATGGAAGCCGAGAGGTGTTTTAAGAGAGCGTGTGACGAGATCCTATCGCTGAACAGAAGGATCGAAGACCTTTCAAAACGATACGACATGGCCAGACGAGAAAACAGGCGATCGTACCGTTACAACCTCAGGTTGCAGATTGCAGTTGTCGAAGGTGTTCGAAACATGTTTTACGAATATGCTACCAAGAAAGCAGATGAGATTTCAGAGCTTCGATTTCAAGTCAACGTAGAGATGTCGGACGATGAAGATGATTTCAGCTCTCGTGGATACTCCTGGTCAGCCGTATTGGACGACGATGAAGATTCGTCACAAGAAGATTCTGAGGATAATGACGATGAAGATGAAATAGACGAAATGGAAGTCAGCTGAACAGACCATCTGGAGACTCCTTACTTATAAAGGCTCTTTTAAGAGCCAAACACATATTTCAAAAAGAGTCTAGAATTGTTTAGCCTGAAATAAGATATATACATGTATAAGTCCCTATATAATCACTAGAGCTTTAAGCTTCTTTACATCATTCCTTCCAAAATTTGAGCACACACAGCTAACTTGTCCACTTAACAGAGAAGTTTGAAATAGACATAATGAAGTTTACATTAAAAGTATTTCAAAGTTAAAATTATGAATTAGTCCTGCACTTGAAAACATTGCATCAATTTGTATTTCCCACATCTGTAATATGGATGGGTACGTCACAGGTTCCTTTCGGCTGTTGTGTGACAGTTTGGTCTGCACATAAATTAGTCCCGCTTGCTGAGGAGTGTATATATATATATGACAATTTACGGGGATTTGTATAGTAAGACATACTTACCTACTATACTAATCCTTGGCTTTTATAAAAAAAAATATTCCATATATGTCGGTTTGCCTACACACTCATTTGCCAGAAAGCCTTCATACTTGTCAGGGCTTTGGAATTTTCTTGAAAAGGCACTAATCCTTGGAAAAGTTATCTTACAATTTTACTTTCCCGCATCAGTTTTCACTTTCCCCTTTACCAGTGTTCTTGCTTTGCCTTTATGGTAATGTGATGCTATCTGAAGTGTTTTTTTTTATAGATTATGTTATGGATGTGATGCTATAATTTTTAGAAACAAGGTGGTATTTCAATTTCCCCTGTTTACCATGACGCTAAATGAAATATCTGAGGAGAACACTGCATTCATAATTTTTTTACTTGGAAGTCCGAAATAAGTTTGATATTTGAACAGTTAAAAAACATAAACAACTTTATATGTAAACATACAAATTGTACCACAGTTGATTTCATTACTGTTTAAGTCTCATAATTTCCACTTCATTGATGAATCAGCGGGGATAAAATATTTATGCAAACTCTTTGCTTCATGACCTCCATTACTGTTAACGATAACAAACTACCGCTGTAAACGCAAGGAAACAAGTGATTACTTCAGGGAACCAGTTTCTAAACTAAAATGTGTCCAATAACAGACTTTGTCAAACATGAATACAACACCGAAAAAGTACCATGTAAAGATGATTTACTTACCTGATGGGAAACTGGTACCTCTGTCTACACTTACACAATGATTTTTTTTACTTTCCTTGGGAAATGGGAATTCCAAAGCCCTGCTTGGTAGAATGGTTTTTCATCTTCTACGTATGACCAGTCTTTTTAGCTCACCTGGCCCAAAGGACCAAGTGAGCTTTTCTCATCACTTGGCGTCCAGCGTCCGTCGTCGTCCTGCGTCTGTCGTCGTTAACTTTTACAAAAATCTTCTCCTCTGAAACTACTGGGCCAAATTTTACCAAACTTGGCCACAATCATCATTGGGGTATCTAGTGTAAAAAATATGTCCGGTGACCCGGCCAACCAACCAAGATGGATGCCATGGCTAAAAATAGAACATAGGGGTAAAATCCAGTTATAACTCAAAAACCAAAGCATTTAGAGCAAATCTGACATGGGGTAAAATTGTTTATCAGGTCAAGATCTATCTGCCCTGAAATTTTCAGAGGAATCGGACAACCCGTTGTTGGGTTGCTGCCCCTGAATTGGTAATTTTAAGGAAATTTTGCTGTTTTTGGTTATTATCTTGAATATTATTATAGATAGAGATATACTGTAAACAGCAATAATGTTCAGCAAAGTAAGATTTACAAATAAGTCAACATGACCGAAATGGTCAGGTGACCCCTTTAGGAGTTATTGCCCTTTATAGTCAATTTTTAACCATTTTTCGTAAATCTTAGTAATCTTTTACAAAAATCTTCTCCTCTGAAACTACTGGGCCAAATTAAACCAAACTTGGCCACAGTCATCATTGGGGTATCTAGTTTAAAAAATGTGTGGCGTGACTCGGCCAACCAACCAAGATGGCCGCCACAGCTAAAAATAGAACATAGGGGTAAAATTCAGTTTTTGGCTTATAACTCAAAAACCAAAGCATTTAGAGCAAATCTGACGAAGTAAAATTGATTATCAGGTCAAGATCTATCTGCCCTGAAATTTTCAGATGAATCGGACAATCTGTTGTTGGGTTGCTGCCCCTGAATTGGTAATTTTAAGGAAATTTTGCTGTTTTTGGTTATTATCTTGAATATTATTATAGATAGAGATAAACTGTAAAAAGCAATAATGTCCATCAAAGTAAGATTTACAAATAAGTCAACATGACTGAAATGGTCAGTTGACCCCTTTAGGAGTTATTGCCCTTTATAGTCAATTTTTAATTATTTTTCGTAAATCTTAGTAATCTTTTACAAAAATCTTCTCTGAAACTACTGGGTCAAATTAAACCAAACTTGGCCACAATAATCATTGGGGTATCTAGTTTAAAAAATTTGTGGCGTGACCCGGCCAACCAACCAAGATGGCCGCCATGGCTAAAAATAGAACATAGGGGTAAAATTCAGTTTTTGGCTTATAACTCAAAAACCAAAGCATTTAAAGTAAATCTGACATGAAGTAAAATTGTTTATCAGGTCAAGATCTATCTGCCCTGAAATTTTCAGATGAATCGGACAACCTGTTGTTGGGTTGGTGCCCCTGAATTGGTAGTTTTAAGGAAATTTTGCTGTTTTTTTGTTATTATCTTGAATATTATTATAGATAGAGATAAACTGTAAAAAGCAATAAATGTCGGCAAAGTAAGATCTACAAATAAGTCAACATGACCGAAATGGTCAGTTGACCCCTTAGGAGTTATTGCCCTTTATACTCAATTTTTAACCAATTTTCGTAAATCTTAGTTATCTTTTACAAAAAATCTTCTCCTCTGAAACTACTGGACCAAGTTCATTATAGATAGAGATAATTGTAAGCAGCAAGAATGTTCAGTAAAGTAAGATAGTAAGATGTACAAACACATCACCATCACCAAAACACAATTTTGTCATGAATCCATCTGCGTCCTTTGTTTAATATTCACATAGACCAAGGTGAGCGACACAGGCTCTTTAGAGCCTCTAGTTCTATAAGTTTTCATTCTTTGTAGCATTTTTCTGTATTTAACTGCTTATTTTATAACCAGTTTATGAATGTAAAAATTGCTGAATTTGCTGTTTTCAGCATGCTAACTTTACTGTGCATTAACTTCTGTTCATGTTAATAAACTTGAACACAATAGTTATTACCAGCAAACCCAGATCAAGTGAATTTTGGTGGCATCAGTTTCCCTGTTCTGGAGTTCTGTCCCTTTATTGACTGGAAAACTACTAGCAGGGGAATTATATATATATAAAACTACACATATAAACTTCCTATATTGCAGGATTAAAGGGTAGAGCACCATCAATAACAGATCTTGGTGATATAGAATATGGTGACAGAGTTATAGTTGCTGGACAACGTAAAGGAACTGTCAAATATGTTGGTGAATCAAAATTTGCACCAGGTTAGTAAAGAAATTGTTATGAAATATTGATATACATTCTATTTTAGCTGACATATTATAATTAAAACCTTTCTGGTTGGTATTGTCTTTGCACACAGTTGCTATATATTAAAAGTCAGTCTTGATTTCCCTCTGAATTTTATCTCTTTAAAGTGATTTTATTATTAAGACATTTGTACACAAAAATGAAATGGGACATCAAAAGATGAAGTTATTTGTGTTATCAACAATAAACAAACATAAAATTAACACTGAACTAGAAGATATTTGTGAGCTTAACAATTAACAAACATACAATAAACATTGAATTAGAAGTTGCCTTTCTCATATAAGCGAAATTTTTGTAAAATCCAACAAAGCTGGTGATGTAAAAGTTAGAAAATAGTATGACTGAGAATGACATTGTCTAATATGAAGAAAAAAATTCTTCAACTTGATATATTAAAGATATCTTTATTGCACCCTCCCTCACTGTTTTAGACCAGCTGACCTATGTAATTTATTGTCAAGTCATCTATAAAGAATATAACTTGAATTAATCGTGTTTATATGATAACCAATAAATCCTTCAAGTAGAGCAATTGGAACAGAATCATTCTAAGGTTGTATTTTATTTTTACATTTTATCTGTATGAAGTTTGTGTAAGATCATGCAACTTATTCTGTACATGTTAGGCATGACTGGTCACATATCTTTTTGTTTCTAACAGGTATATGGTATGGTATTGAATTGGACCGTCCTGTTGGGAAAAATGATGGATCTGTGAATGGGGAGCGATATTTTCAGTGTAAAACTAAACATGGTGTATTTGCACCTCTCTCCAGAATACAGAAGTAGGTTGTAACTCCTTTCTGTAATTGACAGAAGTTAATGTACCCCAAATAACTATTAAGGATACATTTAAGATGTAGTTCAAACGAAGTACAAACCTTAATAATTTGAGAGCAACAGCTTGTTCTTTCAAGATGATGCCATCTTTATTTGTGCAGAGTTTATTTTTACCTTAAAACAAAATTGAATTATAAAGAACAATGGTCGATTTTCTTTTAAATGTTTAATGCAATTAACAGTACACTGAGTACAGTGAAAACAACTTAAAGGGATCATGAGCCACACAATAATTTTGATTTGTTATTTGCATTGCTATTACGTTGGTAGAAATAACTTCATGAACAAAATTCTCAATGAATGCTTTAAACCTGGAATCTTAAATTTTTATTTTAATGATAATTTGCTAATCTGAAATAATAAAATAAGTCATTTAACTTTTTAATACAACAGAATTTTTCTGAATAAAACATGAGCCCAGTTGTTTTTTTTTTAAATAATTTAGATTTGATTATCTAAAGATTTGGCTATTTGTAAAGAGCTGATTTTATGTCATCTGGATAGGTCCAGTGGTTAACTTTGTCAGTTAATGCCAGTTATTTCTGAAACCAGTTGATTAGATAAATTTCACCTAGGATTGTTACTATTTCAGGTTAGGGGACAGAAGATTTAGTTCAAGTGAATCATTAGATGCAATAAGTTGGGGAGCTGTATCAGAGAAGGTGGACAGAAGGAGTTAGTATTTTGTATTATTTTCCTTTAATCAAAGGAATGTCAAGTTAACATTGTCAACTATGTTTAAGAAATTTGTAAGAATGAATTTATATGATAAAAACACACAGAAGATACCAAATGGATAAATAACTTATAAAGTCATAGAAATTCCAGGGGCCTTAAAAGGGCATCAAATGTTCTTACCATTAAAGTGAGTAAAAGTCTGTCACAATTGAGATTGACAGTTACAACCCTAACTATGACATCTTAACTGACAAGGATTGTCTGCTTTCCTGAAAAAAGTTGTGAGCTCACTCCTGTTACACTGACTTCTTTCACCAATAAAAACTTGTTACTACAAGATAGCCATATTTACTGAGAATGGTGTTAAACACCAACAGAAAAAAACCAAACAAAGTTTGCCCAAAAACCAAAGCAGCATAGCATAAGAAACTACACAGAAAACTTTAAACTGACCAACAACACAAACTTTATCAAAATACTAGAGTGAACTCAGGTGTTCTTGAATGGGTAATCAGATTCTGCTCTGCTAGCTGCACCTGTCAGTTTGCTCTTGCAAAGCAACATGTTGGTGATAAGTCATAATATGTTAAAAAGGACCAGATTTTGGCTATAAAGTTTAGTGAAAGATAATGTGTTTAGATGAACTTAATGATTATATAAATGATAGTATGTTTGCTTGGTAGGTATTTTATTAATATGATAAATTAAAAAGATGAATAAAAGATCTAAAGAATTGAAAAAGCTGTTTGTATACCTCCATATATTAGTTTCTTTGACAGCCTATAAGCATTTCCTCTTCACAGTTTAGTAGTTCCACATTTTATAAATAATATTTGATTATTTTTCAGGTGGTTCATTTACTGGCAGATCAAGAACTCCAATTAAAAGGTACATGTTAATTGATTGATAAGATTTCTTTTAAATAGAACAGTAAATTAAATATTTAGAACAGTTATTTGTTGATATATAAAAGAAGATGTGATATGATTGCCAATGAGACACTCTCCACAAGAGACCAAAATGACATAGAAATTAACAACTATAGGTCACTGTATGGCCTTAAAGTATATATTAGACGACATTATACAAAGCTGTCCAAAAGTTTATAGTCTTTATGAATGTTTCATCCTCATATACATTTTAGTACATGGAAAATAGAAATTTCGATAGCCCATTCTGCATCCATATAAAAAGAGACAGCAGAAAATAATTATATGCCCCCAATCTGAGGGTATAGGATTTAAATCTTTTTAAAATTGGATGCCCATTGTGTACTGAGAGCTTACTTATTCAGGTGGACATGGATTCTTTATTACCTTAACAAACTGACCCCTTTTCCACAAATCTTATGATTTGATTGGCCCATAATGATACTTTGCTCCCTTCAGAAAACTGATGTAATATTCAATTTTCAAAGGACCATGGAGTGGAGCTTTATTACTTGTCAGTTGTTAAACACTCTCTTAGAAGACTTACAAAGGAACAAAATATATTTTCATCAAGTCAAATACGGGTAGATGAGCTGTATGATTAGAATATGAAAATTTTGCATATGTATGTATAAGTTAAAATTGTGGACATTACCATGACAATAAAACAGAAAATATTGTTTTTACAGACCAAAAAGTGGCCACAGCATATCAAGGACTCCTGGATCTAGTTCAGAGTTTAAATTAGAAGTAGGCATGAGTGTGTTTTGCAATAATGAATTAGGTAGGTTATAATATAAAGACAGGAAATGTATTTTCTTGTTAATATGAAATGACATTAACACCAACAGATATACATTAAAATTGACATTATAATAGTTTCTCCTGTTGAAAAATGTAAAATATGTTAACTTTAAAAACTAAAAAAAAGAAATCTATCAGTAATATCAATGCTTTCATTAAGGACACACTACGTTTTCGCAATGCATTATAATTAAGACAATAATTTCCTTTTGAGCTAGTACAGATTCACATTATGATTATCTTTTAAAATATTTCAGGTATTGTTAGGTACATTGGCCCTGCAGAATTTGGAGAAGGGCTTTGGGTTGGTGTGGAATTAAGAACTCCTAAAGGTAAAAATGATGGAAGTGTTCAAGAAAGACGTTACTTTACATGTAAACCAGATCATGGACTACTTGTACGACCAAATAAAATAACTGTTCGTGGAATCAATGGTGCCAAATTACTAGGAGATTACTTTGGGTCCAAGGAAGGAACGCCTGAAGATGTTCGGACTGATGGAAGATAATTAGTCATGTGATATTGGAAGTCTTCGAATTGCAATCAAATACATTTCTACCTTCAATATTTATGAATTGTATAATTAAAAATGTCTCATTTCATTTTCCTTTTCTTTTTTTTTTTTAGAATAATGGAGTTAGGTTTCACTTGAATCTAGATATTTATTTTTATCTATATAGTATCATTATTTATGTTCTGGGGTAAAAGTTCAGATATTTTTTGTTGTTGTTGAGAATTTTAGAGTTAAGGAGTACAAAATTGTTTGTTACCAGTTGAATTTATAATTATTAATGACAACATTCGGTTTATTATACTGTAAGTTTAGAAATTGTATGCATTTATTATTGCGATTTTGTCATTTTGGACTACATGTATAATGCGATGTTAACTTTTGCGACATGAAATAAATACTGTTAAATTCATAACAAATATTTCAAAATGCTAGATTAAATTATTGCGATAATAACCTTGTCGCATTTTTCGCAATAAGAATAACATCTCAATAATTTCTGAATTTACAGTACATTGTTATTTAGGGTTAAAATAAAATAAACCTTTGCATACTTGAATCATTATTTGATATTTAAGTGCCTATGTTCTGGTACGTATTTCAAGAAGACTGTAATAGAAGTGACTTGTGGTAGTCTCTGATATGATGGAATAAGAAGTCTCAACATTTTCTACATTACTTCAATGATAGGGAAATTTTACATAAGAATCTGCTTTCATACTGCTTTAAATAATCAATTTAAGAAAATGTTATATTTTTGCACAAATTATGTTGTCATGTAATTATTTAAGAGCTGTTCCTAAATTAATCATGTTGTGAGGATGGGAAGCATTCAAATTAATTAAATATTGGTGGTTGCATTTTCTTTAGAATTTTGTAAGAATTATTAGAAAAAAATGAATTTTAAGGGTGTCTGGGTCTTAAAAAAGTGCCTCACATTCTCCTATGCATTTAAATCTGGAGCAGCCCTAATGTTAGTCTTCATTGATATGAATTTTTTTTGTAAGTCCATTTTTATGAAGTTTTTTGCCCTTTAAGTTTTGTTTTTATAAAATTTACATGTAGCTTTTGATTTCAGTTTTCGTTTTCGGAAATCAGTTACCATGTATTAAAGGACTGGACTATTCACTAAATTATTTACTTAATTTGAAGTTTATGATACAAAGAGGAATTACAGTTATTAATGACTTAAGATTTATATACATTTTTATACTGTACATATACATACATCTGGTGAGATGTTTTATAAAGTTTACAACTTGTTATATCTTTTTACGATATTTGATTCATAGAATAAGAACTCAAATTGTTTGCTTATGATTTTAAGATGATATTTAAAAAAGTTGTTTTTTTAATTGAATGGACTTTACTGTTTTGTTAAATAATGTTGTCCAAAGACTTCTACAAATTTGACTTTTTTGTTATGAGTTATCTATAAGAGCACTTTAGTACATATATATAATACAAATGGTTATGCCATCCTTCTACCAAGAATTCTCTGAAAAAACTGCTGTCAACTTTGTGAGAGAAATAAATCATGCCCTTTGCATGTCAATATATAACTCAATTACATGTTGCTGAATTTCTGTGGTTTAATGATTGATATATTTTCTTTTATTTCATTTTTTGCTTAATTTATTTATTTTCTCATCAATCATTATAAAGTCATTCCAGTCATATGAAAAATTTCAAAAGATATCATTATTCAAAATCATAACAGAATGCTATGTTGTCAAGCGTATTTAAAGGCTGTATATATTATTATTGTTTGGTTGAACTTTATGATCAGAGTTAAAAGATGAAGGTACCAAATGACAACTTTATAGTATGTCACTTTGTGTATTCCCACAGTGCAGAGTGTATATCAAATCATGATTCATTTTAGTCTTTTCTGATTATTACACAAATTTAATATTCAATAAGTTTAATCTATTGGAAGTCATAATGTAATTTTAACTCTTGATCCAGAGTTGAAGAGAGATCAGAAATTTCTGTTAATGTTGCCTAATTTTGACATATCATTGATATACTGATATCAGTACCAACCTTATCCAACAACTGTGTTAAACGGAAATGATTGTCTGTTTGATGAATTCAACTTGGCTTTGTCCAATCATTTGTCTTCTTAGGCATTTGTACTATTGGCCGTTAGACAGAGTTTGATGGCAGCTATCTTCATAATGTTACAAAGTTCTTCATGTAGAATAAGTAACAAGAAAATGTTTAATCTTTGGATAATATCTGCTAGCACAAGTTTCTTTGTGTTAATTCTTTTAGGAATTAATGATTATCTGATACAGACTGAGCTAGAATTTCACTATAAAGACACAATTCTGACATTTTATGTTGATCGTAAATTATCAGAATAGTGATATAATTATACACTTGGTAGATTTCAGAGGACAGGTTGATTAGGAAAACCTATTTCATATATATTTATTTTATAATATAATAATAAACTTTAATAAATTAATCATCATCAACCTTATTTGACAATATTGTTTTCTCCATTAAATGGCAAACATTGTTATTTCCAACAGCTTACACATAGTACACTTTGGTATTGATATATGCTTCTAAGATATTTTTGAGATAAGTTTAATATAATGAATTGAATTTGCAAGTTTCGTATTTGT